>NC_087451.1:39440578-39769566 GCF_036321535.1 Camelus dromedarius
TGTTTTCTATGCTTGAATCTGTTTCTGTTGTGTATAGAGATTCATTTGCATTATTTTTTAGATTCCGCATATAAATGATATATTTGTCCTTCTCTGTCTGACTTATTGCACTTAGTATGATATTCTCTAGGTGCATCCATGTTGCTGCAAATGGGAATATTTTATTTTTTATGGCTGAGTAATGTTCCATTCTGTGTGTGTGTCCGCGTGTGCGCGCACTGCATCTTCTTAAACCAATCATCTGTTGATGGGCCCTTGGGTTGTTTCCATGTCTTGACTATTGTAAATAGTGCTGCTATGAACATTGGAGTGCATGTATCTTTTCAAACTAGAATTTTCTATTTTCCTGATGTATGGCCAGGAGTGGGATTGCTGGATCATTTGGTAGCTCTGTTTTTAATTTTTAGGGAACCGCTCTACTGTTTTCCATTGTGGCTGCACCACCTTACATTCCCACCAATGGTGTAGGAGGATTCCCTTTTCTCCACACACTCTCTAGCATTTATTATTTGTAGACTTTTTGATGAACCCTGGGTTTTTTTTAATCAGCTTTATTGAAATGTAATTGACACACAAATTGTACATATATAAAGTGTACAATTTAAATTTTGACATATACCTGTGAAACCGTCACCACAGTGGAGATAGTGAGGAACATGTTTGACACCCCCCAGAGTTTCCTCATGCCTCCATGTAGCCTCTTGGTAGCACCTCCACCTGTCCCTTCTCTCGTTTTCTAAGGCTACCTTAGACCACACTCTGGGTGGTTTAAAGCAATAGAAATCTATTCTCTTACAGTTCTGGAGGCTAAACTTCAGACTCAAGTTGTCAGCAGACTTGGTTCCTTCTGGAGGCTCTGAAGGGGAATCTGTCCATGCCGCTCTCCTAGCTTCTGGTGGTTGCCAGAAGCCTTGCTATGCCTTGGCTTGTGGACACATTATCTGAGTCTTTGCTTTTGTCTTCACGTGACCTTCCGTGATCTTTTTTACCTACAAAGCTTCTGACACCAAATTCGTGGGTTTTTTCCTTCAAACATACCAGTTCTCCAAGTCTGCAGACACCAACTAGGGGACTAGCACTGAATTCAGTCTGACCCCACCTGCAGTTAGCATTAGACCCTGCAGGTTAAGGGCTCAGTCTCACAAGACTGTCCTCACTTCTGATGTCAATCCCAAGTCCTAGGCTTCTTGTACTTCTTACCAACTGGCTATAAACTGAAGATTTCTCATGACTCCCTCCTCAGTTTCAATAATTTGCTACAATGGCTCACAGAACTCAGGGAGATTATTTCTTCACTATTACCAATTCATTATTAAAGATGCAACTTAGAAACAGCCAAATGGAAGAGGACAAGGTATGGGGCTGGGGGAGGGTGATGCACAGAGCTTCCATGCCCTCTCCAGGTCCTTCAGTGTGTTTGTTCACCAACCCAGAGGCTTTCTGAACACCATCATTTAGGGGTTTTTAGGGAGGTGTTATCACATAGGCATGATCAATTAGATTATTAACTCAGTCTCCAACAACCACCGCCCCCACCCCAGTCCCCAGAGGTCGAGGGGATGGGGCTGAAAGTTCTAGGTTTCTAATCAAGCCTTGGTCCTGGTGACCAGTCCTCATCCTGAAACTATATAGGGGCCCAGCAAGTCACCTCATTAAACAAAAAGTGCTTCTATACCTAGGAAATTCTGAGGCATTTAGGAGCTCTGTGTCTTATACTGGGGACAAACAGCAAACATTAGAACAGAAGACACTATCACTTGTCACTCAGGAAACGTCAAGCATGTTAGGGGTTCTGTGTCAGAAACCAGGGACAAAGGCCTAAGTATATTTCTTAATATGCTACACCTCTCTCCTGTATGTCTGGATCCAAATTTACCTCTTAGAAGAATACCAATTTATTTGTTTTAGGGCCACCTTAATCCACATTGTTTGACCTCATTTAACTTGATTACATCTGCAAAGACCATATTTCCAAATAAGATCACATTCACAGGTAACCAAGGGTTAGGACTTCAACATATCTTTTTGAACAGTTTAGTTCACACCGAATCTTCAGCCAACCACTGATCTGCTTTCTGTCAGTAAACATCTGTAATTTTTAGAATTTTAGATAAGTGAATTCATACAGTATGTACTTTTTTTGGTTTGTTTGGTTTCTTTTACCCAGCATAATTATTTGAGAGTCACCCCTGTTGTTGCGCGTATATAGTTCTTTTCATTCCTGAGTGGTATTCTATTGTATGGATATACTTCAATTTATTTATCTGTTTACTTGTTGATACACATTTGGATTGTTTCAGTTTTGGCTATGACAAAACTGTTATGAGTATTTATGTTTAACTTTAAAAAATAATTGCCAGATTGTACTGTTTGACATTCCCACTAGCAGTATATGAGGTTGCAATTACTCCACATTCTTGCAGACACATGGTATGGTTAATCTTAGTAATGTTAGACATTCTGATAGGTGTATAGTGGTATCTCATTATAGTCGTAATTTGTGTTTCTCTAATGACTAATGACATTTATCATCTTTTCATGTGCTTATTTTCATCTGTATATCTTCTTGGATGAAATTTTTTTGCCTTTTTAAAAAAAAATTGAGTTTTAAAAAAATTGTTTAATTTTGAGAATTCTTTGAAATACGAATTCTTTATCAGATATACACTTTAGAAAGATTTTCTCCTAGAGCTTCACTTGTCTTTTCATTTTTTTAAGTGTCTTTTGAAGAGCAGAAGGTTTCTTTGAAATTTTGATGAAGTTCATTTTATCCATTTGTTCTTTTATGGATTGTGCTTAGGGGATCATATGTGAGAAATCCTTGCCTAACACAAGTCATAAAAATTTTCTACTGTGTTTCAGAAGTTTTATGGCTGTAGGTTTTAGAGTGATATCTGTGATCCATTTTGAGTTAAATTTTTCTATCTGATGTAAGGTATACACAATTTTTTTTATAGGATTAATACAGTTGTTTAAGGGGTGTCTTTTAATGCAATATTCTATTTTGATTTATATATGTGTGTGTGTATAAAAACACCTTTATTATAATGTCTGCAAGAGTAGTAAATGGTGATTTGTAATTTTCATCAAAGCTGCATTTTCTCTGGATAGTTGTATGTTTTAGGTATAAAATTTGGCCTGGTACATAAGACTTACTCTATGTAAAATAGATTTTGGTGATTTGTTAGAGAACTGAAAGTTATTTTTGCTTATTTTCTGATAACTACCATTGCCCTTTACCTTTAGGTTAGGAGATTGTACTCTTTTGTCTGTTGTGTGTAAAATTAAATTCCAGCTGAATCACTCAGTGGATTATCTGACTTTTTATTCCTTGACAGTTTATTGGAATTAACTAGTTGATTATATCATAAGATTCTTAATTCTTAGATGCAGCCTACAATATTTTTGCTAGGAGAATAAAAATCTCTCTAGGCAATGTGGCTTTTTAAAATTATTATTTTTCTACTATGCTTGGGAGATTATTTACATGTCTTTGAGGTAAAACACGTACGTGCAGTTAGAAGCCTGTGACAAGCCTGACAAGCCTGACACAACTGTAGCACAAAAGACTGAATGTACTTAATGCCACTGACTGTAATACTTTAAAATGGTTAAAATGGTAAATTTTATGTTACGTGTACTTTGTCACAATAAAAAGAAAAGTAGTCACTTATAAAGCATTTAGACTTGTTTGTAAAGTGCTCATTTCTCTGTGCCAGTAACTGACACATGGTCTCTCACATTCCTGTGGTCTAGACTGTAGTGTGCATAGGAGAAGGGGTCCCTGCCAAGCTGCCTGTTCAAACTGCTTTGTCTCTTCTGGAGAGACGGACTCGAGATAACAGACACAGGATTTGACATCTGCCTGAATTTTAAAATGAGTGATGGTAAACCATGCAGAAAATGGAAACTGTATTTGAGAAATTTATTCTCAGCAGCTGTATAAAGCTTTATGAGTAAAACTCCATTATCCAGTTCCATAAATTTGTATAGATTCTGAGAAATAAACTCAGGAGCTAGCTTATTGTCAAAAATGTCAAGCTAAGAATATAATAAGGCCTAGAAATGATATAGCTAGACTTGATTTATAGTATAATGCTATTTTAAGTATGTAATTGCAATCTCTTTGATTTAAAGTACTTTAATAATACTTGTTTACTTTCAGTCGGCAGAACCAATTGAAAGACCAGCAGCAGCAGCAGGTGGTATCGCTATGCCCTGATGACACGGAGTGTCTGACAGTCCCACGGTACAAGCGAGACCTGGTTCAGAAACTAAAGATTTTGCGGCAAGAACTTTCCCAACAACAGCCTCAGGCTGGTCATTGCCGCATTGAGGTTTCTAGGGAAGAGATTTTTGAGGTAAACTTGCAAGTCTTATTTTAAAATAGAGAAAAATTAAATTTCAGTGATTTACTTTCTTTTCCAATAATATTTTGGGGGGACTCATATCTCTTTAGCATGGGAGAATTTTCATTAATTTCTTTTTTAATTGTGGGGAATAAAGGCTATATAACGTTAGAGAGATTTCATACATAAGACAAACATTTAAGTGGGCTGAAGTGTGAGATGTTCCATCTGGTGCAGCTTGGTCCCGGCATTGCAAATACTTATTTGTAAAGGAATTTTAAAAGACCACAAATAGTATCCATCCCATATTTTCTAATTCTTCCAAAAAGTAAAGGACTCATAAATCAAAATTTTATTTTGTTTAAATTACTGTTCAACTACTTTCTTAATTCAAAATCTTCCTTTCTAGTATATCCTTCTATCTTTGGATTTTATAGCTCTAATATCAGCGTTAAAGTTCTTATATAATAAGTGGCACAGGTCCAAGGCATGGGTTTCCTACTCTTTAGAGGGTTCCTGGGCAAGAGATGCTTGGGGACTTGGCAGTCCTTCTCCCAAAGGATAAACTTTTTTTCTCTCAGAACACTTCTGACCTTGTTTGTAGTCAGTCATTTGTATTTTTAAAATAATACAAAGTTTTCATTAGTGAAAATCACATTAATGATTACTTAAGTTCTTTGAAACTCCTTTTCTTACCCTTACTTTCTGATGGTGTCTGTGACCTAGAATTAGGTCAATTAACTATAAAAAAATTTAATATTTCTATCAAACTTTGTTTTTAATGTGAGTAGAATCATTGCTGTGGTTCATAGGATTTAAATATGGAGGTTTGCTCCTAGTAGGCTTTTTATATAATGTTTATCAAATGAATTGGTTTCAGTAGGATTAAACTATACCTATTTTGTTTTTAGAAGTTCCATGAGGTTTCAAACACTCGGAGTTTATCCATTGATTGGATTGTTGAACAAATTCCACCTTATTTAAATAGTGTATGTTTCATAGGTGGAATGGGAGAGAGAGTTTTAAAATACCTAGGAATAACAGTATATTAAACATGTTTTTCAGGAATCATATCGGCAGGTCATGAAAATGAGACCAAAAGATCTCTGGAAGCGATTAATGATAAAATTTCGTGGAGAAGAAGGCCTTGACTATGGAGGGGTTGCCAGGTAAAGACTCGCTCACCAGTAAATGACATATGGATCCTTATATTTACAAATTTAAGATGCTGCCTGTGATGAAACCTTCTCATTGATACTTCTTTTCTAGCATAATAGTCCCTAACGTTTGCAATACAGAGGATATCCTAATAGATATATTCGTAGTGAGGTTAGGACAGTACTGCTGCTGGAAGAGTATTTGAGAACTCCCCCACGGATCACGCAGCCCAGTGAGACTTTCTCTGAATACCGGCTGCAGTCCAGCACAGACTGTCGGTAGGGCCTGCAGGCACGAAATTTTCTCCATCTCTCTCCTTCAGTACATGTTAATTCCCTTTGCTTTACACTGTCAGGAACAATCTTGAGATTTTAATGACATGTATTCTAAACTGAATACTGTTTTCCTTTGCTTCCATTGCCATGCTTTTAACCTTGCTGAATTAATGTGTGTGTATATCTGTAAGTATGATTGTGTATATGTATGTATCATACAGTCCTTAGAATATTTCGATTCGGAAGCTTTAATGTTTCTGCTACATTCATAAATCAAGTATTTTATTCCCCAGGCATGCCTATTCACTTTATGTGAATGTAGCAGAAACATCATAGCTTCTGTATCGAAACATTCTAAAGACCATCATGATAATTCTACTTCCCCTAATCTAAATCTAGCCTAAAGTAAATTTGGTTTTCATCAAGACCCATATTATTATTTAGCATTACTTGCTTTTACCTGTAGACTGACCTTCATTCTGTGACCTTTTTACCTGCAAATGGATAGTTTCTTTAGTTTGGAGTTTTAGAATCAATCACTTGTACATCATACTTTAGCCTCGATAGTTTCTATAGAATGCTTATTATGATTTACTCGTAACTAGATTTTGAATGCTTCTTGGAAAAATTTGTTAATTGTCTGCTGGTGGATTCTGAATGCTGTAATTATATGTATAGGCCAAATAAGTAGTTAGTTTCTGTTGTTTGTTTTTTTAACCTCACTGCTCTCAGGGTTTGGGTTTGGGCACACTAAATGGGATGTGGTAGTGCTTATTCTGATCTTTACCCAGTAGTAGAACCCAAAAGTAGTTCCAGCATGTTCTAAACCCTTGGTAAAATAAAACAAAAATTCAGATTTTCTTTTAAAGAACACATATATGCATTATAAGCATACAAGACACATCAGGTGTTATGTGTGTTGGGAAGATTGCTCGTGTGGAGACCTCACTTATTTTTAGTCTCTAGGGTTTTCAAGTATTAAATGGTACTGATTTGATTTAGACTCCATCAAATGATAGAACTTTGAAATGATTTCCTTTAACTATTTGTTAAGAGTATTTCACTGCATTTCCTAAAAATACATTATTCCACCTGTTTAATCCATAATATCAAAACATAAATCCCTTTCCTACCTGAGGAATGACAGGAATTGAGACTAGAACTGTATCTCCTTAAGTCCTAGACTAGTGGTTTTATTTCAGTTTCACCAAGATGAATAAGAAGTTGCCTTTCATACTTTGAAACATATAAATGATTTCACAAGTTCAAGGTGATAGTACTATTTTCTGTGAGGTTTAATTTAAAAACACTGATGTATTCTTGAAACCAGGAAGTGGTGTGGAACGTACCCAGAAAGTGCAGGCTTGCCCTTGTGCTCCCCTCTGTCAAATGCCTTGCTGTTTCTGACCGCTTACGTTTTTATCACAGTATATTTTAGGGTTTACACAAAAAAGATAGTGGAAATGGGTAACAAAATTTTCTTACTAAAACAATGCCAACAGTAAAATACACCTTTGTCCAAAAGTGAGAATTAATGTTATATGTCTGTATAAATTAGTATAAATCTGCCATGATAGGAGTGGACCAGGATGGTATAGATCACATGGAAATTTTGAAATAAAACCATATTCTTCCCTTCATTTTGTATTTATCATGGATTACAAATTTATTTAGCAATTCAAAGTAACAGCACCTAATGAGTAGTTGGTACTTCTGGATAATATCCTTATACTCTCTGATGTTAAAATAGCATAGAATTGCCCTAAATTGAGTGAGAAGTGACTTCCATAACAAAATAAGAGTTTTTGGTGGGTAGGGTATAGCTCAAGTGGTAGAGTGCATGCTTAGCTTGCATGAAGTCCTGGGTTCAATCCCCAGTACCTCCTCCAAAAATAAATAAACCAAATACCCGCCCCCTTTAAAAAAAATTCTCATTTGCTTTTTGAGTGTGGTAGACTTTTCTAATGTAATCTGATATAACTAGTAGTGCTTTCTTTTATTAAAAAAATTATTTGCTAACATGATTAATAACATACCTTAATAAAAATATATTCATTAATTATTTTATCATGTCTTATTTTCTAGGGAGTGGTTATATCTCTTGTCACATGAAATGTTGAATCCATATTACGGCCTCTTCCAGTATTCAAGAGATGATATCTATACATTGCAGATCAATCCTGATTCTGCAGTTAATCCGGTATGATTAGTGGTTATAATGATATGAATTAATTTATGACCTATAATGCTTTCATTTTTAAATGTCAATGTAGCTTATGACATAGGATTACTGCCCTTGTCCAAGTCACATCCTTGGGCTTGGCCAAGTCCCCTTTTAGAAAATTTTCTCAAGTAAATGATTATGGATATGTGCAACAGTTTGGGCACAGGGAAGTTTACTACATCATTGTTTATAGTAGCCCCAACTGGAAACAGCATTGTTGCCCATAAGAGGGGGTTGATGAAATTATGGCACAAAGCAGAATGACATTCGTTCATATCGTATTATTAAGTGTTTGAAAATTTATTAAGAAGTTATTAATATTATTAATTCATATTATTAAGCCCTAAGAAAAGTTAGTAGCTGTTATTAGTTTGTTATTTTTATATTATTTCTGTTACCTTTCCTTACAAAGGCATACTGTACAGCCACTGAAATGATGTTGTGGAATAACAGACATGTAAAGATGGTACTTGTGATATATTAAGTGAAAAGAAAGTTACAAGATAGTATGATGAAATTTTGGTAAACGTGTTTTGAAAGGCTCTACCTTATAATGCTGATGATGTTTATCTCTGGATATTAGGTTATGTTTTTTTTTTTCTTTCTTCTTAAAAAGAAAGAAAAGCTATTTTTTAATGATAAAAGGGAAGCTTAAAGGTTACTTATTAAATGAAGTAAAAGAAGTTAAAAGTGCAATATCCAGCTAATAAAACAATATACCATGAAAGACCAAATCTATCCAAACATGGTAGCCCGTATTAAACTCATTGCAGGGTATCCTTTATAAAGGAAAAATTTGGGGGTGAAGGTTCTGCTTGGGAAGCCCATCACTGCTGCTGTAATAATGATAGCTCACGTTTGCTGAGCATTTACCATACGCCAGATCCAGTGTCATCGGCTTCTTCAGCTCAGTTTACTCCCCACAGAGACCCTTTTTAGATACTATTATTACCCTCATTTTCCAGATATACTCAACAGGAATTGAGTAGTTTGTACTAGAATACATAGCTAGTAACTGGCAGAATCAAGACTCTAGTCCAAGTTAGATGTGAAATCTCTGCTCTTAAATAACAGAGATGTTTTGAAGTTCAGTTCTGGTTAGGTCAAGGGAAGAGGGAGGTAGGATTGAAAACTTTTTTCCCATGACAGAGCCAGGATTGTCAAGGGCTCAGCGGGAGGTGTGAGGAGAGGAAGAGAGCAGGGTCTGCTGGTGTTAAGTGAAGTTGCAGAGGGAGTGTAGTTTGGACTTAATTTCTAAAGATAAACTTTACAAAGTGACCCTGCCCTTTGAGAGAAGCACTTGATCGACTCTGGTGTAATATTTTAGAGCAACGCATAGTCTCTTGAACGTCAAACTCTCAAGAAACTGTCCCTGATGAGCTTTGATGATAGCCTACGACATTTAAATGGTTGTAAATGAGACTGTAAGTTTGATACTTGTTATAAGGAAAACTACTGTTGCTTGAATATTTAATTTTTATTAAAAATTCCCTGGAGAATGTCTACCTCGAGTATTTATATAAACTCTTTTCAATTTCAGGAACATTTATCTTACTTCCACTTTGTTGGACGAATAATGGGAATGGCTGTGTTTCATGGACATTATATTGATGGTGGTTTCACGTTGCCTTTTTATAAACAGTTGCTTGGAAAGTCCATTACTTTGGATGACATGGAGTTAGTTGATCCAGATCTTCATAACAGTTTAGTGTGGATACTGTATGTATTGAGTTTTGTATTTGTTCATTATAGTTAGAATCTGACCTTTTAAAAAAGATGCATGTTTCAAAATGGATGTACTTTTTTTTTGAAATTTAAAAAATGATACACAGACCACATAAAACTTTTCTCCTTTCTGCTGCTTTTGTGCATATTCCAAATTCCTAAAAGTTAGCAAGTGTTACTACTTTAAAAAGGAAAATCCAGTATACTCTTAAGCACTTGCTATACATATATAATGATTTCCTCAACATGATGCAAATTGTCTTCCCATCTTGCATGTGTTAGAGTAACAAATTCCTGCTGAAGTGGTGATTGTTGAAACCATACTTTAAAAAGGTTATTTGTGAGAATCGGTTCTGTTTTTCAGTTCATTTGCTTATGAAGATACATTGGCTATGCTTACGTTTACCAAGTACACGAGCAGCTTTCTCAGTCGGGCTACTCAGGCATTTGGTCACTTGGGTTACGCAGATTCAAGTAGGGCCTCTTACCTGAAAGCCAAACATAACAGAGGCTTCTCTGTTTAAAGCCCAGCTTTCCAGGGCTTTCTCATTACTCAGGAAGTAAAATGTTTCCTGTGTTTATGAAGGTTAAAGCTCTTTGCCTCTCCTGCCCAAGAACTCGGAGGTACGGTAGCACAACAGCTAGTGAAAGGAATCTGACCCTGTATTTGTCATGTCATAAAACTATCGTAGTTTTATTTGTCTCACCAATTAATACATCTGTAAGATCTGTATTTTAAAATTTCCAGTGAAGTATCTTTCCCTTTCTTTGCTTTCTAGTGAGAATGATATTACAGGTGTTTTGGACCATACCTTCTGTGTTGAACATAATGCATATGGTGAAATTATTCAGCATGAACTTAAGCCAAATGGCAAGAGTATCCCTGTTACTGAAGAAAATAAAAAAGAGTATGTCAGGTAAACACTTCTGTTTTTTTTGTTCGTTTGTTGTTTTTGGTAGGGAGGAGGTAATTGGGTTTATTTATTTTTAATGGAGGTCCTGGGGATTGAACCCAGGACCTCATGTGGCTCACATGCACTCTACCGCTGAGCTGTATCCTCCCCCAACACTTCTGTTCTTAAGCCTGGAAATTGTTTTACTGTTCTAGAATGGCAGTGTGAAAAAACATTTATGTATTTAGGTTATGTTACTTACCGCTACAAAATAGGCTTCTGCAGAATTTAGTGAGTTAAAGGCAACCACCATTCTATTAGTTCTCACAGTCCCATGCATGGGTCAGTAATTTGGCTGGAGGACAACAGGGAGAGCACGCGCTCCTCTGCATGGTGTCAGCTGGGACTGAAATGTTAAAATGGCCTCAAGTCACATTTCTGATGCCTCAGCCAGGATAGCTCAAACGGCTGGGAGCTAGGTGGAACGCCACTGGGTCACCATCTGGGGCTTCGTTCTCACTGTTGGCTGGATTCCTTGGTTACCCCACGTGGTATCAGAGGCCTCTCACTCTCCTCATGGCCTCTCCCCCTAGCAAGGTAGCTAGACTTTTTATGGGGTGGCTGCTTTCCCAGGGCACACAAGCAGAAGCTGTCGGATCTTTTTAAGGCCTAAGCCTGAAACTGGCCAGCATCACCTCTGGTATATTCTTTTGGTTAAACCGAGTCACGTGCCAGCCCAGGTTCAGGGCGGAGCAGAGGCTGTACAAAGACGCAGGCAACAGGAGGCGTGGTGCGCGGGGTGGCGGGTGGCGCAGCAGCCGCAGCTGGCTGTACAGAAGCACTTCTGTGCTCTTTTACTATATTACTGGCACTCATCCTATTTATAAATAAGCACATTGTGAGTTTGTATAAGAAAGATACTTCATACATATCTTATAAAGTTAAGAAAATGCCCTTTAAGTTTTATAAAATCATCTGTTGATTGAGGAATTCAGAAGTAGTGGGTTAGATGATTTGGCTCATGGCATCTAAAGTTCTGAATAATAAACTATGGTAATCAAATGCAGGAGTTCGAACTTCACAGTATATTCACAGAAACATGCATGCTATACTTTTTTGTGTATTAATGTCCCCAAGTTGTACTGGCTAAAATTTTCAAGTTCACAGATGAGGCCTGTCAGTCTTAAACCGTTGTTGGGAGTGAACATTGGTATAACTTTTTTGGAAAGCAATTTGGTAACAGCTACCAAAATGAAAACGCATATGCTTTTTAACTAGCAGCTCCAGTTTTAGGAATCTATTCTATGGAAACACATATGTTGTTAAAGAAACATGAGTAAGGATTTTCAATTAAATATTACTTGTAAAAAAATTAAAAACTGCTAAAATGTTTTTTAGAGGAGAATGGCATGCATTAAGCAGAATACTGTGTGGATAGTTAAATATGAAAAAGAATATGTATGTATATATGCATAATTGAATCACTGTGCTGTATACTGGAAGCTAACACTACATTGTAAATCAACTGTGCTTCAATAAAAAATTTTTTTTTAATTAAAAAAATAAAAGAAAGACTCTGCATAAGCTGTCATTTAAAAAGCAAGTCATAAAAGGAACAAAGTCTGTGTTGTTTTATAATTACACAGAAAATGTTCAGGAAGGCTGCATACCAAAGTGTTTGCCTAGGAGAGGGAGCAGAGGTGGTGGGCCTGGAAGTAGAAAGGGAGAAGAGGATAAAAGAATGGATTTTCAGGTTTTACTCTGTCTCCACATTTAATATTTGATTTTTCCTCATATATTTTTCTCCAGTAATATGCATTACATTTCTAATTTAAAAAAAAATGAATAAATGGGAAACTTCCTGAATTTCGGGAGTGTGCCACCTCCCAGATCGAGTGTAGATTGCTCAGTTCTTAGAGCTCACTTTCCAGGAGTCAGTCACGTGTATAAGCACACAGCAATCAGCCCTTACCAGATACAGTTTTGAAATTTGAAAAATTACAAAGAAAACCTTTTTACAGATAAGCAGTTTTGCTATCCCCTTAAACAAATCAAAAGGAGGTCCCCCAAAGGATATAATATTAAATAACTTATTTCTTAAAGTAGAGAACTGTTTTTCCAAGTTTGGAAAAGGAAATGCTGACAGATTGGTAATATGAATAACTGAGATTTGTGAGATGGAGAGGTTTTCCTGGGAAGATAGATTTTTTAAAAAAGCAATTCTCTTATAAATTAGAAGTCCAAATCAAAAGCATAATTAGAACTACACATGAGATACGGTTTAGTGTACTTCTTATTAAAATAAGCCTTAAGGGGAAAATGAATATTTAATCAAAAAGTGCTTGCTGTTGGCTTTCACTCTTTCTTCTCATTTTGGATAGGAGAATTCTCTTTGCCTCCTCTTTCCCCATATACCACCCACAAAAATAAAGAAAACACCCAACACATTCAGATTATATTTTCAAGTTCAGAAAAACAGCCATGTGGCTGAATGGGCTCTTTTTTCTGGTTATTGCCATGTGTGCTAGAAGTTGAGAAAGAAGTTTCGTTCAGATTTTAACTTCAGACTCACCTACACTCTAGCTGACTTCCAATTTACTAGGAGCTTTCCTGACGTGAAGAGTTCCTGTATTGATCCTGCTTGTGTTAGTAGAAGGTTATACCACTTTTTAATTTACAGTGAACTGCCTCACAGCTCAGGATTCATCTACCCTCAGTAATCTGAGATTTGAGACTAAATTCTTAATACTAGATGCTTGTAAAGTGCAGTGTTGCTCAAGTGCTAGGATTCATAATAATTACCAAATCTGAATATATTCAATCCTGTGAACCCCCTGCCTAATGTTTGCAGGCTCTATGTGAACTGGAGATTTTTACGAGGCATTGAGGCACAGTTCCTGGCTCTGCAGAAAGGATTTAATGAAGTAATTCCACAGCATCTGCTGAAGACATTTGATGAGAAGGAGTTAGAGGTCAGTGTATTAATGTCATGACGTCATCTAGTGTAACAAAGAAGGATTGGGCATTTTCTGTTACTTAGTTTTAGAGGCGAGTTGTATTTCTAGTGCTTTTTAAGTTTTATGGTGCGTGCTGTGAGAATTCTTATTCACAGGAAAAGTCTTTCGTGCTTTGGAAAAGCCTTTCATGCTTTGGCATGTCCACAAGTAAGCATTCTCTCTTATATTGTGAATATTCTTAATTTATTTTTCCAAATTATCCTTCCCTGTGTTCAACAGATTTCATGTGTTATGTGTATATTCTTCTAGTGTTGTCTATTCCCTAATTAAGTAGTTACTGATTTAGTTAAATAAAACTTCATTAATTGGTTTCCAGCATATTATTTATTTGGAATAAAAGCCTAGGCTCAGTTGGATTACGTTAAGCTTTGCAAGAAAGCATTTGGTAGACAAAAATATAGAGGAAAATAATTAAAACACTTAGGATAAACTCTATCCATGTCTCCTTGGAAACATTCATTAACTAATAACAGCTGTAATAAAGAGTTACCTGTTTTTTGTTTTAAATCTCATCCTTAAAGCACGTTAGGTCTGGTTTTATAATTAAGACCTTTAACAAATAGATCTGAATTTCTACTGAACTGTTTTGAGAAAACAGTGAGGTTTTATTCCACCTGGGGTCCCAGATTTAATTAGTGGCTAGGGATAGCATAAATATTTGAACTCTTAACAAAGAATTTGAAACATGATTTTATTCATTAACTTCAGTGTCCTTTCTAACTAAATCTGTTAACAGTCTTGTTAGCCAACAAATCTAAAAAGATTGGTTTGCCTCAGTACCACCGCCATTCCTTTTGTGACTGAACTATTCAGTGGTGAAATGGCCAGAAGGAGGTAGTCAGGAGGAGGAGGAACACATAGCAGGAATGGCGGTAGTATTGAAATATGATGCATTTTCATCTGTTCATACAATGAATAAGGAATTTGGCCTTAAAATTACCCAGTCCTCTAAAGAAAAGAATTTAGGAGGTATTTTTGTGTGTTATAAGTACTTCTGTAATCCTACTTGGATAACCACACACCTGTTAGTGTGGCTGTGATTCAGTAATTTTTTTCAGAACCCTTTAGAAGCTTCATTGGAGATTTTATTCAATAGGGTTAGGGTTTAATATATGGTTTCTATTGCTAATGAAATTAAACTTTTTATTAAAATATATGTATATGATTTATTTTAGTGTTATACTAAGTTAACATAATTATAAGATACAAGATTTGCAAGTTACTTTGTTAATGCTACACACTATCATAATTCACTGGTTAGTAAGAAGAGTCAGTCTTGGACCCAAGGCGCTGTATTAATAGTATCAAAGTGATTTTCATCTATACTGACTGACCCTGCATCAGGATACCAAGCAGAGCTCTATGTCAGTGCATTCATGGATTTCGTACTTTGATACAACTTTAAGCAGATTGTATCACTTACTCAACACAGTTTCCTGAGTTCCTGTGCACTGTTGGTTGCTGTCACAGGATGTAATGAAACACATATTACTGTCATATTACAGCAGAGGAAACTGCTGGCCAAGGGAGGTGAACTGAATTGCCCAGAATCCCAAAGCTAGTAAGTGTTAAAACCAGAATAAAAGATGCAGATCTTAAGAAAGACACATATAAACTGTTTTTACTCTTTGAGTCTAGCTTCTGTCCATTACATTTTTTTTTTTTAGAATTCTATTATGAAATTATGGAACTTTTCATCAGATCCTGGGTAGGGGACCTGCAGTGAGTAGGTACTCACGGAGCTTTAAAAAGTACACCCAGATTCACAGAATTAAAATCTCTGAGCACTGGACCTCAAGTATATATTTTGAAAAACTTTCCAGATGATTCTGATGTGTACCCTCGATTAAGAACACCCTATGAAAGCCAACACTACAAAGAAACCTAAAGTTCTATTTCGAGGGATTTTTGGCCTAACTTGGGTTTCCATTGGCTTATTATTTGTGCAATATTTTAACAGCTCATTATTTGTGGACTTGGAAAGATAGATGTTAATGACTGGAAGGTAAACACCCGGTTAAAACACTGTACACCAGACAGCAATGTTGTCAAGTGGTTCTGGAAAGCTGTGGAGTTTTTTGACGAGGAACGCCGAGCACGGCTCCTTCAGTTCGTGACAGGCTCATCCCGAGTGCCTCTGCAGGGCTTCAAAGCTTTACAAGGTAGGGAAGCCAGAGGGACAGCTGACGAGACATCATCAGATAATTGGGGGTAGGGGCTCAATGTTGGGTTTATATAGATGGTTTACAGATATGTGCTTATAAACAGATTCTCTTTTCGCTCTATTTCTTATCTCTCTCATGTCTTGATACCTTCTTCTCCTTCCTTTCCTTTGTTCCCCTCCCAAGAGCCTTTTCTGCTGGGTTCTCTGTGATGGTAGTGAGTGCTGCATGTCAGAGACCGTACGTGGTGATGCTCTGCGTTTTTTCTGGTCACCTTGCTTTTAAATTCTGTTGCCCATTCCTATAGGGGAATTCTGTCTGCTTCAGTGTTCACGTCTCAACCTGGCAAACTTTTACCCACTTGGGATGCCTCTCCCCTATACTTTTTTATTCTTTTAATATAAAGAGGCCGCATGAGTTGTGGAAGCCATCTGTCTTGGTCAGAGCACTGTAATTAATGCATGACATCAGACCATTTTACAGCCATATTCCATTTTTAAGAATTGTCTTCCATGGACTAGCTCTTTAATTTTGGGATGAGTTGGTGATACTGCTAGTGATTGTGGTTCTTCACTGGGTGGCAGTTGCTTCCTTTACCTTTGAAGCTCTTCATTTTCAAAGCTGCTGCTGCTGGTAATGACTGAAGGTATACAAAGCAAGACTGGTACATAATTCGACAGTGTTGCCCACAGTACATATGTTGAAAGTCCATGGAGAAAGCATATGGACTTTGAGTTGTGCTTGCTTTCCCTCTTGGGAGAACGCATCAACATTGGACTGCCCAGAAGCATAAAGTGAAGCTGTGTTTCTACATATATTTGTATGGGGTGTCATATGTTAATTGAAATTTATTCAGTAGCCTGTTAATCTTTTGCTCTCAACAAAATCTGAGTTGTGAAACCTAAATTTGCACTAGGTTGTCATCTTTTTGTGCATATATGTACTTAATCTTCAATTTGCCCCTTTACTTCTCTTTGCTTACTTTTGGGACACTGATTTCCTGTAAGAGAAGTTGGCGCAAAGGATTCCAGCCCTGAGCTTTTTCTCAAATTGAAATGCTAGCAGGTTAACGAATCCAGCTTTAGTGAAGGTCAGTTACATCTTTCAAAACCCGGACTCTTCCTGCTGCCCTTTGGTGGCTTTTGTGGAGTCACCAGTACTCCCCTGTCCCTAGACCCTGTGGTTTATGTACCAGTTTTATTCTGAGACTTCGGAGACTAATACACGCACCTGCACCGATCTGACCCACAGATTTACTTCCTCTGCAGGTGCTGCAGGCCCACGACTCTTCACCATACACCAGATTGATGCCTGCACTAATAACCTGCCAAAAGCCCACACCTGGTAAGCTGTTTCTGTAGCTTTTTCCCGTCATTCCATGTATGTAGGTGTTAGTTTCAAATAGACTTGACATTTTGTTTATTGTTCTTATTACTAAATGGACCCTTAAAAGGAATGATAAGCAGCTCTTTTGAGTGAATTATTATTATTATCCAGAAATTGATAGGAAAACCCAAAAGTAGTGATCTCTACTTTAGAGAAATATAATCTTTTTCTTTTATTTTTCTGTGTGAAACAGAGTAGTGTGGCTGTATTAGTGTAAACTGATTAGCTAGGCCTGTGTACCAGTTTTGAATGAACTGTGTAAAATCTGATTTGCTTATTTACAGCTTCAATCGAATAGACATTCCGCCCTATGAAAGCTATGAAAAGTTATATGAAAAGCTGCTAACAGCCATCGAAGAAACGTGTGGATTTGCTGTGGAATGACAACTTCAAGGATTTACCCAGGACTTTATTTATACCCCTGACCGACAGCCTCTTTCAGCAGAGTTTCAAGGAATGCTGAAATACAGGAAAATGCTCCCTCCCCCTTTAAAAAAAATTTTAGGACACTGTGAGGGGAAAGGACAATTTTGAAATTCCTTTTCAAGGAAAAAAAGAGGTCTTTATGCTTTGCCATGAGGCCACATTCAGCTGCTATTTAAAATTAATATCTTGAACCTAAAGAATGCTGACTTTTCCTACATTTCCAGAGTTAGGCAGTATTCTACACTTAAAGACTACTACTATTTTTATAAAAGGTAATCTATCAGATCGCTTCACAGATTTCAAGTCTATCAAACATCAAGACAACTTCAGCAGTCGGTACAAGTCACATTTCATTTTAATTGAATACATGATTTTGAACAGCTCCTGTACTTGCTCTTTGTAAAATAAATTAAATAAAATTATTTTGAATTATTCTACCTTTGTAAACAATTGGCTGTAAAAGAATCATTATCTTTAAAAAATTAAGCCACTTACAGGTTTACTTACATTTTTTCTAGAGCAAAGCATTATATTTTAAAAGCATTGTATGTTTCAACCTAGCCTAAGTGAGTCTTTTTTATATTTTTCAAGCATGAATTCCCTGGAATACAGCTATATAATTTTGGTTGTCAAATTCCTAATGCTGCAAGTCTAAACTTAGTAGCTTATTTGCTACAATAAGATGCATTCAGGGGCTCCCTGTTTTTAAGAGACTTAAAAAAAGATCTTAATTTTTTATCTTGACTTAATATGATCAGGTATTTTGGATTTACTTTTCATCTTGAATGGAAATACTGCATTTTTATAGCTACTCAGATCATGTGGATATGGGATGGGCTTTTCATTCTTTTGCTAGGTCAGCTTATCTTTAATATATATACTATTTCTGTAAACCAAAGTCTTCTATGACAAGTGCACCTAATTTATATTACATTTTAATTATGGTGTAAGTTTCTATCAAGTAAACCATCCTGAATCTCTGTTTAGCTGTTCATATTTAATCAGCTAAAATTATGAAAAAGGAAAAATTTTGCTCTAAAGATTATTTAGCAAGCTTAGAAAACCCTGCTTTACCTAACAAAATGAAGTGGGGGTGGTGGCAGGGGATGTGATTACTAAAAAAACCAGTGAGTCTAATAACTCTATCGTATACATTATTTTAAGCCTGAATAATTTTGGAGGTAAGGGAATTTCAGTTCCCTTGGTGTTGAAGATCAGCATTTGATTTTGAAATATCCAGATTTAGTTTTCAGGGTGTGCGGCATGTTGCATGATCCAGAAGGCAACCAAAATTCTGGAGTGAGAGACTGGAAAAATCTGAAATCGTGGGTGCATTTTTAAATTCGACCATCAGAAATCTGCACTATTCTTTTTTCTTTTTAACATTAATGGGAAATCAAGAATAGCGAATTTTGATGAGATAGCTTTGTTTAAATTTTGCAGCTTAATTATCTAGTGAATAAGCCCTTTGTGTTCTCTCATTTGATGGACTGGTTTTCAGTCTGTTCTTGGAGCCAAGGGGTTCCTCAGAGGTGCCTCAGAAGTAATGGTTGAGAGGAGGGACAGAGAGGGAGAGGAAAGGCCTCGTTGGTATTTGAGCCTCCCCCCCTTTACCCAGAGCAGCTCCAGTTTTTCTCTTTTATATATATTGGAAGTCCATGTAATTTCATGGGGGGGGGAGGGGTGGAATAAAAGAGATGGGAATTTCGCCGCTTAAAAAGAAGTTGAGAACTACTTGTGTAGTTTCTACATGTTTAAATTTACTTCATTCAGCCAAATTTGACCAATACATGCAAGCTGGTTATGGTCATAACTGTAGTGCTGATGTGCTCATGCTGATCTTTCCTTCCCACTTGGGTTTCCTACTGCATTCGCAGGAGTACCGAAGAACATCTTGAAATATACAGAAAAGGTTTCTCTACTGTTTAAGAGTGGTTTTCATGTTTCACAATAACTTATTGGTTGCAGGTCTGTCTCTTTTGTATTAAAGCACTAGCTCAGTGTAATTGTGCCTGTTCTTATAATCATTCAGTAAAAAGTACATGATGAACACTTTACAGCAATCATAACTGAGTGATGCAGTAATAATGAAATGCTACTCTCATCATAATGTACAATATAAAGCAGGCAAATACCATCGCTTTTTGAGTGCCTTTTTAACTTTATAGTAATAACTTAATAGAGCTTTAAAAGAAAGAAATTACCCTCCCTTACAGTGTATGATATCACCAATATAATTTATAAAAACATGATGATTGATTTAGATTTCATTTTTGAAATTATGTTACCTGATTACTTCCAAATAGGTGCTAAGCAAACAAACCCCCCCCCAATGTGTCATTGAACTTTGGACTTGCACCTCATGTTTAATGTGAATATTTATTTCCACATGTCCCTCTTAGCTGGGTTTTTTCTAATCCTTCCTCTAGTTGTGTTATTTCAGGTATGTGATGTCACATTTCCATCCATTGCCTTTCCATCATGAATGCTTAATTACGAACAGGGGTTACTTTGTAGAGCTCATATGCAGTACAGAGGTGAGGGCCTTGTTTCAGAGGGTCTTATTTCTTGGTGTAGAGTTTTTAAATAGTGCTGTGTATAGTGTACATTTTGTTTTGCACATAGTTTGTTGCCCTGAATGGGTTTTATTTTTACCAAGTCTTTTATTTTCTTCCTTGTATTTACAGTCCAGAGCACAAGTTTCCTTTCTTTTAAATGCAGTGTAACTTGCTTTATTTTACAACACTAAGTCCGCTTGCACTTCTGGTGCATTGAGCTAAGTGCATTGATGGGAGTTAGAATGTTCCAGACATCTTTATGCAGCTCCTTCTGCTTCTGTTTTCAGCTGCAGCGCAGTCAGTGGTGCCATTTGTGGTATTTAATGTACTTACGTTTAGGATGATGGTTGTACCAAGTGCTGAGTTGTTGTTTCTAGATGTAATTAGTTCACGTAATGTAATATTCTTCCTTCTCTCAAACTGACTTTAAAACAAAGTTTTATCATTTTCATTGTATTTGTATTTATTACAGAGTGTTTTAGCTTTGATATTCTTTGTATTTTCACTCAGTTGTTACATGAGCTTTATCAATAACATCTGTATAAATGGTTTTTAAAAATTAACTATGTATGTGCCCATGCCGAAGTTGAGCAATAAAATGAATGCTGTTTGCACTGTCACAGCATCAAAGTTTTTAAAGAATATTGAGTTTATAATGATTTGTTTTGAATATATTTGATTGGCTCTGTGAAGAGTGACAGCATATGAGCCAAAAAATGAGAAGTTTAAGATTCACAGGCCTTCCTTAGCTGATGCCTTTGCCACATCGCAGAGCCTGAGAGCTCAGGACCCTTTCTGTCTCCAGGTGGAGCCGGGAAGGTGCTTGTTGCCTGCAGCAGTGGTACATCGGTAGGCTGGGAGTGTGGCCTGTAACAGTTGTCCGTCCAGGCGCAGGAGGGCAGAGCTATGGCAGGGGCCTCATTTGCTACGTTGGTGTTGAGCAGTAAAACCCTCAAAATGAAAAGCAGAAATCAATTGCATTCTTCCAGGAAGCCATGACTTTAAGGGTCGTGATTCACAACTTTGTAAGTGTAGTGGATTAAAGTCCAGCTAAATACATGAGTGGAAAAAGGAATGGATATGATTATGTTTTCAGCCAGGAGAGTCTGTGTCAGTCTCTCCGCAGCACAGGCTATACTGAAAGGAATCTCTGGGAAATGCACTGGACGTGGTGGTGTATGAAAGCTCAGAGTGGTGTCCATTTTTATATCCTTTTGAAATGTATTTTTTTCCTTGTCTCATATTGCCAGTTTATTGGTAGTTATCTAACATTTATTAATTTTAGTACATTAAGGATCTCAGTATTATAATCTGTAATTTACCGATAAGTTTGATTTGACTAATACGTGATGCTTCTCTGCTCTCTGGTGACCTGAGAGGTTTGTGCTATCATTATAATGAAGGTTAACCTCAGCACCCACCTGCATTTGTTTGCACTTTATATCCCAAGTGCTTACAGCAGGATATACACAACAGAACAAGAGCCTAGTAATAGGGCAGAGGTAATTATACAGAAAGAGGGTTAAATCCCTGTTAATATTCTTAGCAAACAAGACAAATCAGATTTAAAGTTACATCTTATTAAAAGGGATTTGCCCTAAATGTGACTCGCTCTTTGTTCATTCAGCAGATGTCTGCTGTGCTCCTGCTGTGTGTCAGGGTCTGTACCAGCTGCTAGAGCTGTTGCTTTGGATGGTTGTTAAAAAACTGAAACTTCCAAATTACTGCTTCTAGTGTATGTCTCGGTAGAAGCTGAAGTTCAAACTTAGGTACTCAAAACTCAGTCTGTGTACACCAAGGAGGTCAGTCATGACAAGAGCACAGGATTAAATACCTCGCCTCAGCAAGGCTTCAAATTCCAGACTTGGTCTTTAGAACAGGTGGCTTTGTTCCCCCATTCCCCTATCCCCATGACACCTCAGATCCTAGCATAATCTTCTGTGGATATTTAGGCTGGGATTTATCTAGGTTATCAAAACAGAGCTGTAAACTTCACTGCTGTCTCCCTTACAGTGTTTTATAAGGAAAGGAAGTGGAGAAGCAGCTGTAGCAGCCCATGGGGTGAGCAACGGACCCTTCCAAGATATTTCTCCTGTGACTTAAGTGTTCATGAAGTCTTCTGTTTTTCAGCCCAGGAATTGGGAGTAAAGATGGAGAGCACATCAAACTCAACCTTTGAGACCACTCACTTCTCCAAAGATGATGCTGGCCTGGCAAGAACGTGGAGAACCATTGAGACCAGAAGGACAGTTTTTTTTTAATTAAGGTAAAACCAACATACCACATTGTATCAGTCTTAGGTGTACCACATAATGACTGGGTATTTGTATATACTGTAAAATGATCAGCCCAGTTAGTCTAGTTAACATCCATCACCATACACAATTAAAAAATTTTTCCTTGTGGCTTTTAAGATCCCTTTTAGCAACTTTCAAATATGCAATACATTATTAACTATTTTATAACTAAACCTTTGTACCTTTTGGCCCCCCTTCACCCATTTTGCCCACTCTCCACCTCTTGCAAAACCACCAGTCTGTTCTCTGTATCTACGAGCTCAGTATTGTGGGGGTTTTTTCTTTACATTGTACATATATGAGACCATATGGTATTTATCTTTCTCTGACACATTTTGTTTAGCATAATGCCCTCAAGTTCCATCATGTATGTTGTTGCAAATGACAAGATTTCCCTTTTTTTTTTTTAAATAGCTGAATAATATTCCTTTGTGTATATATACATCACATTTTCTTCCATCCATCCATCCATGGACACAGGTGGTTTTTGTATCTTGGCTGTTGTAAGTAATGCTTCAGTGAACATGGGGTGCAGGTGCCTTTTCCAGTTAGTGTTTTCATTTTCTTCAGATAAACACCAAGAAGTGAAACTGCTGAGTCATATGGTAGTTCTATTTTTAAATTTTTGAGGAGCCTCCATAGTGGCTGTACCAATTTATATTCCCATCACCAGTGCACAGAGTTCCCTTTTCTCCGCATATTCGTCAATGCTCATTTCTTGTCTCTTTGGTAACAGCCAGTCAAACAGTTACGAGATGGTATCTCATGGTTCTGATTTGCATTTCCCTGATTACTGATGTTGAGCACCTTTTCACGTACCTGTTGACATTTCGTGTATCTGGGAAAAAAGTCTCTTCAGTTCCTCTGCCCATTTTATAATTGGATTGTTTGTTATTGAGTTGTAGGAGTGCTTTATGTATTTTGGATATTAACCTCTTATCAACTGTTTCATAAATATTTTCTCCCATTGAGTGGCTGCCTTTTCATTTTGTTGATGTTTCCTTTGCTGTACATAAACCTTTTGGTTTGATGTAGTACTACTTACAGATTTTTGCTTTGATATCAGATCCCCCCAGAAAAATCATCACCAAGACTGATGTCACTGAGCTTAACTACTTTTGTTTTTCTTCTAGTTTTATGGTTCCAGGTCTTCAAGTCTTAAATCCATTCTGAGTTATTTGTGTACGGTGTAAGACAGTGGTCCAGCATCATTCTTCTACCTGTGACTGTTCAATTTTCCCAAAATTACTTATTGAAGAGACTGTCCTTTCCCTATTGTATATTCTTGGCTCACTTGTAAGTTAATTGATCACACATCATGGGTTTATTTTGGGCTCTCTGTTCTGTTCCATTGATCTGTGCGTCTTTATGCCAAGACCATACTACAGAGCTTTGTAATATAGTTTGAAACCAAGGAGCCTCATGCCTCCAGCTTTGTTCTTCAGGGGCAAAGTTTTAAAGGCAGTTCAAGTTTAATGGTTTTTAAGACAAGAAGAAACTGGTCACATCTATCAAATTCTCTGGGTAATGGTTCAAATAACTTGAAATGCCAGATAAAACATGTTTTCAGCATGTCTAGATTTGGGATCTAACAGATCCCTCTATAAGCTGCAGCTTAAGCCCCAATTTTGGATTCCTTCTTTTGTTTATACCATTTCTCTTAATGATACCATCTCTGCCCTGCCTTCTCTTTCTCCTCTGCCCTTAGCTATTTTTCAATGCGATACCTCTTTCCATTGCAAATAAATTTCCCCTACATCCTTTGTTCCTTCACTGAAGGCTCTATTTTCCTGCATTACCTCAACCCTGGTTCTTCCTTTTCCTTCCTGTGTGTTGCAGAAGCAGCAGCTAATTCTCCAGTGCTCCATGTAATGCATACATTAATATAGGTAATATATACATATACAGTATATGTTACAGTAATGCATATACACAGCTAAACATAATAGTTAAAAAAAAATCACTTAGAGGCTTTAAAAAACCCCAAACTTTAGTATCTTAAAAGTTCTCATTACAAGGAAAAAAATCTGACTGTAAGGTAATGGATGTTAACTAAACTTATGGTAATCATTTTGCAATATATGCATTTATCAAGTCACTGATATATAAAATTGTGTAAGTTTAAGGTGCATGTCATTGGTTATATCTCATTAAAACTGGGGGGGGGGTTGGCTGTTCATAACCTTTTTCTCATCCCTAGGTCTTGCTTTCCAGAGGCCACTACTCCCAAATCTTCCGTCAGCGCTTCTAATATTTATTCCCACATTTCTAAATTATATAGTGACAGCGCTCTACAGGAATTCTGGACATAGCCCCCCAACCTCCCCAGAAAAGACTATTTAAAAATTGAGCTCACACCAACCACCTTATTCTGTCACCCTTCCACCCCAGCCCCCGATACAGTTATAGTTCTGAACTTTTCAAATGTGTGATTATGATGAGTTTTTCCTGTGTTCTTCTGGGCAGACTGGCTTCACATATGATTCCCTCTCTACAGGCAGTTGTCACAACATCCCCCATTTGCTGAGTTACCACTTCATTTGCTTTCTATTTTCTGAAAATATGCTGCATCTTTTATTTTTGTCTCCTCTCCTATTCTTTGATCTCTGCTTAGCAATCCCATCCCTTTCCTAGTAAATTCCTTCACCCATTCTTTTTGGTTATTCCTAGTTACTTAGTTTGGTAAAGAGCTGGCAGAATTAGCAACTTCAGAGTCCTTTTAAAACATTTTTAAGAAATTAAATAAGCATAATGATGCCTTTATAACAAATTCAAATAGTGGAGTATATTAAGCAGAGTGAATGTTTATGTAATTTACCACTCAGAGTCACACCTGCTATTAATTGGGGGACTTTTTCAAGACCTTTTCTATATTGTATTGATTATGTTGCATTATATATGATACCCAGTCATACCACAGCTTTTAAAATAAAATAGCATCACACTGTACAGATAAGACTTGCTAGTTTAACTCAAGGATATATTGTGTGTATCTTTCTATATAGATGTTATCATTTTTGTAACATTTTAGAACTTATGTTCTAGCTCATGCATATCTAGCCTCATCTTGTGCATTTTTCCTGTCCTTTCCATTGAGTTGTACACACACACACACACACACTCACTCTCTCTGCATATGTATGTATTGCAGCTGTCCGTGTGTCTCTCCTCATGATTCTCTGAATTTCACTGATCCACCAAGTCTTTAACCCAGGGAAGCCCCTGTGTGCCCAGAGGCCCTACACTGTCACCTGCCATTCCAAGAGGGCAGCAGTTGGGACCACAGCACTGGACCACTCAGTTGCCTGCTCTTTTCTCCAGGATAATCAGATCCCACCCCATCATGCCTCCTGACCTCTGTCATTGTTCATACATGCCGCTCTGTACATGCCCTAGTGTAGAGCACTACACTTCCAAACCTTTCCTGGTGCCTTCTGCCGTTCTCTGGCTTTGATCAGTAAAGTTCCTGTATCCTCAACTGCTCTGACGCCCTCCTCTAGCTCCTGGCCTTCACCGAAGCCCTCCACTCCAGAAATGCCACCACCCCTGAGTGGGTCTTTTCCTTCATCTGCCCCAACACCAGAAAGAGGGTTGGTGTACTCTCGCCTACTTCAAGTCCACTGTGCGTCCTCCCACCTGAAATCACTAATACTCTTTTGCATACACACACTGCCTGGCCTTAAACCTGCTGCCTCTCCCAACTGACAGAAGCCATAATGCACAAATTCTCATCTTCCAGCTTCCATGTGAGAGAGCCACACAGGTTTACCGCCGTACCTTTAACTCTAATTCCAACCCTAATGACAAGCCCACACGTTTGCCCTTTTCTGAATTAGAGATTTTTTCTTTCTTTTTTTTCTTTTCTTGGTCCTCAACTGCTGTGTTTTACTGTCTTCTGTTCACCTAGAGCAAAAGGCTTCAGGAGCTGGTTGCTCAATCAGAGCTTGTTAATTGCACTTTTAGTCAACTCCTTTTAAACTTTTAGGTCATAAATTCAAAAGCAGTATACTTTTAGAAAAAACCCAATTTTTATTTAAAAAGTTATTTCATAAAAAGTATTGGAATGAATATATAGGTAAGTCATTTAGAAATGATTCTTCTGGTTTAGATTGTTTACTGGCTCGATTCTAGCTCTGCCCTGGTGAAGCCCTCACTTTCGAAGTCTGGCCTCACAGGAAGGGATTTATACTGTACTGAAAGGAAGCCAGATGAAGCCGAGATTTAAAGCGTTCGGCTTCCAGTTCCCGGAAGAAAGCATCGTCGTCACTCTGCGTGATCATGTACTGCAGTTGCTGAATCTCCTTCTCCATCTTAGATCTCAGCTCCCTCTTCACCTTATGTAACATCTAAAAGAGAATTCATGTCATCCTGCTATTCACAACACTGATCCCTCATCTATTTTTATTCCCTCTCCACTTTCCTGCTCATCAAGCTTCTGCAATAATTTTAATAATTTAGCAGCAGCTCTTCCAAAGACCCGAACAGGTAAAGTAAAAATCACAGAACAAATGTTCTGAATTGTAAGTGGATCTAATCAGTCTCCTCTCCATTCCCCTTGCAAAGTGTAATTCAGTTGTTTTCTATTTCTTCAAAATGTAAATAAATGATTTCTAGCCTGTTAATTATTACCTGGGCCTGGGATTTCTCTCTGGCTTTGAGTTCTTGACGTTCCTGTGATATGGCTTCTGCCAGTAATGAAAACTGTTACAGGGAAGGAAAAAAACCAAATCTTACATTTGTCTATAGTCCAAATATAACAATTCTTAGACCTAATTAGTTCACAGGCTTAAAAATCTTTATTTCAAAGGAAACAGGGCAATATAGATTCTCTACTATGGTCAAGCACTAGCCTATTTTATCTTAAATTTCAGTCTTGAAAATGGGGCCAGTCTAATCTGTATAGCGACAAGTTCTGAGTTAATATGTGGAGGTTTATTGTTCAACAGACTAAGCTGACGTTTGACACAGGGAGGTCAGGACTAAGCACATTAGAATGTGAACTAGCAGCAGTGAGCCCACCTGGTCTTTATAGTAGTTCTCCATTGAGTCCAGTTCGTTCTGGTGCTGCCTCTTTTGTTCATCTCGCTTTTCTCTGGCATAGTTTCTTAGGTCTCGTAATCTTTGCTTTTGAATCTGTAAACCTTCTTCAAACAGTTTCTTAAATATCTGTCAGTTATTTAGTCAGAAAAATAAAGTTACGCTGAACTTCCATGGAGGAATATAATTTTGCTCAGGTGGAGGTATATATACTGATTGATTGTTATTTCAGAGAGATTTTTTAAAGTAACAGCTTTATTGAGATATAATCCACATACCATAAAATTCACCCTTTTAAGATGTATAAATTAGTAGATTTTAGTATATGCAGAGTTGTGCAACAACCACCACTAATTCTGGAACATTTTCTTCATTCCAAAAAGAAACCCCATAACCATTAGCGAATACTCCCCACTACCCCCGCCGGCAACCACTCACCTACCGTCTGTGCCCACGGAGTTGCCTGTTCTGGACATTTCATGTAAATCGTTATCACATAGTATGTGGCCTTTTGTATCTGGCTTCTTTCACTTGGCATAACGTTTTCAAAGTTCATCTATATGGTAGCCTGAATCAATACTAAAGTACTTTCTATTGACAAATAATACTCTATTATATGGATGTATCACATTTTGTTTATCCATTCATCAACTGGTGGACATTTTATAAATATGGCTATTATGAATACGCTGCTCTGAACATGTGAGTGATACTGCTGAGTCACATCTTTAACCTTGAGGAACTTCCAGCTTGTGTTCCAAAGTGGCTGCACCATTTTACAACCCTACCAGCCCTGCATGAGGGTTCCAGCTTCTCCATATCCCCACCGACACTTGTCTTTATTTTAGCCACCCTATTGGGTGAGAATTTCATTGTGGTTCTGATTTGTATTTCGCTACTGACTAATGGTGTTCAGCATCTTTTCCTCTATCCCAAAGATTCTTTACTGCTTTTAGAAAAGAATTCTCAAGCACCCACGTATTCAGGACAAGAACCCCAAAGTAGAAACAAATGCTGCACCTACACGTGTACATGACTGAGGGCGATGTGGTAACTAGGCCACAGGAAAACAAATTATTCAAAGGATTTGGATATGCTCACTTGTCCTGCATTGACTAGTGAGGCTTCTTGATCAAAGTACAGCTATGCATTTATCAGCCAGCCAGCTGTGTTACCTTAGTGTCAGGTTACTTAACCTCTCAAAGCCTTGGCAGTATCCTCCAGAAACGAGGATAACAGTACGACCCACCTCAGAGTATTTAGTCCAGTTGTAAGTATAATCACCTCAATGTTTTACTCGAGATGAAATTTATTGCCAGTCTGGAATCCCAAAGGATTAAGTATTTGAGCTTGATCAGGATGAGACAGCAAATACCTTGTGGAAAGATCTCACAGTACATCTGTCCTACATTATTTTCCTGATTTTATGTGGAATCCTAGGTCATCTAATCACATTTTAAATTCCTGTCTCTTATAACATGCTCACAAACCCCTAAAGCAGTTGTCTTGGAAAAATACCTACATTCAGGAAGTCAGAGGGAATTAAGATCTCACATTAAGACAAGAGCAGCAGAGATGGAGAACAGACTAGCATGTACTATGGGGCTAGTAAAATGAGGTGTGGACAAGTCAGAATTCAGCCAGCATTTAGGACTTGCATTTGGATTTTGGATTCAAACTGGGACAAGAGTCACAACAAAGAAGGTGGTCCTAAAAGGTAACAGATAAATTTTACCTTCTTAACAGGGCTGGAAAGAAAAGCCATAGTTACCATTTCTTCTCGGGTCCTCATTCGCATCATTTTTGAACGCAGCTGAACTCTATAATCATCATAGTATTTTCGGGCACGAACAATCTGCTGCCGATTTTCTTTTATCTTTGACTGGGTCACCTTCTGTCTATGAATGCGATCCTTGAAGTCTTGCTAAGAAAGGGGAAAAGAGGTAAGGACAAGAAGAAGACAGACTCTAGTAGCTGTCCCCACTCCCCCCATGATGTCTTCAGGCAGTAAGCTAGGCACAGAGTGTGTAAAAAGGACTGTCAGCCCCCAGAAGCCAGTGTTTGGTAGATTCGTTACCTCAGTCACAAGAGCTGCCCCAATGAACCCCCACTGCTGCAGAGAGCAGCAATGATCCTTGTGGAACTGAGAATCTCACCTCCCAGTTACACCAGGGGTTGCCTAAGCCATGCCCAGGTGCTAGCTTAAAAGGAGTAGCAAACTGGCACTCTACAAGACTTTCAAGCAAAGCTTGGGTTAACAAGGGCATTTATGTCAAAACTAAGGAAATGAAACACTATCTTAAGGTAGTGAGGATGAAATGAAGTCCTGTACATGAAGCCTTCAACTAGGTGTTTTCCTTTCCCCAACACCAAAGTCCCACATGCAGTTCCTCAGATGGCTTCCCCTTCTTTCTCTGGAACTGTTGAGGGTTACAGTTTTCTTTGCTTATCTCTATACTCAATCTTTTCCTCAGGCTCATTGTCTTTGACCTCTGTCCTCTCCATGATTCTCAGAGGATAACATACTATGTAGGATTCTCAATCCAAATTTACTGGAGCCATAAACCACCTCAGCTCTCTATTTGGGATCTAAGAAAGATGGGAGAGAACAAAAAACCACTAAGTTATAACCACCTGGTACCTCAAAGAGGCCATAGAGATAGACCTAAATTAAAATCTCAACCTTGCCTTTGCTGATTACAGTGGGACCCAGGGCAAATTAACATCTCAAGACCTCAGGTTTTCATTTCATAGAAAATCTCTGTTACTATAAAGACCAAATGAAACTGTGGATACAAAACACCAGGCACCCTCCCCCTTCATCAATATTGGTTAAAGACAAATGCTTCCACAGATCAGTGTTAGAGGTAAGAGTCGGTAGGATTATTGCCCAGCTGGTACAAATAAAAGTTAATGATATTACTTACAAATTCAAAATTACAATACCCAACTTGCTCTTGACCTACCAGTCTCCTGTTATGTTCATATTCTTTCTTGACAAGTGCAGTGAGGAGGTCATGCCTCCTCAAGGCTTCTTCTATCTGTAGGTGGGACAGAAGAGAAGATTAATAATGCTATTCACTAGATTCTCAAGGATAAGCTCTGCCCCTTCCTGGTTTATATTCCTAGGCTTAATTGACAGTTAACTTACTTCATCCTGGAGTTTCTTCTTTGATTGATTTTCTCTATGTGCATCTTTTTTGAGCTGTTCAATCTGTGCAATTTGCTGTTTCCACATTTTGCTTAGTGTTTGGCCAGAAACAGAGAGAAATGGAAACTGCTCCAACATCAGGGGCAGGAGACTGTGTTCATTCACTTTCACTGCAAGGTAAAAAAAAAAAAAAAAAAAAAAAGATGCTCTTAATCCAAGAAACTTGCTGACAGTTTTTAAGAAGAAATACCATCTCACCTTCCTGGTAGATCAAAACTTATCTAACTGATGTGGCTCTGAGCCTGAAAAGAACAATTCTAGAAGTATGTTACTACTTTTGCATTCCTTCTTTGATTGGAATAAGCCAACTCCTAGTAAGAATGAAAATAAGCTCCACAGTTCTGACTGATGACATGCTGGCCTTGTGAAGTCCGTCCTGACTGCTCAGCTGACTCAGTGCCTGGGGTAGATGCTGTGTGTGTGGTCAGACTTCTCAGCCCTCCTGGGAGGTAAAGTCTCTGTCTGATGGGATGTAGTTAGAAGGCCAGGAGTCTTTTAAACTGCACCCTGGTGCCAACTGTCAATATACCAAGAGCTGGACAGGCCTTCTGCTTCCTTTGGAGCATCCCTTTGGTTCTACCAATTTCCCAGAAACAAAGAAAAGGCAACCAGCATGAGTGAGCAGAGAGAAGCTAAAGCTGGAGCAGCAGGTCACAGCCCCTAGCATTCCTTTGATGCCAATATATTGGTGCATATTTAAGAGTTTTAAATAAATGCCTTATTTAAGAGTTTTATCTCTCTTTACAGAAATCTAGCATATGGCAGTGATAAAAGCAAGAACTTTCTCCAGCTAACTGGTGGATGTTAGTTTTCAGTGCTGTGTCCTTGGAATGCAGCACACACTTTCAAAGGATGCCAGTTTTCCATAAAGTACAATTTTGTGGTTCTTACTTGGAGCTGCTTTATTTGGCTTTGGCAAGCCACCTCTTGGACTTGGAGTTGTGGTTTTTTTAGAGTAAATCTTCCAGGGCTGACTACGTTTTGGAGTTCCTTTATGAAAAGTTTCTCTGTATATTTTTTCCTTAGAAGCAGATATAAAACAGAATAGAAATGAGAGAAGTCTAATAACTCTTCCATGCATCATCTTAAACATTACATATTGACAAAAATAGCTAACATAATCCCCAGCCAAACCACTGCACTTCGAACTTCTAAAATCTGGTTAGTATTTACCTACTCTAAGTTAAATGCATCTTTTGGTTTCTGGCATCCCTTGGAATTTGAAAAAGCACTGAATCTTTTTCCTGTTTCATAGTTAGCATAGTCCCACACCCTAAATACAACTTCTAATAATGTTTTGATGTACTTGCTTCTTTGACAACTTTCTTCATGTAGATTTTAAAAGTTCTTAAACAATGTTTAGTAATACCCATACTGTATTTTATATCCTGTTTTGCTTATGAACATTTTAGCATAAGCATTTTCCCCATACTTTCATTTAGTTTCTGTAAGTATTCTTTAAAAGGTAATGAAAACTTATGCTTTGGGTTTCTTCCAACCAGGCACAGAACTGGGATTTCCTGTCTTCTTACTTCTCCCCTTTAACTTTTGAGCCTAGACTATCTTTTAAAGCCTTGGTGAAATGTGAAGCAATAGAACCTCTTAAAAACAGATGGAAGTTTTCGGCAGGAACAAAAAATGCTAGTATTCCTTGGTACCATGTCTTGCCACATTTTAGCAACTTGGCTACCCTATGAATAAAAGAAAATCCCACATCGTGAAATGAAATTCTGCCTTTTTCTAAGGGGGTAATGATTATTAAGGCCCTGTTGTTTTTTCCTTTTAAAAAGATTATTTCTATACTTTCCAGTGATCTGATCAAATGGCATTTATTACAGTAGAGACTTTTACCCACTGTTTCCTCCTCCTCATTTATTCTTTGAGGTCCAATATTCTCTTGAACTCTATTTCTTCTTAGTTCCTTTTCAAATGCTTCAGTTATGGCCTAGAGGAGAAAAGGCCATGTGATATTATAGTTATTAAAAACATACAAATGAAAATGAAGGAAAAAAAATTCACCCAAGATTATGCTATTCTACTTTTTTTTAAAGTTCTTTTCAGGCTATATATCATAAATATACATTACTTAGCAGATATGTAATTGGGACATAAAACTATATAATTTTTTTTTAATGGGGGGAAGTAATTTAGGTTTGTTTATTTAGACAGAGGTCCTGGAAATTGAACCCAGGACCTTGTGCACGCTAGGCATGCACTCTACTGCTAAGCTATATACCCTTCTCCCCTCATAATGTATTTTTCTGTTCTCACAGTTTTTGAAATGTTTTGCTATCCCCCTGAGTGGAAGGTGCAAGCTAAGTTACATACTGAGTATGAAACATGTTAGTATAAGATACCTGAATTGGTTTCAGTTTTTTACCAATTTCACCAATGTTATAAAACATACTATAGCAAACAATTTAGGTATTCTAAATTCATGCTGCATTTTAGGATCCCTATTTTCAAGCAGAAAGTCTTCCTCAGTAATCATAAATCTCCTTGAATCCCAACTCCCTCTCATTTTTGTCTTGGGCACTTTGATCCTATCTGGATCTCAGCTGGTGAGTCACATGTAATTCACCTCAAATTCTCCTCATTTCTAAAGTTCTCTCTGAAAATATCAGCCTACGTTGATCTACTTCTTCTTAATCCACTGGAGTACTAGGCTATCTCTGACAAGGTTACTCTTCTTAGAGCTTCACGAGTGGAAGTTTTATGTTCCCTAATGGGGGACATAAAAGCTGTCACATAATTTTATCATCCACTCAGCTCAAGAATGTGAAATGCATTTTAAGCCTTTAATCAACATGCTACAGCATGTTCACTGTAGCATTTGGCTGAAGGTAAATGGTAACGCCTGCTGCCCAATGGCAGTCATGAGATGGGACGTACCTTTGCTTGGAACCGGCGGATATCTGTTTCTTTTGGCTTTCGCTGCCTTTTCCTCTCCATTTGGAACTGTTTGTTTTTGTTAACTGGAGATGGAGAGAGTGAATGAGATCTGGAGGGTGGCTTTCTACGTATGGCAAGTCCTACAACACAAAAGAGACACGTACCATTAGGTCTAAGAGCCAGAAATGTTAAGTTGGCAACCAAATAGTTGGTTTTTACCAAATCCTAAGAGACTGTGAATGTGCTAAATGTACTCTGTTCTGTAACTAATTTCTGTTTGTATGTTTAGTCATACTAAGCAAACAGACAAATGCACACAGTTATACTCAAAAATGTCTCAAAGAAGTACTATGGTTCTATATTAGACTTCGGGTTGAAAAACAGAGCAACATGTGGAATGCCTGCTGCACAGAAAGGCGTTTTTTATATATATATTATATATATAGTTTATGTGTGTATGTATATATATATTTTTTTTATATATATATATATATATATATATATACATACACACACACACACATATATACTAAGTACCCCTGTTGGTGGAGGCAGAGACAAACGTTAACCCATCTGAGCTACGTCTGCTATTCCTTTACCTATCTAGGTCCCAAGGAGGGGATGTAAGCATGTAACATACCTTATTCTTACAGAGCAGCATGCTTATAAGCAAAAGTTAATGTAGTTCAGCATTTTTAGGCAGTTCTGTTCTTTCCTACTTAGTGATCTAGCTTATTTCACACTGCCTAAGATACCTGACAAATTACTTCTCTCCACAAACCTTTTTATGTTCCATTGTCTATAGATATGCTTGGGTATCTGCTAGTTGTGAAGAGGGGAACTCCATGCCTTTTTGAAAAAGTGAATAATTCAATATAAGTCAAGGAAGTTAACCTTTCTATATAAATTTTCCCAGGGAATTCAAATGTCTAATTTTAATCTTCCTTTTCACTCTTTTAACTCAAATCTTTCAAATTAATTTAGAATTCTAACATGTTAAAGAAAACTGAGTTGCACAATCTATTTTAAATGATATTTTTATAACATTTTACTATGTCCACAATGTACTCTTCTTCAGAAACTGAAGACCCAATTTAAATAACATTTTAACTTACAATGTGTTATCAAAATGTGGTACCACATACATGTGTATAGTAAGGGAAACATGTAGGTTACTGGCTGAGGGTTCCTAGAAATTACCTGAGTCAGATTTGAAAAATACTCTACCCAGCAAAGCTGTCCTTCAGAATTAAAGGAGAGAGAAAGAGCTTTCCAGACAGCAAAAAGCTGAATGAAGGAGTTCATCGATATTAGAACAGCTTTACATCAAATATTAAAGGGACTTCTGCACACTGCACTGAAAAGGTGCTAATTAGTAACGGGAAAACATACGGAAGTATAAATCTCATTGGTAAAGATGAACAGTTGAATTCAGAATACTACTGTAATGATGGTGGGTATATAACATACGAAATCTAGTACGAAAGTTAAAAGTAGTCAAACTATAAGTACAATAATTTGTTAATGGATACACAAGGGAAAAATGTAAACTGTGACATCAAAAACATAAAATGTGATGGGAGAGTAATGTAGAACATCAGTATGCATTAGAACTTAAGTTATTAGCTTAAAACAGACTGTTATAAATGTTTTATATAAGCCTTATGGGTAACCACTTAGCAAAAACCTGTAACAGATACACAAAACATAGAGAGAAAGGAATCCAAGCGTACCTTAAGAGAAAATCATCAAATCACAAAGGAAAAGAGCAAGAGAAGAAGAAAGGAACAAAGGAATTACAAAACAGCCAGAAAACAACAAAATGGCAACACTAAGTCCATACCTATCAGTAAATAATTAAATGGGCCAAAGGCACAGTAGCCGACTGGATTAAAAAAAAAAAAAAGACCCAATTATATGCTGCCTGTAAGAGACTCACTTTACCTTTAAAGACACAAACTGAAAGTGAAGGGGTGGAAAAAGATATTCTATGCAAATGGAAACCAAAAGAAAGTTGGGTAGCTATACTTCTGTCAGACAAAGCAGATTTTAAGACCAGGACCGTAACAAGGGACAAAGGTCATTACATAATGATAAAAGGGTCAATTCATAAATAGAATATAATGTTTGTAAGTTTTTTGTACCCAACATAAGAACACCTAAATATATAAAGCAAATATTAACAGACCTAAAGGGAGAAATAACAGTACAATAAAGGTAGGGGACTTAAGTACCTCACTTTCAACAGTGGACAGATCATCCTGACAAGAGATCAATAAGGAAATACTGGACTTAAATTACATGTCAGTCCAGATAACAGACATTTAAAGAACACTGTATCCCAAAGCAGCAGAATATACATCCTTCTCAAACACACACAAAATATTCTCTGGGACAGATCATATGTTAGGCCACAAAACAAGTCGGCCACAAAACAAGTCTCTGAAAATTTAAAATGACTAAAATCCTATCAAGCATCTTTTCTGTCCACGATGGTAAGAAACTAGGAATCAATCACAAGAAGAAACTGGGAAATTCACAACTATATAGAGATTAAGCAGTATCCTACTGACCAACCAGTGGGTCAAAGAAGAAATTTTTTAAATCTTGAGAAAAATGAAAATGGAAATACAATACCAAAACTTATGGGATGCAGCAAAAACAGTTCTAAGAGGGACGTTCATAGCAATAAATGCCTGTATTAAAAAATAAGGATATGACGGGGAAGGGTACAGCTCAGTGGTAGAGCATGTGCTTAGCATGCTCTGGATTCAATCCCTAGTACCTCTATTTAAACAAACAAACAAACAAACAAACCTAATTATCCCCCCAAACCAAAACAAACAAAAAATAAGGAAATGATACCCAAAGTCAAGCAACAAAATAAGCATATGAACTATATCAAACAAAAGGTATAAAGCAAACATAACATCTGCTACTTCTAGATGGTAACAGTACCAGTATTTGATATTATTTCTGATGCTTTCTTGTATTTCTGAAATACTTAAAATGGGAAAGCCAGTCATTAGATCAAAGTGGCTAAGTAAGTGGTTCCCAGGGACGTCCTCATCGTGGCCTGAGGCAGGTACCTGGCCTCCGCTTCTTCGGCCCACACTCCATGATGCTGTCACTATGCTGAGAAAGCGTCTCATCGTCTCCACTCTCCACCTCTTCATTTACAGTATTCTCCTCTTCATAGCCAGCCTTTTCTTTAATTTGATCACCCAGGGCACTTTTTAACATCTATTGAGAAAATTATTTTTATCAACTTTCATTGATTTCAGCAGAATGCATATTGGAAGTAGACTGATAAAACCTTTTAAAAGCTTTCTCTGATAATTAGGCATACGTTTAGATACAAGTTTTTAGATGCTTATGCATAGTTTTAAGAAGATGATATATATCAGTGCCACGAACTATTCAGAGTAATAAACTTAAGAGTAAGTCACATAGGGATTTAATACATTTTTTCAATGATATCCCCCAAACTATGGTATTGTACTTTGTGAAAGTCAGCCAGCCATCTAATTTTATACCAAATCTGTCTTTAGTGACAAAGGGAAACTATACAGATATTATCTAAATAGAAATGATTTGATGTGATCATTTATGTTAAATGATTCAGTTTTCATCAGAATTCTATAAAAACTTGCATAAATCTGTACCAAATTTGGTCATATCATAAAAGGCTAGGGAGATCATTTCTCATCCTATGTTCTACCTGCTTGACTTACAGAAGACTTTCACAGTAACTAAGACACAACTAACTTTCTAGTACCTTAGCTTAGCTTTCACCTTCAAATGAAAATCACTTAAATGCTCACCAACTACGGCAATCTCAGTACAGATTTAAAAAAACAAGACTTGCCCAATCTAGTTCAGAGAGGCGCTGAGATAGTTTCTCTGATACAGCATGTAATTCTTGTTCTGTTAACCTTTCTCCTGCCCTCTGGGAGAAAGGCAAATCCCAGGATGAGACTGCAGCTCTGTTTTCATATCTGTAATAAAAGTGACCATGTGACATTTAAGTAGACAAGAGTACATTACTAAGTTCAAAACAACTATAATACGTGCTTTACCAAATATTTCATACTATTCTCATAGCTAAATTTGGAGAGTATATCCTTAACTCTTCAAATCTCTTTGCAAACAGATTATAAACATTGAAGCCTACAGTAATGTTACCTTTTTCCTTTGGGAAGCTTCCTTGTCCTAGGGCCTTGGACCTGGGCTGGACATATTTCCTGCTTGCTATCTTTAGGCAACTTGGAAGTTAAGCAAGCTCTATTATCTGGTTCCTGTTAAAAAGAGAAGAGAGTTGATTTGAAAAAGATACAAAAATGACACAAAAATAGTAAGATTTGGGGTGCGAAGGGAAGGGAGGACCTATAGCACAGAGCAAAGTCCCTTTGTTCTCCATGGTTTTTTTTTGGAGGGAGTAGGTAATTAGGTTTACTATTATTTTTTTTTAATGGAGGTACTGGGGATTGAACCCAGGACATCCTGCATGCTAGTCATGCACTCTGCCACTGAGCTATACCCTCCCCCTATTCTCCGTGTTTTGCTTTTTTAAAAAAAATTTGTCAAAGCACTCTATTGATCCCCAATGCAAAAGGAATGGAATAATGTCTACAAACTTGCACTCAGAAAAAAAGTGTGGCTCAGGATACCATTCAAATATAAAGGCAGGTAAAGTACTTGTTCTCAAATATGAAAATTTACACATTACAGCTATACCTGGACAATGAAAAAAATGATCAAATGACAAGTAGAGAGCATTAAAATCATTATCTTTCATATCAAAAAGTCAATAGAAACTGTCTAAAACTGAAACAGTTAAAGACAAAACTTCCAAAATATGAAAATAAATTCAACATTTTAACAGTTTATTTCTCAACCTTAGAAGGAATCTTATAAAAAATATTTCTTACGGTAAAGAAACACCTGATGTTTAACCTCTTCAGTTTCACTTCAGTAATTTTTTCTTTTATTTAAATTTAATAGTTGTTAGTAAATAAGAAGTATAATCACATTAAAATTCTTTTTTAATTGAAGTTAGTGTCCTGCTTGAGAATTATTTCAAAGCGAGTATTCCCACTTAACTGCTACTCAGGTCACGAAACAGAATATTACCAGCAGCTCAGAAGCCCCTCACCACCCCCTAAGCCTCCTCCAAATGTAACCATTACTCTATAATCCCTTCTTTGTCTTTATCCATCTACCCTCCTGGCACAAAAATGTTTAGAATGATGGTCATCTAATGCTACCTGAACTTTTCCTGAATTGTCTGAATTTTTAATAATGAGAATGTTTCATTGTTTATAAACTTACCCTTGGTATATACCTGAGTGTTCTTGTTTCTAGGAAGATAGGGACAGGATGACATATAAGAAAGGATTCTATTTTCAAAGAATAGACGAGTGGAATCAAATAGGCCAAAATATTAACAGTAGTTCATGCTAGATAATAGGAATATGTATGAAAAATTATTTTTCACACTTTCTTATAACTTTGAAAATTGTTAATTATTTAATTAGACCTACAATATGGTTCTGAAGCTAGAATGCCTGAGTTTACATCCTGACTCTACAATTGCTGTGTGACCTCAGAAAAGATACTTAACCTCTCTAGTTCAGCTTCCCCATGTGAAATTAAAAATAGTACCTACTCCAGAGCTGCGCTGCAAAAAGTAACTTATTCAATACCTGTAAAGTACTTAGAACTGTGCCTGGCACAAAACACTCAGTATGTGTTGACTCTTACTGTTTCCCCTTTTATACATCCATCCCGTCCCTGTCTTCCTAGGTTAAGAACATCACGTGTCCACAGAGGTAAGTTTTAAGTACAGTGCTCTGATTAGTGTAGTACCCTTACTACCGTTCTAGCAAAGAAATTTTATTTATTTATTTTATTTTATTTTTATTTTTTTAGCAGGGACATTTTAATCTATAGTCTCTGTCCAACTGAAAGCAAGCTTTTCCACTTACCAGAGAAAATGCTGTGCCCTGTCCAGTAGAATTCATGGTAGGGGAACAATGACTTGAACGCAAGTATTCTTTTCCTATGGGGCAGGGAGCCCGAGGCTCTGAAGGGTGGTAAGGTGGATGTAAAGGAATAGCTGATCGGATAGGCTCCCCTAACTTCCTAGCACTTGGAATCATATCCACAGAAGGAACTTCCGCTAGACAAATTAAAATGGACATTAAGATGAAACTAAGAAATAAATCACGTCATGTATACACATACCTATAGAAACATGTTCACACACACTACTTAGAAATGTATTTTCAACTTGATTTTTAAAAAAGCACACAAAAAACAAACAAAAAAAGCATACCAAAAAACCAATTAAATTAGGGACGCATCCTCAGTAAACAAGTAGGAATCTAATTAAATCAGGAAGAATGTAATTTTAATGTTATTGTTATAAAAATGTTCCCTAAAAAGTTATTTTAAAATATGAAAAGTTACTAAGAACCTAAATGGCTTGAAGAATAGCTATATAAATTATGGTTCATCCACATATGATAAAAACAGTTAGCCAATAACAATAATTTTGTTTAATACTAACCATATGAAAATCCCAGAGATAGTAAGAAATGAGAATATTTTTCAAGGTATTATAATACGAAGACCACCAACTGATATATTAATTTTTCAGAGACTCTTACTGTCCTAAAGTCTTTCTTTGAAAGGATTTATATAGTAAAACAGTGGATGCAAAACATGTGACCAAAGACCATCTTAAGAAGAAACCCAAGCTCATAATTAATAGTGAACATTTATAAATGAGGTCATGTAAAACCAAAGAATCACATTAAGCGTAGAGCAACGGAAGTAAAAACCCTAATAGCAACAGAACTGTCTCAGGAACTCTGTCTCCAACTCACAGCAACAATCTCAAGAATTCATAATGCATTACTACTTACTGTCTTCAACAAAGGATGTCCTACTCTTGGACAAAAAACTAGAGGAGGGAGGGTTCAACATTTCTTTATGTGAGTTAGAACATGGTAGGGTTGAAGCTTTTTTAGAGTGCATTTCGTTAGGGCCCTGGGCTCCTGGAAAAGAAAATATTAAGGACAAAAATTTTTTACTACTGAATGTTATAGTAAAAGCCAAGAGTTTTGTAAAAGAGGATAAAAATCTCAACAACGACATAATCATAGAAATATGTTGGTCTGATTGCTTGAAATACCAATTACTTGTAGTAACTATCAGATAGCAAGGTGTAGTTCTGTAGCCCAGAATCATTCATACAGTTTAAAGGCAGTTTTACACAATGTTGCGTACCTTTGCTTTAAAAGTAGGTGCCAGAGTTGTAGAAATGCTGACTATTGCACAGATATATCTCTGAGCTAGAGGTCCTGGCTGGTACCATAGTCAAAAATTTATAGGTCAAACAAATTGTTTTGTCTAATTTTTGAAAGCTTAATATTTTGAATCAGCTTTATAATGTTATTAACATAGAGAGCTATATTAAAATAGCTCTGAAACTGAGGTTACTATCCACTTTGCTCCCTTGGAAATCTACAATACACAAACTCCTCATAAACAAAATGGATTCTTGACTTCCCCTCTCTAACCTTCTTCAATTTAATGAAAGACGTCTCCATAAACTAATTCCTCACTTTGAAGGTATGAGAATGTACCCTGAAAACTCACTGTTACAAATATGGTCAACTGATTAAATCACTAAATACAGAAAAATTTACCTTGTCCAGATCCCCATATCCACACAATTTATTCCAAGACATTGTACTTTCAAATTTTTGACATTCATCTGATGTCTTTTAAAAATCAGCAGATATGTTTTTTGTGCTCCTTTACTACAACGCAGTGCAACATGACCATTTTTTCACATCAAAAAGTTTTAAATATGTGAATTTCTCTCCATAACACCATATTTTACAAGAATATCATCTAAGACATAATGTTCAAAATTCACAAGTTGGTCCACAGTTTCTCTACTACCTGACACTGAATTTGTCATCAGTTTGACCCCAGGCTAATTAATTTTTATCGGGTCCATGTTCCCTTCAGTTTCTTGAATGACCATTTCACATGCTCTTTCTTTTCGATGGAAATTGCTCCTAAAATCTCATGCTTAGTTATCATCTTGAACTTTTAATTTGTCATATTGAAAGTTACACACTCAAATATCTCTCCATAACCTTCAGATTGCTTTAGAATGTACTGGTTTATCACTGAAGAGATTGTGAACTTCTCTACTATAAGCATTAATAAAACTTCAACTTGCAAGTATCTACACAGTAAATACGTAATACCTCATTTACCCCCCCCAAAAAAGGGGGTGAGGTGGTCCTCGGTAGAACAAATGGGTGTAAGTGGTTAAAAGGTACAAACTTCCAGTTACAAATGTATTAAAATAAATAAGTATGGGGATGTAATATACAGTATGGTGACTGTAATTAGTCAATACTGCAGTGGGAGTGCCCCAGGCGCTGAAGGCCTCTCAGACTCCTCCTCATGGAGGAGTCTGGCTCACGCCACCTATAGAGCAAGCCCCCTCATTACCCCCTCCCCCACTCAGAGTAGTAGAGTGGCAGTGCTTCCCCCCAGGGGCTGGCCAGATTTGCATCATGATGAGAACCGGCTGTGCATCCTGTTTACAAGGTGTTTACGAAGGAATTTCTCCTCCCCTTATATAAAAGGTTTAAGGAAGGGAGATCAGCCAAGACAGCAGAAGAGAAAGACCCTGCCTGAGTTCACCTCCTCTCACACCAAAGTCACAACTATCTGCAGAACAACCATTGATGAAACAGCCCAGAACCTACCGAAGAAAAAGATCTTCTACAACTAAAGACACAAGGAATCACAATGACATGGGTACAAGGGGCAAACTCGCGATATCATCAAGTCCCACACCCCTGGAGGTGGCGACCCACAAACTGAAGAATAATTACACTGCAGAGGTCCTCCGGAAAGAGTGAGAGGTCGGGCTCCCCAGCCTGGGGGCCTGCATCAGGAAGATGAGCCTCCAGAGCACCTGGCTTTGAAGGCCAGCAGGGCTTAATTCTGGGACTCCCAGAGGGCTGGAAGAAATAAGAGATTTCACTCTTAAAGGATGGAAACAAAATCTCACACATTCTGGGAAAGCAGCAGAGGAAAAGCAATAAATAACATACAAGGGAACTCCCAAAAGGTTTTCAGCAGAAACTCTGCAGGCCAGAAGGGAGTGGCATGACATACTTAAAGTGATAAAAGGGGAAAATCTACAACCAGTAATATTCTACCCAGCAAGTTTCTCATTCAGATTTGATGGAGAGATCACAAGCTTTTACAGATAAGCAAAGCTAAAAGAATTCAGCACCACCAAACCAGCTTTACGAGAAATGTTAAAAGAAATTCTCTAAGCAAAAAAGAAAAGGCCACAACAAGAAACATGAAAATTCCAATATGAAGAAAGCTCATCAGTAAAGGCATCATACAGTAAAGGTAGGAAACCATCCACACACAAAGCTAGTAGGAAGGTTAAAAGACAAAAGCAGTAAGATCATCTATATCCACAATAAGTAGCTAAGGGATACACAAAACAATTTTATGTGAAATATGATGTCAAAAACAGTAATCATAAGGGGAGGAGAGCACAAATGCAGGGTTGTTAAAATACATTTGAAAGAGATCAGCAACTGAAAAGAATCACATATATATATATATATATAGACTGTTATATAAAAACCTTACGGCAACAACAAACGACAAATCTGTAATAGATACACAAAGAAAAAAAAAAAGAGATCCAAACATAACACTAGAAACAGCCAACAAATCACAAGAGAAAAGGAAAGGAAAAAAAAATATGTATGAAAACAACCCTAAAACAATGAACAAAATGGCAATAAGAACATACATATCAATAATTACCATAAATGTAAATGATCTAAATGCTCCGATCAAAAGACAGAGTGGCTGAATGGGTACGAAGACAAAACCCATATATGCTGCCTACAAGAAATTCACTTTAGATCTAGGGACATATACAGATGGAAAGTGAAGGGATAGAAAAAGGTAGTCCATGCAAGTGGAAATCAAAAGAAAATCAGGGTAGCAATATTTATAGCAGACAAAAGAGACTTTAAAGACTGCTACAAGAGACAAAGAAGAACATTATATAATGATCAAGAGATCAACCCAAAAGAAAACATAATTATAAATACATACGCACCCAACACATGAACACCTAAAATAAATATTAACAGACATAAAGGGAGAAATTGACAGTACTCCAATAACAAACAGTAGGGGGCATTAACACCCCACTTACATCAATGGACAGATCATCCAGACAGAAAATCAATCAGTAACACTGACCTTAAATGACACATTAGACCAGATGGGCTTAATAGATAAATAGAAAACATTCAAACCAAAAGCAGCAGAATACACATTCTTTTCAAGTGCACATGGAACATTTCCCAGGACAGATCACATGCTAGGGCCACAAAATAGCCTGGGTAAATTTATCAAGCATCTCTTCCCACAACAATGGTATGAGATTAGAAATCAACTACAAGAAGAAAAATGCAGGATTTCCAGTCAAGATGGCGGAATAGTAGGACCATGAGCTCTCCTCACCTCACAACTGCAGCAAAACCACAAATGACCACTAAACAACAATAGGGAAAAAAAAAGACTGGAACCTAGCAAAAAAGATCTTCTTCAACCGTAAAAATAAAGAGGGAACCACAGCAGGATGGTAGGAGGGATGTGCTTGTGATATAATAGGGCCCCATACCCCCGTGGTGGGCAACACACAAGCTGAAGAATGATTAAGTCGCAGAGGCCCTCCCATAGGAATGAGAGTTCTGAGCCCCACATCAGGCTCCCCAGCCTGGGGCTCCGGCATTGTCAGGAGGAGGAGACCCCCAAGACATCTGGTTTTGAAGGCCAGTGGAGCTTAACTCCAGGAGCCCCACAGGACTGGGGGAAACAGAGTCTTCACTCTCTTGGGAAGTGAACACAGACTCTCATGTGCGCTGGGTCCAAGGGCAGAGGCAGTTATTTCATAGGAACCTGGGCCAGGACCACCTGCTGGTTTTGGAGGATCTCCTGGGGAGGTAGGGGATGGCTGCAGCTCACCCAGAGGACATAAAAGCTGGTGGCAGACATTATGGGAGTGTTCATCTACATGAGATTTTCTGGAGGCTGACATCATGATTGGATCTTTGGCACCAAGACCTAGCCCCACCCAACAGCCTGAAGGCTTAAGGGCTAAGAAGCCTCAGGCCAAACAACAGACTGGGTGGGAACACAGCCCCACCCATCAGCAGACTTCCTGAGCCACAGATGCCTCTAGACATGGCCCTACCCACCAGAGGTCCAGGACCAAGCTTCACCCAGCAGTGGGCAGGCGCCAACTCCTCCTCCGCCAGGAAACATGCCTCTAGTCAAGCCTCATCTACCAGGGGGCACATACTAGAAATAAGAAAACAATAATCCCAAAGCCTGTGGAAGGAATCCACAAACCACGGGCCAGACTTTACACTGGGACCAGCTGGACCCTGACCCTTGGGTGACAAGAGAGTGTACTTCTGGGACACATAGGACATCTCCCACAGAGGCCACTTCTCCAAGGTCAAGAAACATTACTAACCTACCTAAAAATACAAATAGAAAGATAGACAATATGAGGTGGCAGACGAGTATCTTCCAGGCCAAGGCACAAGATAAAATCCCAGAAGAAATAAGTGATGAGGAGGAAAATATAATTTGAAAAGACACATGCACCCCAGTGTTCACAGCAGCACTATTTACAATAGCCAAGACATAGAAACAACCCAAATGTCTATCAACAGATGAACAGATAAGATGTGGGGGGTGTGTGTGTGTATGTGTATGTGTGTACGTATATACATACACACAATGGAATATAACTCAGCCATAAAAGAGAGTGAAATAATGCCATTAGCAGCTACATGGATGGACCTAGAGATTATCATATTAAGTAAATTAAGACAGAGGAAGACAAATATCATATGATACCATTTATATGTGGAATCTTACATAAAAATACAAATTATATTTACAAACCAGAAACAGATTCACAGATACAGAAAACAAACTGCGGTTATCAAATGGGGAAAGGGGCGGGAGGATAAATTAGGAGTTTGAGATTAATAGATACACATTACTATATATAAAATAGATAAACAACAAGGTCCTACTGTATAGCACAGGGAACTATGTTCAATTTCCCATAATAAGCTATAATGGAAAGAATCTGAAAAAAATGTATATTGAATCACTAACACTGTAAATCAACTACACTTCAATAAAAAATAAAATTAAACAAACAACTCAATTAAAAAATGGGCAGAAGACCTGAATAGACATTTTCCCCAAGAAGACATACAGATGTCCAACAGGCACATGAACAGATGCTCAACATTGCTAATCATGAGAGAAATGAAAATTAAAACCACAGTGAGATATTACCTCACACCTGTCAGAATGGCTATCATCAAAAAGATCACAAATAAATATTGGCAAGGATATGGAGAAAAGGGAACCCTTGTACACTGTTGGTGGGAATGTAAATTGGTGCAGCTACTGTGGAAAATAGTACAGTAGTTTTTCAAAAAACTAAAAGAACCACCATATGACCCAGCAATTACACTCCTGCTACATATATATCCAAAAAAAATGAGAACACTAATTGAAAAGATAAATGCACCCCAATGTTCATAGCAGCATTATTTACAATTGCCAAAATATGGAAATTACCTAAGTGTCCATCAACAGATGAATGGATAAAGATGTATATGTATATACATATACAATGGAATACTACTCAGCCATAAAAAAGAATGAAAATATTGCCATCTGCAACATGATGGACTTGAAGAGTTATTATGGTTAGTGAAGTAAGTCAGAGAAAGACAAATACTGTATGGTATCACTTATATGTGGAATCTAAAAAATAAAACACACTAGTGAATATAACAAAAAGGAAACAGACTCACAGATACACAGAACAAAATAGTGGTTAACAGCAGGGAGAGAAGCAAAAAAACAAAAAACCAGTAGGGAGAGGGGCAAGACAGGTATAGGGGGATAAGAGGTACAAACAATTATGTAGAAAATAAATAAGCTATGAAGACATATTACACAGCACAGGTAATACAGCCAGTATCTATAATAACTATAAAGGAGTATAACCTACAACTTATATAATACTGTACATCAACTATAGCTCAATAAAAAAATTTTTAAGAAAAAAATACTGTATTGTATATTTGAAAGTTACTAAGACAGTACATTTTAAAAGTTCTCATCAGAAGAAAAAAATTTCTTTGTGATGACAGATGTTAATGAGACATATTGTGGTGATCTTTTCACAATACATATCAATATAAAATCATTGTATCATACACCTGTAAAACTAATACAATATTATATGTTACCTATATTACAGTAAAAAAGAAAGATTTATAATCCTGGAATTAAAGCTTAAATGAAATGTCTATAAATGTGTATGATGACACTTATCTGATGACTTAAATTCAACTCATAAAAGGAAGTTACCATAGAACATCAAACCCAAACACCTTAGCCTAGCTTTACTCTCAACTTTTTCTCCTTTGCTTTAATTGCATTACAATCTGAATAGTTAAAATCTGAAAACAACTAATTCACTTTTTACAGGTGGAACCTCTGTACATGGCACTTGCTATCACAGAACACCATTTTTAAAATCCCCATTCCCTTCCATCGGACTCTCTGCCTTCAAGAAACATTCCTGCATTACCTACAGTCTGGTCATTCCACTACTTTGCCCATCCCAGTGGCAAGTTCATGTCTTTGGTCAACTCTCTGAACTTCCAGACTTAGGTTCAAACATAATTCTTTGGAATGGAGTGTCTGTTTCTTGGAATCAGAGTATATTAATGCTGAAAGGGATTTCAGAGTTGGTTTAATTGAACTCTTTAAATTCATACTTGAAGAAACAGGAGTTCAGAAAAGGATCATATCCAAAGTCACACAGCCAGTAGCAGAGTCTTGATGACAGTGTTGCCCACCTGATTCGCAAAATTTAATGTACTTCATTCTACTCTAGCATTCTTGTTCAAACATTCAAAAAAATACTTACTGTGGGCCTGATGTTTTGCTAATTTCAATTATGATGAATAAGAAAATTCAGGTGAATAATTTTATCATATATTTCGTTATTTGTCTTGTTTATTGACTGTCTCCACAGCTAGAATGTAAGCTCTATGACAGAAGGGATTTGTGTCTGTTTTGTTTATCACCGTATCACCACTGACCGGCATAGGGAAGACACTAAGTAAGTATTTGCTGAACCAATATGAGGTGGCTACTGTCCCTGGAACTCACAGTTTACATAATAGACAAACTCAAAGTTACTGTGCAATGTGAGAATGATGTTACTGAAATAAGGTGAAAAGGCCACACTATATGAATACAGAGCCTCAGAAGCCGGGCTATGTATAGAGTGGATTTTCCAAGAACAGAAAGGAAGAGAATCCCAACAAAAGAAACAACAAGAAGCCAAGAGAAGAGCAAGGCAATCAAGGTAGGAAGAGCAGGGAGTGCGACTGGTTGGAGTAGGGAAAGGTGAGAGGCTCAAAACGGGCCTGAAAGATATTCAGGCTTATTGTGCATAAGCAGGAGACTGGGATATGGCCTGAAGCCTGGAAGAAAAACTGCCACTGGATGTACAGACTTGGCTGAAACCATAAAAAAAGTGAGTCACCCAGCTCAGGGAACTGCACTTCAGGGGTATCCTGAGTGTAATCAGGCTGTTAAGCTGCATCCAGAATTTTCTTCCCCAAAGTATCAAGTCCTGCATGTTACATGACAAATTTGCATCCACCTATTTGCCCATGTGCCTGGGCCTCCCACTTGACTCACTTTGGACAACTGTTCATATTTGGTAGGTAATAGTGGTATTGTAGAACTTAAACTCTGATGTCCAGTTAGGACTCTGTTCTCCTCAACTTTAAATACTCCTACCAATATATGTACGTACATGCATGACTGGGACGTTGTGCTGTACACCAGAAACTGACACATTATAACTGACTGTACTTCAATAAAAAAAATAAAGAAGAATATGAAAACAAAACAAACAAATGAAAACTTTAAACACGCCTAAGTATAACTATTTACATTTTCATAGCTGTACAATGAATAACAATAAATGATATTTAAAGTTTCACTACTCACCATTACTTCTTAGAGAAAACGTGTGTGCTGTGTCTCCAAGTCTAATTATTTCAGCAGCAGATTCTGCTTCATCTCCATCCCAAGAGGGGCCCAAGGCTTCAGAGGACAAGGAGCACCTGAAAGAGTTCCCTCACTTACTCAGGGCCTGGCCTGACCACAGACGGCCCTTTCTGTGAGGACCCCGAGAGCAGCTTTAAGCAGCCTGCCTGTGGGTATTCAGATTGCTCACTGCTGTGTGCAGAAAAGAGACTTTCCCTTCTGCTGCTTATCACCTTGTTGCTGTTTATCTGTTTTGTTCTGACTGACATATGTACGGTGGAAAAAGCTGTGTATAAAGTGTCAAAAATTAAATGTATACAAGAATACACACAGAGAACAACAAACACTGGTTACTTTAAGGGTGTGGAAGTGAAGGGAACTGAGTAGGGTATTAATTCATTAAATATCCCTGTATTGTTTCATTTTTGCACTTTTTAAAAAGTCTAATAATGAAAAATAAAGACAATTCATCTTACGATGGTCTCCCTTTAAGACACACTTTCCACAATGTACTATTTCTAAACAAGGCTTCACCTGTGCTTTTCAAACCATGACAAACTCCATTAAAAAACTGATAATCAGATATTTAAAAGAAAGTCATAGCATCATGTGCAACCTCTGCTTATCAGAAATACAATCAAACCTGTAAGGACACTTTATTTTGCCTATGAAAGTAGCACAAATTTTATAACTCTGATATTGGTCATTGATACTGGTTCACGAGGGCACAGTAACCTAGCACTTTTATACTGCTGGTGGGTGTATAAATAGTCACAGCCTTTTTGGAAAGCAATTTGGTGACTTTTAACAGCCTTATAATATTCAAGTCTTTGAATGTAACTTAAAGATATGGGTGGGAGGAGGGTGGAGAAAGAACAAACAAAGGTATGTACCACATTAAAAAAATAATACAAAAACACAAAAACAACTACCTACAGGAGTGGTTTAGTAAACTATAATGCACCCATAAGAATGGTATGTTATACAGGGATTAAAAATGATTTCAGAGTTTATCAACTTAGGGAAAGGGTTTGTGTGTTAAATTTTTAAATGCAAGAAATAAAATTATATAAACAGTATGATTAAATCCAAAAAAGAAAAACACAGTAAAAAGACTAAAGGACAACAAAATGTTAACAAGCAGTTATTTACTTCTGAATGAGAGTTCATCTTTTTTTTTTTTTTTTTTTTGCTTCTTTTTTATTTCTCTGCACTTTCCAAGTTTTCTGCAAGGAACATAAACTACTTTGATGATCAAGGGAAAAATTTTAAATTAAGTAGGCGGTTAGTGCTGAGAATGAAGTATTATACACAGCTCGAGGGTCTTAAAACCCCCTTAGGGAGGTCTTAAATACGAGAAGTTAGTAAAATTTTCACATTAGCTTTGTTTTTTGTTTTGTTTTGCTGTCATTCTGATACATGGTGTGCAATTTTAATTCTTAGTAGAAGGAGAAGCATAACTTGTTTTGATTAAATTCAATGACACTGAGTGCTACCTCTCAAAAGAAACTCTTTTCCATGATGATCTGGATTCTTTAGTACTTTCTGGCTCTTCCAAAGGTTCTCCTTGATAGGTTTCTTTAAAACTCTGTCCAGTTTCACCTGTTCAGAACAGATTAAAAACAACACAAAGGAAACTTCAAGTTAATGCAACTGTCTCTCTACAGGGGGTGGGCAGAGGGAAGGACAGTAAAGTACCCTCAACCTTTTCCTGGTAAACTGGGCTCTTGTGAAAGTAAAATTAAGAACCAAATCATTACCTGCAATGAGCATGTACTAGCTGGATTAACAAAGAAGCAACATAAGTATTGCTTTAAAAAGCAGCGTCTACAGTTGTATTAGTAGTGTTTTATTTTTTTAAGCTAGGTGATAGGTTCATTTATTACTTTTTAAACCTCTTTATCTGTAAGGGATGTTTGAGACAAGATGACTAGGGCGTGGCTTAGAAAAACATGACTGTGTTAGCCTACTCAAGCTCCAAGACAATCCTGCCCTAGCCTCAGAGTGAGACCACATCAAGACGTGGATGAAATTTTCCTTAAGACTATCACTCTTCTTTCTACCCTAATATACTTGAGAAATACACTTTCACAGCGTCTGTAGTGCACTAGGGGAGTGATATGTGGGTGAAACCTCCTACAATTCAGATCGATCCACTGGATTTCCATCCCACTTCTAGGGATTTCCACATCCACCTTCACTTTTTTCTATTTCTATATTCACCAAGCAATATTTTAACATTAATCAATATTCACTGTGTATTTACTCTGGGCTAGGCTCAGTACTAAACTATTTACATGTATCTACTTACTCAACCTTCATTACAACCGTGAGAAAATTTCAGAGGAGAAAACGGAGGCTTAGAGAGCTTCAGCCATACAGTGAGGGACAAAACTCAGTTACACAGTGAGGGGCAGCAACTGGCCCACAGTCGGCCTTCTAATCCCTTGCTCTTCTCTTCAGTGGTAAATGATAATGCTAGCTCAGGTACCAGGAAGAAACTGCATACCTGACATGACTAGTGATAATAAAGATTTATTTCCCATTACTAACTGGCATTTTGAAGATTCTGGTCAACTCTAGGTAAATACTGCTATAGAAACCTGGACCTGCAAAGGTGAGAATCAGATTTTAGAAAACATTGTCCACTATGGTACTACCACATAGGGAGGCCCCATCTGGGCAACTCCCTCCAAGCAGCACTAAGCTCAGCACATACTACCGACCTCCCCCTGGGAAGGTCCCCTCCCTGAGCATTTCATAATCCCCAGCTCACTTGTAAATATCTCTCAGGTCTGTCCTCCTCCCTCCATTTCCATTGCCCACCATCCCTCCCTACCTGAGGTCAACCACTACACTGTAAAAACCGCCGCTGTCATTAGAGCACTTCAAATTAATCTCTTACAGGTGGTTTTCTTCCTCCTACTCTTGGCTGCTAAAATGATTAAAAGCCACAGCGCATCGAAATATCTACTGGAAACCTCGAATTAGGTGAGTTTTACATGTCATTCCCCGCCCTCCTATTCCTACAATGTTTTTATTCTATTTACTTATGGCAGTCTCCCTGACTTGAGTTTAGGTTCCTTTAAAAGCCATAAACATGGCATGCAGCTTTGACTCTTCCCAGAGTACCTATGTTGGTATTTAATGTATATTAAACACTCAAAAGTTTTTGAAACAGAAAAAGAAATATCCAGTGTGGCAAGCCTTTCAATCTTTCCTTCCAGGACTTACCTCTGTAAGCTTTTAAATCTTTTCAGCAACAAGGATAAAAGTTAGAAAACTATCTCTGACTAAAAAGTTTAAGATTAATTTCAGACATTATAATCACAGCATAGATCTCACCATCAACAATACAAGAATTAGGAATGACAAGCCTAGCCCAATTTTTTTTTTGTCTTCATTTGTATGAGAATTTATATTAACTGCTATTGCTACTGAAAACTTGTTTTGGATAATTTTACAATAATAGCAAACCGATTCTCAAATGGGTCATATATTATTCCAACCATGATATACAGTGTTATTTACCTGACCAATCAAAAATTAAGACATATAGTATTTTTAAAATTTTTGCAATATGATAAATAGCATTGCATGAAGACCTTCAAGCATCTAACTTTTTTTGGTATTACTTCCTTTGAACAAATCCCTAGAAATTGTATTAATGGAGCCAAAGATTATGAATAGCTCTGATACACTGCTGATCCAGTTTAAATACCACAACTCTTTTGGAAAATAATACGGCCATAATGATCTTTAAACTATCATAAAAAACATAAACTCAAAATTTCACACAATAAACTATTACAACCTGGGGAACTGAGTTACTTAAGGAGTAAAATAAAAAATATCCAGGATGTCACAAACCTAAGTGTAGGCTGAAGACAGAAACAAACCAACTCTTCTTGCTGATGCCTCTGTACTATTCAAATTTGTAACAGAAATGGCAGTTCTAATATAGGAAATTTTGAAGTAAGTAATTTCATGTAATAGGACAATAAGCAATTTTAACCAGAATTTAGCTTTCTATTATAGATTAGCTTTAAAGTAATTTATAAGCAACTTCCAAATTGACATAGGACATGATGACAGTCTAGGAGAGAGTTTTCAAGCACATGGAACATGGAGAACTGAAATTTACTTTACAATAATGTATCAGATATACTGTATTAGTGATTCTAATTCTTATGAATAAAAATAGGCAAAAGGATAAAAGGCAAAAAGGGACATAACATAGACTATAAACCAAACCAAATTTTTATTCTTAAACTTACTTTTCTCGTGAGATGTTTCACTGATGTGTTCTGTAAGATACTCCAGCAACCCATCAAATATTTCTAGAAGATTCTTAATAGATTCTTTATCTCCTTTCACTATATTTTCTCCTGAACACAGAATACAGAGCTATTAAAAAAATTAACCAAGAAATTGAAAGCCTCATGTTTTTGAAATGGATATAGCACTGTGAAAATATTGGTCAAGATACGATGATTATAAACTAATCCAGGAGAAACAATAATATTATAAATATTAAAAACATTATTGATTATTTGAAGCTTGATTATATCTGAAGAAACAAAGGGGATAATCTTGAATAGTATGTTTGATAATTCACTGGCATAGTCCTTCATCTCTCAAGAAGCAAAATATGTGGCCTTAAGAAAAGATTCTCTAAGATCTATACCAAAATACAAAGCAACTAAGCACAACTTTATTAGGCTGGTTGAAAAAAAATAACAAAACTCCAGTTGGGAACACAGTTTCAGATTATGGGATCCTACTTCTAAACAGTGGTTTGACCTGAAGACAACAGCAGTAGAGAAATATAAAACAAAACCAAAAACCTTGCTGGGGTACTTTCATCCACAATTCCTAATTTTTTTAATTTGTTAACTCCTATTCACTTTGTATAGCTCATGATATTTTTAAATTAAAAACCAACCATGGCTCCCTGCTTATAAAACCCTTCTTAATCTTACTTCACCCCCCAACCTCTCTCGTCTTACCTCCCACCATATCCACCTTATATCTACAAACTAATCTTTAAAGTGTTCCTAGCACAGTACCTGGCTCATCATAGATTTTTAATAAATTAAGTTGAAATGTTGACAAGAAATGAGCTGTGCAAAAGCATGGAAACTTGACATGCTTAATGCCACCTAAAATGGACTCCAATCAACATCAGGTATGGATGGAACCTAACTCCTGAGACACTTGAGTTGTCCCTTGGGAGATCATGCCTGGCATGAGTTCAAACCAGTATGGGAGAGGCAGAGTAGAAATTCTGTATTTGAGATAATCTAGCCATTCATAACCTCGGTCATGATGCAAAACAAACCTAAACCAGAAATTTGATATTTTACAACACTACTAGTAAAGCTAGTCAATGTTTGAGCAATTTTTTTTCTGTTTAAAACAATTAAACAAATCTTGTTTTTAAGCCCTGTTTTCTGGCTTAACAAGATAACACAAGCATACCCCAAGGACATACCCAGGACTTCTGGTTTCCAGGATAGGGAGCATATTCTGCCAACCCAGCAACTAAGACTGCCCTCCAGAATGCAGTGCTTCACCATGCAGGAGAAACTGCCTTAAACAGCTCATAAGGAGTAAAAAGTTGCTTTGCAGTCTACTGGAAGAGGTAAGCAATTTTGCAATGTTCTATGGGGTAGGTATAAGTTGTCAGGGGCAGCTCGGCATTAAAAAGTTCTACAAACAGACACATCCTTGGTATATAGTATGTTTATACAGTAAGTACAAATACCAGAAATTGCCCTACTAGGGCAATAAAGCCATTCCAAATTGCACAAGAACAGGGAAACCCCAGGATTATCCACTAATAAGGAACACTGTACATAAAGAGCATCGTCAATCATGTTTTACAGCTACAGGGTAGTGCCCTGTATGGAGCTATGATAATTTATTTAACCTGTCCCTATTAATGGGTATTTAAGTGTTTCTGCTTTTTAGCTACTACAAACAAGTAGCAAGGCAGCTTTAAAGTAACACCAACAGAAAAACATACCTCAAACTACCAGCTAGGATTTTTGTATCTCAGGCATTGCAAACTCAAACTCAGTGTTTGACTCTCCTGGAAAAAGCTCTCAAGGATGGATGCCTTAACTATACCAGTCAACTGTCTTGACTCAGTCTGGCTGGTTAGTCTATTTCACAAGCTTACTCATTTGGTTAAACAAAGTCTAGGGTTCTACCTAACAAATTATTTTAGTAAAATGCAAAGTTATCTAATGTCAAGTATATACTAACCTGTTATGTGAGACAAGCTGACCTGCAGGTAATCCAAAGCCAGTGAATCAATTACTGCTTGTACATTGTGAGCTTCATCTTCTTGATTCCTGGGAATAGCTATGAGGTCTGTGGGAAGAAAACTACATAATTTTGCAACTACCAGAGTCCAAGTTTTCATCTGTCTCTGACCAGGCCTCTTAGTAAGGTCAACTGCTACAAAAGAAAGCTTGGCCCAAACAGAGCAGGCTATCAAGTATAGATAAATAGAGCCTGAATTCCACACAGTAAAACCTTTATTGGTTGGGTATTTATTGATTGAATATGGTTAAATATTTATCCAACCATCACACATGTAAAAATGCTCTAAAATAAGCACCATAATAAAGAAAGATAAAGAGGTCCCTAAATTCATGGAGATGCTAATACGCTAAAAAGGGAGGCAATACATGAGGTGAGACTTCAACCCATTATCGTGGGCTGCTTTCCATGAGAGAAAAAAACCCCACAAGAAGTGTGAAAGGAGGGTTCCTGTACATCCTGTTAAGGCAGCCTATTAGAATTATTGGCATAAAAATTTAGAAGATCAGTACAGACCAGTGTGCAGAAAGATTTTAACAACAACTTAAATTTGGAGTTTGGTATTTGAGGAAGTCGAGTGTTTGGGGGAAGAATAAAAAAAGTATTGTAAAAGCCTGGTCTAATAACTACATGCCTCTGAACTCTCAAGAGGGTTGAGACTAGCATTAACGGTACCAGCTAGAGGCCATCCCATTATTCCAGAAAGTGAAGGGGGCACTGACTCACAGTAATAGAGCGAAAAGAGAGACTACAGATGCTCAATGGCTATAAATTATACAAAGAAACAGAAGCAGCAGAGGAAACTGCTGGATAATGACTCTGAGATATTTAACCAGGGACATAGTACAAACACCAGTTCTTATCCATATAATTGGTTAAGTACCAGGACTCAACAAGTTTCCAAGTTCCAGTCCATTTTAGAACCTGCAAAAGTGCATTTACAGAAAGGGTGTGGCTTTGACAGAGCACTGGGCATGATTAAATAGTTGAGAACCAAAGCTGTTATTACGGGTAGGTCTCATAAAGTATACTTTAAATCAATGAATGCAACATTTACATAGAAATAAGGTGTAGGCAAAGAGAAGACTCAAGATCTTATATATACTACAAGCTCTAACTAAAGGCACTAGAAATTTCTAGCCTAGGACACTATTACTTTCACTTTTTAGTTACCTTACCTGGTACCTTTTCTCCCAAAATGGATTGATAAAGAGCAATAAAAACATTAGCATCACAATCTTCTAGTTCTCGAATCCTCAGATGTATATGACATTTCAAAAGAAGATTATTGGCAATGGTTACCCACTCTGTTGGGAAAGGGAAAAGATCAGCCTTAAATAGTATCAGAAAAAGTTATATACATTCACTTAAAAAACAACTACCACAAAAAGGGACATTGAATTCTGTAGAAGATAAGGAATTTGACTATTAGAGAATTTCCAAGGCCCTCCTGGCCATGATTTTTGAAAAGATGTATTTAAATTCTTGGAGTGATTTTCAGAATGCTACAATTTCAATGTAGTTAAAACTATGATTCAAATCCAATTTTTACTATTGCAACCTAAAATCTTAAAGTATTTATCATAGTTCTTATTTTACAAGCCATGCATAGGTCTTTTCATTTAAAACATATTTACAAGTAAACAGAAATATTACGTCATGAACAAGATGGCTTGTTAATGATAATCTGAGATTACTACAAACTTGTTAATCGATGTTGCTTCAAATTCCCAGTAGCATTAGTCATGTTTTTACCCAATTATGTTTTGCAAGTTGGAATTTCTCTGGTGCCCAAGTAGGTGGTGATTAACTGACGCTGTTAAGAACTGAAGTAATGAAACCAGCACTACTGCATTTGTTAAGTTTTTTAAAAAATTATATTTGATGTATATGAAAGGCAAATATGGGAAATACACAGAAACGTCTCCAAATTCAGAGCTACCACATTACCAATATGGTCGAAGTTTTCAGTGTTATCAGCCCCCTTACCCCAGATATTGTTGGGATTAACAAAGTTATTTCAAGAATTTCTCGACCACAGGTAATTTAGAAAGCTTGAAACATTTGTTCCCTGAAATGACTGACGATTAAGGGGAAAGTTCTTTTATTCTGTGTTTGTTATCTTCAGTAATGTTCCAGCAATAAATGCGTGTGTTTATGTATATGTGAGACTGTCTTCAAGGCACATTCTCTCTCTCTCTGCCCACTCACAGCTGACCAAACCATGACAACTGGTTTGAACGCTGTCCTGGAGAAAAGGATGAAAGCGTCCTAAACAACAAATCAATTCGCTTTTCATAAGCGGTGCTAGACAAAGCCGGTAACTCAAGAGAGTACTAAAGAGAAAAGTCCACCCCTGCTCTGCTTTGGCAAAGGCATCAACAGATCTTAAGTGTGCCAGTTCCCAAAAGTTCAATACAGATGCTGGCACAGCCAAAGTCCCCACAATGCAAAAGCGCAGCCCGCCAGTAGTTGGATTCCTCAAAGAAATACCAGTCAGGAGATGAGTTTCTGGCTGCTCTTTTTGCAGACAGGATGCGGGAGTGCTACGGGCCTCGCCGAAGGACCCTTCTATCTTCCACCCCAAAACTGCGCTCGACAGCCTCGAAGCGGACAGGGCGCAGGGCGGAGACACCCTATCCAGAGAAACCGCCGACTACGACCAGGTGTCTGTCACGAGCCCCGCCGGCAGCCCAGACCCGCCCGAAGCCTCAAGATAAAATGGGAAAGGGTGTTTGGGGACTTGTACTGGACTTCAGTCCACACACACCGGGACTCCGGGCCGAGACTCACCAGCCTCTGAGCCGGCCATGTCGCGGAGGCACGTCGCCGCCGGACTCCCAGGCCGGCGCGCGCAGGACGGTGTCCGGGAAGGGCCGCAGAGCGCAGACATAGCGCCGATAGGAGGGGGAACCACACCAAAGCGCCGGGAAGGAGGGGTGAGAGAGGGAGGGACGTTAAAACGGCTTCTCGCTGCTGATTGGTCACCACAGGAGCACTTCCTTTCACAGCGCGCGCCGAAGCGGCGGTTTGCGGGCTCTAGATACCATTCTCCTCCTGTCACACCCCGCTAAGGGGCTCTAGGGTGAGTGAGTTTGACAGTCCGGGTGACCCAGGAGCCCCGGCTAGTCTCCTGGAGGCTTTAGCACGGAACTTCCGGTGAGCTATTTTGTTTTGTATTCCTCCGCCGACGCCAACTGTGGAAGTAGTGCGAACCGTTCACTCGGTGGGCGGGGGCAGCCACGTGACAGTGTCAGGCCCCGCCTTCCGGTAGCGCTAGGTCATGGGCGTGAGTGCTCTATGGAGACGTAAACATCTCCGAGTGGACAGTGGGTTGACTTGGGCTGTCCATTTTGCTGTCTGGGCTGGACCTGGAAAAGGGCGGGGTGTCTTCTTTGATGTGTGGAAGACGAGAACAAGGTGAAGCCAAGAGCGTGCAGATTGAAGCAACCCAGTGGTGGGTGGGGGCCCACCGTTGAAAAGAGCGAAAATCCGGCGCCTCTGAGGGAGGGGTCGGGGGGAGGGGCGAGAACATGGCGGATTCCGGAATGCCGTCGGGCGTTGCGGCCTCTGCGCAGGGGCGGAGTGATTAGGTCATAGAGCGGCTCCCAGCATTCTCTGCGGCGGAGGAGGCGGTCCAGGCTATAAAACCGGCTGCCGGGACGCGGCCGGCACCTCATTCATTTCCACCGGTCTCTTGCCTGGCAGCTCCTGCTCCTGTCATCGCCGTCCCTCCACCGCTGCCGCCCCCGCAAGGCTTCGCCGTCGTCGAAGCCAATTCCAGCGGCTTGTCGCACCCAATTCTCTCCGCTTCGCTTCCCGCCAACCGCAACCATTGACGCCATGTCGGGTTATTCGAGTGACCGAGACCGCGGCCGGGATCGAGGGTGAGTGTGGGAACTGACCTGTCAGGCCCGGCAGTGGGGGATGGGAAGCCGATGAGGGTGGCGGGGGGCGGGGTGGCGGTGGGAGGTTGGCTGCTTCTGTCTGTCTTTGGGCCTCCTCCGTCGACGGTTTGCGCCATTTTGATATTTGTTCTAAACTGACCGAGAGTTCCCGGTTAACGGTCCTCAAGATCGCTTTTTGTTTGGGAGGGCGTATCGCGGCCTCGATGATTTAGCAGCTGTTGGGAGAATTCTGAGCGTGTTTCGAGGGGAGGAAAGCGCGGTGCTTCGAGGTGGACGAAGTCGCCTCTGTTAGGTGCACCCTTTCGGGAGGTGTTTTAGGGGTCTCGGGGATTCTGTGGGTGCCGAGGGGGCCGCCTAAGAGGCCGTTGATGCGGTGGGAGCAGGAGGATGGCCGGCGCCGCGGGAAGCGGCCATGTGGCTGAGCCGCGAGTACAAAATGCCGGCGTCGGACATGGCGGCGGCGCCTTTGTTACCCCGCCCGGCGGAGGAGCTCAAAATGGCAGCGTCGAGAAAATGTGGCGCAGAGAGAAATGCGAGACAAAGGGGGAAGCGCCGCCCCAGCGGGAACGCCGCCCGGCCGACTCCGCCCGGGCCGGGACTCCTCCCCCGGTTGTCTCCAGCTCCTCCTCCTCTTTATTCTCGCGTTATGTAATTTTCCTACCTTGATCGGGAGCCCTTCTGCGGGTTTCCTCCCAACTGGTTTGCATGAATGTCTCCGAGACCACCTTCCTTGTTTTCTCTCTGCCTGTGCTGCTCCGTTATCCATTAAAACCGAAGCTGCTTTGCTTGAAAACAGCTGATAACATCGCTGTTAAGCTTGTTCGTTCTTTGTCTCTTTCCGACCTGGTAAATCCCGGGTGGTTGATTTGGGTTCAGTAATGTGTACTTGGTACCATGGGAAATAAGATGGATGTGGTGGTGTGGGTTTTGAGAGAATTGCCATCATTAAGGACAGCACTGAGTCTTCCATCTCCAGAAGTCTTTCATTGATCTTCAGCATGTGTCAAGGGTGGTAAATCTGTAACATGTTTTAAGATGTAATTTTTTTTTTTAATTTTAGGTTTGGTGCACCTCGATTTGGAGGAAGCAGGGCAGGGCCCTTATCTGGAAAGAAGTTTGGAAACCCTGGGGAGAAACTGGTTAAAAAGAAATGGAATCTTGATGAGCTGCCCAAATTTGAGAAGAATTTTTATCAAGAACACCCTGATTTGGCTAGGCGCACAGCAGTGAGTAACTTCATGTGGCTTCATCAGGCTATAACTCAGTGAATTTGCAGTAAATAAAAGTGACTAGGAATGTCTTGCAAATGACCAAACTTAAGGAACTTACGCTTTCCCAGTAAGTTTTATTGGGGAAGAGATGCCTCACTTTCGGAGATAGGCGCGACTTTGATTTTTCTGTATTTAGAATGGTTGGTGGTTCTTGTCCTACATGAGGTTTTCATGTGTGGATCCAAATTTTTAAAGGCCATCTTAAAGTAGCTAATCAGCTGTACATTTAGGGGCCTATCAGTTGCATTTTTACTTAAGGGGAGTTGTTCTGAGACTTAGCTGTATTCTTATAATTTGTCTTGTAGCAAGAGGTAGAGACATACAGAAGAAGCAAGGAAATTACGGTTAGAGGTCACAACTGCCCAAAGCCAGTTCTGAATTTTTATGAAGCGAACTTTCCTGGTAAGTGCAAGTTTCTGTCACTTTTTTTAAAATTCCATTTTTTTGGCATTATAATTATTTAATTATCGATAATTACAGCAAATGTCATGGACGTGATTGCAAGGCAGAACTTTACTGAACCCACTGCTATTCAAGCTCAGGGATGGCCAGTTGCTCTAAGTGGATTGGATATGGTTGGGGTAGCACAAACTGGATCTGGAAAAACGTTGTCTGTAAGTTCGGGAGAGCTTTTGAGTTATTCTGTGATGTGTGCTAGAGAAAATGGGTTGGGAATTAAAAGAAACCAAAAATATTTTAATATAACTTGTTTACTTTCCTCTTTGAACAGTATTTGTTGCCTGCCATCGTCCATATCAATCATCAGCCATTCCTAGAGAGGGGTGATGGACCTATTGTAAGTATACATATGTAGTCTGTAACTTTGGGTTAGAAGTGTAGAGATTCATAGAATAGGTAGCAAAAGACAATTTGTGGTGATTTCAACTAGAGACATAAGTTATCCCGTTTAGCTGGAGACATAAAGCTGATTTGGGTATTGGACAGCAAAATAAATTATCTGCTTTTATAACGGTAATAAATCAGTACTTTGGAACCCAGGACTCTTCTCAAAGCTGTTCCACTTTCTCTTTCGTTAGTGCTTGGTGCTGGCACCAACTCGGGAACTAGCCCAACAGGTACAGCAAGTAGCTGCTGAATACTGTAGAGCATGTCGCTTGAAGTCTACTTGCATCTATGGTGGTGCTCCCAAGGGACCACAAATACGTGATTTGGAGAGAGGTGAGTAATATGAGTTACCTGTCACTGATGGTGCTAAAAGTTACAGATGTCATGGTTAACATTTGTGTGTTTAATTGAAGGTGTGGAAATTTGTATTGCAACACCTGGAAGACTGATAGACTTTTTAGAATGTGGGAAAACCAATCTAAGAAGAACCACTTACCTTGTCCTTGATGAAGCAGATAGAATGCTTGATATGGGATTTGAACCCCAAATAAGGAAGATTGTGGATCAGATAAGAGTAAGATGCCCTTTAAATGTCTTGTTTCTTTAAACTTGGCTCTAAGTTCATTGTTAGAACGTATAATGTTTTTATGTATTAATTAGTTATTTTTGGTAGAGGTACTAGGGATTGAACCTAGGACCTCAGGCATGCTAGTGCTCTGCCACTGAGCTATACCCGACTCCCTAATGGTTTTTTTTTTTTTTAATTCTAAAAATCTTTAGCCTGATAGACAAACCCTAATGTGGAGTGCTACTTGGCCAAAAGAAGTAAGACAGCTTGCTGAAGATTTCCTGAAAGACTATATTCATATAAACATTGGTGCACTAGAATTGAGTGCAAACCACAACATTCTTCAGATTGTGGATGTGTGTCATGATGTAGAAAAGGATGAAAAGTAAGTCTTAACTAACTCGAAAAACAACTTTACAAATATGAGCCACAGTTTCGTAAGTTATCTTAAAAGTGACTTTAACGAGTGGAATCAACGTTAATTTGAAATTAAGTCTGTAAGTCATTCTGAATTGTCTTGCTTCCTTCATTCAGGGAATTGGTTATCACCGTATTTACAGAATTCCTATAGAAAAAAAGTTTTGGAGTTTATTTAAAGACTAAGGGTAGAATTATTCAAGAGGTTAAGCAGGTGTTTCCTTTTTGACTTGCAGCCATGTGAATTAAAGTTGGTATTTTGCTAACCATAACCATGAACTTTTAGAATTCAGAATTCTTTTTTTTTTCCCCCAAGACTTATTCGCCTAATGGAAGAGATCATGAGTGAGAAGGAGAATAAAACCATTGTTTTTGTTGAAACCAAAAGAAGATGTGATGAACTTACTAGAAAGATGAGGAGAGATGGGTATGTGGGCTTCTTCCATTGAAGCAGCTGTATTAGAGCTGAGTTTAGCAGAGGGGCAAATTATAATCCCTGGTGATTTGAGTTTTATAGATGGGAATAAACAGGTAGTATAATTAAGACTGTACATACATTATTTCAAGTGAATGAAATTAAAAGGGTCTGACCTTGATTAAAATCTGAAATTTTAAATGTGAATTTACTAATAGAACTTCTTTAATTTAGGTGGCCTGCCATGGGTATCCATGGTGACAAGAGTCAACAGGAACGTGACTGGGTTCTAAATGGTAAGTATTGCAAGGGAAGGGTTCTTTTTTCCTTCAAAACCTATAATTCACTCCCATCAGTGATCTTACATATATATGCCTTCTTTTGTAGAATTCAAACATGGAAAAGCTCCTATTCTGATTGCTACAGATGTGGCCTCCAGAGGGCTAGGTTAGTACAAACTCGAATTCATGGCTTGGTTTTCCAGAAGATCTCCATATAACTTTTTAAAGAAAGTTTATTGCTTTCTTTAACCTCTGCATTTTTTCTAAGTTTTTTTCATATAAAGGTGCAGTCTTTGTGGCAAGGCCTAGGCATGACAATCGGAGGACTCGAGGGGGATGGAGGACTAGTGATCGGCTGGCTGCTTCCAGTCGATTAGAGAGGTGAAAAGCTGAAAGTGTGCCAGTAATCTTCAAAAGGCAGAACATACCACCTCTGCCCCGTAAACTGTTCTCTCCCGGGGGAAAAAAATGGAAGTTATCCTCACAGTTCACTGCCGTGGTATTTCTTCTGTCCCATGCTTTGCATGACTGCCATGGTACAGCATTGTTTCAAACTGTTCACTGTGATCTGTGGGTCTTTGAGTTTCAGTGAGTTTGCTGAAATGTCGAAGAAATATTTCCAAACTTCAATGTTCAATGAAATTTTTGTTCAAGTTTGAAATGGAGAGAGCAGCTTTAAAAGGTACTAAGCCTTTTACAAATTGGTGAGTACTGGCACATAAGATCTAGAGCAGGAGCAACTTCTCACACTTAGTCAGTGGGAAAAAGTGCTTTGAAAGTTCCTCCCTCACCTACACAGTAGTCGTCATGTCGAGACCTGCCAGAGAGAGAGACACATTCTCAAGTGAATCCTGGCTTCTTGGAAGCGCTTGCCTAGACGAGACACAGTGCATAAAAACAACTTTTGGGGGACAGGTATGTTTTTCTTGCAGCTGCGGTTGTAAGGTCTTGGCAAGACAAGCAGTGTGGCCAGAATTTTGAACTTCTGATAAGTGTGTAATGCGAAGGACCACATACATTTTTGTTTAAAGGTCCTCAAAATGAGCACACGAGGAGGTTGCTGTGAACCTTCAAGTGGCCCTACTGCGCAGAAGCATTCAGATGTCACTTGATGATCTGTAAGGGGACTTGCTAACGTGGGAATGTAGGAAATATACACATGTCCTTTTGGCAGGCTCATCATTGGGTGGGTAATAAGGCATACAGGTGATGTGTGTGGTTCCCCCCCCCTTCTCTCAACCTCAGTGGTATTCCTACAAAGAATGGATAACCATTTTAACTATTTTTTGCAGCCCATACCTTCTTGGGAATACAATTGTCTAACTTTTTATTTTTGGTCTGGCTGTTGTGGTGTGCAAAACTCCGTACATTGCTATTTTGCCACACTGCAACACCTTACAGATGTGGAAGATGTGAAATTTGTCATCAATTATGACTACCCTAACTCCTCAGAGGATTATATTCATCGAATTGGAAGAACTGCTCGCAGTACCAAAACAGGCACAGCATACACTTTCTTTACACCTAATAACATAAAGCAAGTGAGCGACCTTATCTCTGTGCTTCGTGAAGCTAATCAAGCGATTAATCCCAAATTGCTTCAGTTGGTCGAAGACAGAGGTTCAGGTAAGACCAACCTTTGATAAAAAATGTTGGTGGTTTTGGGTCACGTTATTGTCTACAAATCCATTTAAGTGGGATTGGCAGGTGAGTAAAATCTTCAGTGTGGAACAAGTTTAGAAAATACTTACAGGTAGAGCTGCCTAATCCCTTCTGTGTTAGTAATGATTTCAGCCATGGAAGTAATCAGTTTGCAACTTCTCTCTTAACAGGTCGTTCCAGGGGTAGAGGAGGCATGAAGGATGACCGTCGGGACAGATACTCTGCGGGCAAAAGGGGTGGATTTAATACATTTAGAGACAGGGAAAATTATGACAGAGGTTACTCTAGTCTGCTTAAGAGAGATTTTGGGGCAAAAACTCAGAATGGTGTTTACAGTGCTGCAAATTACACCAATGGGAGCTTTGGAAGTAATTTTGTGTCTGCTGGTATACAGACCAGTTTTAGGACTGGTAATCCAACAGGTACTTACCAGAATGGTTATGATAGCACTCAGCAGTATGGGAGTAATGTTCCAAATATGCACAATGGTATGAACCAACAGGCATATGCATATCCTGCTACTGCAGCTGCACCTATGATTGGTTATCCAATGCCAACAGGATATTCTCAATAAGACTTTAGAAGTATATGTAAATGTCTGTTTTTCATAATTGCTCTTTATATTGTGTGTTACCAGACAAGATAGTTATTTAAGAAACATGGGAAATGCAGAAATGACTGCAGTGCAGCAGTAATTATGGTGCACTTTTTCGCTATTTAAGTTGGATATTTCTCTACATTCCTGAAACAATTTTTAGGTTTTTTTTGTACTAGAAAATGCAGGCAGTGTTTTCACAAAAGTAAATGTACAGTGATTTGAAATACGATAAATGAAGGCAATGCATGGCCTTCCAATAAAAAATATTTGAAGACTGAATTAAGTGGAAATGGTACTTTATTTTACATATATGATGTCATGTAAAACTTGGCTTAGATGGTTGTTTTTTGTTGGGTTTTTTTTTGTTTTTTTTTTTTGAATCATAAATAGACTGCTCCTTTTCATAATTTAGTTTTGGAAAGTGGGGAGATCAGAAGGCCCTTCTTAACAGTGATCTGTTCTTATGGCAAGGATTAAAATGTGGTTGATTTTAAGTTAAACAATTTTAGGCTAAACTGCATAAAGGTTTTCTGTCAGTACCTCCCAACATCAGGTGAGTCATCTAATTGTTAGAATGGTGAAATGAGATACTAGAATATAATAGGGAATAATTAACTGTAGCCCCACGCACAGACTGCTTAGTGTGAGAACATGGATGACTTTGTTCCTTTTGCAAAATTTGTGATTTGGAAATCTCCAAATTAACTTCAGGAGATGATACTTAAGCTCTTGGCTGTATTATGAACTACAGAAATACTGAACAGAGTCAAAAGACTACTGTTTAAGATGGTTCGCCAAGAGCTAAATTTGAATTTGTTTTCAGTGTTTTTAGTGCTGACATTATAGAAGTGCTAGTCTTCACAGGCTTCCTAGGGCTCTTAACTGAGGTCACTCTGGGAGTCATGAATGTCCAGTAATTCAGGGAACTCGAGAGGACTTCAAACTGTAAGGTCTATTCCTACTCAGATGAATGCAAAGGAAAAACTTTAATGGTTAAACTGGAGGAAGCCACGTTACGAAAAGCACAGCAACTATAATACAGGTCCTTTTGTTAGGGTCAACGTGGGTTTTTTGCTAAGAAGATTTACAACGTGTAGCTTTAGATTTAACTTGGGCTCACCAACCTTTCTGATCATTTTAATGATGACTAGAAGTAGGCTTGAACATCTTCCCAGTGGTCTGATACATATGTATTTTTTTTTTGCAAGGAGAGAAGTCTTCATGAGGTTTCATTTAAATTCCAATTATTAAACAGGCTTTAATTGGTGTTAATGCCTTATCTCAAATATAAAATGAATTTTTCTGGGGCAGGATAAGGAGTGGTATTTTTAGGACTAATTGAAAACTGATTCAGCTCCTAGTAATTGAGCAGTTTTCAATAGCATGATTAGTCAAATTCACTATGACTTTTAAAAGAAGCTTTTGGGGTAGGTTGGAGTATTTATTACATATTTTACTGTTTAATGTCTTAACATGAGCCTTTTAATTTGTAAACACATTGAAATGATTGTGGGGCTGTGGAAAACATTTATCTATTTACCTTTGAAGTAAATTTTAAAAGACAGTCCACTTTTTAGCATGTGTGTTGTGTCCAGCCTGTGGTTGTCTTTAACTAATAAATGTGGTTTTTCTCCCCATTCTCTCTCATTTATTTGTGTGTAGGCCTCCCTGGTGTTTCCTGGGTGTAGAAAACACATAAACGTTGCTTAGCTTTGCAGTTAATACGTTACTTTACAGCAATAGTGTTTGACTTTCGGCGGGGGGGTTGTTTTTTTTGCAAACACTTGCACACATTCTTGCGTTGAACATTTTCTGAACCTTTCCTTTGCCAGCTTAGACGTGATGAATTTTAACTGTCTCCGTATTCTGATATTTCAGTTGCTAAACTGCTACACTTAATAAACTGCTTCTTCCAGGTAGTCTAGTGGAATGTAGTAGTATGGGTTAATCTTTGAAGGTTTCTCTAACCACTTAAGGGGAAGCTGAAAGTGGAAATCATGAGCTTTGGAATGAGCCATTTTCCTCCATTTGGACTGTACCACTTTACCACTATTTGGGCAATTTTCTTCAGCGCTCTGATAAAATGGAGATGTAAAGTCACAAGCTTGCTAGGGAATCCCGGGTCTCCGTTTTAAACGGGTTTTCACATTCTGTTGCATGTTTGGGAGGGTCGCCTGGCAAAACAACTGGCTTGTTCACCGGTGCTTGGTTTTGTGTGCCTCCGCATTAACCTTGGAGGGTTTAAAACACTGCTGGGCCCTTCTCAGCCGTTTGTTCCCTGACGTTCCCAGATGATGGAGATGCAGTTGGTCCAGGGCTGCCCTTTGAACACCAATGTGTAAAAGGACTGTATTCCTTCCCTCCGCGTCACAGCCCCCTACCTCACACCTTGCAACCCCCCCAGTAAAGAACAGGACAGCAGCAGCTTCTAAGTAGAGATGCAAGGAAGGCCTGGGCCTGTAAACCGGCATTAACGACTACAACTTTTAAAAGGGGAACCAAGGTTTCCTTTTGTGGACATTTAGATTGAGGAGGTTTATTTAGATGGTTAATTTGCAGAACACCTAAGTATTTTGATGTCTGACTTGCAGAAAAAAAGGAAAGGAAAATAAAGCTGACTCTAATGGCAACGGCAGAATAGTGAAAAGTAGATGGTAATGGTATTTACTGGTGTTGAGGACAGTTAACAGCAATTAGTGGGGACCAGGCCCCATTGACGCAAGAAGACGTGGGAGGCTCGCGGTGGCTGCAGCCTGAACGCAGTGACGCACTTCCGTGGGCGAGGCTGGCCGCACGCACGCTTGCTTCCGTCGCGCCTGCGTGGTCTCCCCCGGGCGGACGGTTGTGGCGGTTTATTGGGATCAGCCAGCTAATAGGAGAGACGGTGCTTTAACTCCCGAGGGCCATGCGCCCTGGTGCAGCCTTCAGGACCTGCCATAAAGTTTGCAGGTGCCTACTGTCCGGGTTTGGGGGTCGGGGAAATGGGGGACAGCCAGAGCAGTTGACTGAAGGAAGCGGCTCCGTCGGAGGGCCCTTGAGGTCGCACGCGGAGCTGCCCCGCAGGAGCGAGCCGAGAGACGCCCCCGAGTCAGGCGGTGAGGGGAGCGAGGCGCTGGTGGAGATCTGTCAGAAAAGGCATTTCTTCAGTGGCATCAAGCGGCAGCTTAGCCGAGATTCTCTTCTGAGCGGGTGCCACCCCGGCTTTGGCCCCTTGGGCATAGAGTTGCGGAAGAACCTGGCGGCAGAATGGTGGTCTTCGGTGGTGGTGTTCCGGGAGCAGGTTTTCCCGGTAGACGCCCTCCACCAAGAACCCGGCCCTTCGCTGACCGGGGACCGTGCCTTCAGGTTAGTTTCTGCAGAAGCTCTACGGGAAGTCTTGCAACAGAAAGATCTGAGTAAGGAACAACTAGTAGCATATCTTGAGAACTTACTAAAAACTTCTGGGAAGCTACGGGAGAACCTTCTTCACGGTATGCTTCACGATTTCATGCTTCAAAATAAGTGTTGGGGTGGAAAAGCAGTCTCGCTCGATTCCGCAAATTGCAACTGGCCCTTTGTTTATGTGGAAAGGAAGTTACTTGGTTCTCATCTTGAAGTAGATGGGTTTATTGACAGTGCTGCTGCCCTGAAGAAAACTGGTTCCTGGGACCGTTACTGTTCTTAAAGAATCTGGCCCAAGGACCTGATAACGCTCTCGGTTTCACAGGGCAACCCTAGAATTTTGCAGTTTAATTGAGCAGCCCTAGTATAGGACCATGTGTTTAAATTGAACCATGTGTTTGAATTATTTGTTCTTTGTTACTAAAATGCTTATAAATACTTACACAGTTGAACGGCTTCAATTTTACACACTATAGACTAATCAAGAGCTCATTTTTTCTAGAGCAAAAAGAAAACGCTCTCCGCCATTTTTTCTTACCGAAAACTGATCTACAATCTGTTGTTTGAAGAGCCCTTTAGGTAATTTTTAAGTTGACAGAATAATAGGACTATTCAAGCTTTGTAAGTGATTCTTGAGTGAGTATTTGTAGGGCACCATATGCCTTTAAAGTCAAACAACACATGATAGCAGAGATTCTGAAAAAAAAAATTAAGGTTCTTTACAGGACAGACTTGCTGCCACAGCGTCTCATCTTTGCAAAAGCTATCCTTGCCATTTTTTATTAAGCAGTACTATGAAGTAATTTAAAATAACCAGTGTCTGTGGTTCTCTGAAAATTAATACCTATGTTGTGACCTTTTAAATATTTAATTAATAAAATAAAGCAAACCTAAACTAGTGAGTAAATATGACAGTTTTGACTTGTACTATTTTAATTATACCATGATGGTTTTACTTTGGAGGAGTTAAATCACTGGTCATTACCGTGTCCCCAAACAAATCAATCTTTTCTTCCCTATTAGAAAATGAAACGTAGTTCTTTTAGATTCATCAAAGCATTTATTCATGTGCAAGACATTTTCTTGCCTTTAAGAAACTTAAATCTACTTATTTGCCAAATCTTTTGGTTGTCTAGTGTTTTAGCTTCTAAGTACCAGTTTGCCATTTTTTCTCTGCCCACTGCCCTTGCCCTCTTTATTTCATGTCTGAATTACTGTGGTAGCCTCTACTTATGAATGGTTTTTTAAAATTCTCAGCCATTATGTCTTCAGATATTGTTACTACCCCATTCTCTTTCTTCTGTCCTTCTGTGACTAATTACACATACATTAGGCTCCCCACCTCCATCTTGCTATCAGCTTTCTTGAACACATTAATCACATTTTAAAGTCTATGTCTGATAACTCAGATATGTCTGTTTATAGTATTTGTTTTTCTCTGGGCTTTTGGTCATTTGGACTTTTCTCTTGATATTGTAGGTAATTTGTGTGTTAATTGTAGAGATAAGCTGAGGCTTTGGGTAGCATTTTATTCTACCAGGAGGGTTTACTTTTGCTTTTGTCAGGGAGCTAGAGTGGGAGCATATCTTCTTAATACAGTCTGGGATTAAGTTCATTGAGGCTGGGCTTCAGTCTTTATCACTCCACTTCTACTCCGAGAGTGTAGCCCTTTGACTGTCTCCAGTGAACAGCTAAGGTGTTTACCAGGGCTCCTGCTCCTTATGAACCAGGAACTAAAATTTTTGTACTTCCTAGCACCGTACAATGTCTGAAATCTCTGCTTAGTATTTCATCTTCTCAGCTCTGCTGCTTCAGATTTTAAAGCAGCACTAAATATTGGGTTCACCTCTCTGGTCTTCCTTTCTCTCCAGATTTTGGACCCTCAAGTCCTTACTGCCTTGATAGCAATCCCATGTCTTTAAGCAAAATTTTTTTTTTAAGTTTCTTGACCAGCTTTTCTTGTTATCAACAAGCTGTTATCAGAAGTGGAAATCTCAAATCAAGTAATTTTTGAACATAGTGTTGTCATTTAATGGGCTGTAATCTAAGGGAAGCTATTTCATATATAGTATAGGATAAAGCAAATAGATTGATGGATAGATTTAATAGGAACCAAGATTTTCACTGTAAGAGATAAGAGATATAAATATTTTTTAAAAGGCAAGGATAGACTTTGAATGTTAAATTTAGGTTGACTATCAGTATGAACTCATGATTTTTTAAAATAAATATTTCCTAACTAACTCTTCACTGAAAGGGTCTAGAAGCGATGACGATAGTAATGAGCACAGCTAGTACCCAGAATTTGGTTTCTAAAAGGAACCAGTGCTTGGATAAATGGCTCATTCCAGGTCTGGAGCAGAGAAAGTAAAGGTGATTTTGGGACCGTTTATGGAGCTAGAAAGCAAAGAATTACTAGAAGACTAGTGGGTTTATGGTAAAAGGCCACAGATGCTGGCTTGGAAGAGATGCCCACTGGCTAAGTTTGGGACAAATTGAATATTAAAGTAAATATTGATGGTAATGGATCTGAAGACATTAAGTAAAATTAAAAATCTAATCCATAGTGTTAAAAAATAAGTAATTGTAGCTGCTGGTAGAAGGAGGAGGTGGAGAAAGTTGATGGTTTTACAGAAGCTATGCAATAAATGTAGAAGGAAAGATAGATTAGAAACATCACCATTTTATGATTTTTGTAATCCCCAGTATAATAATCAATTCAAACAAGGACTATCCATGGATTCTAAAATATTGGGTGGAAGATGGGGAATGGATGTTCACTACCTTAACTAGGTGATTAAGTCTGGTTTCATTAAATGTGGGATAATTTGATATTATATTCCTCCTGATAGTATGCAGTAAGACATACATACATACATACCAACTGTGTAGTATTTATTCCTGCTAAACAATGATTAGCCCAAATTAAATCATAAGGAATCACTCAGACAGATCTAAATGTGCAATAATCTATCACTGGTCTGGGCGCATATCAAAAGTCAATGTCATTGAAAGCAAAGTTAGAAAAAGGAGTCAGGGAGAATACGCTAGAGTCAAGGTGATTAAAGAGACCTAATCAAAATGCAGTGAATTGACCGTACTTAGGGAGAAAGAGAATAGCAATAAATGGCATTTTGGGTGACAATTGGAGAAAATAGAGTATCGACCATATGTTAGATGAAAGTTTGATATGATTAATTTTATAGTGTAATAATGGTGTACAGAGAATAGTTTTAATTTTACGAGCTGTATGTTGGAATGTTCTGGGGTGGACAAGAAAAAAAATGTGGCAAAATGTTGACAATTGGCGAATCTAGGTAAAGGGTTAACAGATATTTATTGTACTGTTCTTCAACTTTCTTGTAGATTTGAAAATCTTCAAACTAAAAAGCAGGGGTAAAGTACCTAAAATTAAGTAGTAGTCAATTGGGATCTGCCTTAATAGCTCCATGCTACTGTACTTACTGCTGTGTTAGCATTATACTATTCATTTGTCTATAAATTGACCAAAACGATTTGGGTTTATAGAATAGATTTACATGATGATTGATTTATCTTTCGACAGGTGCCTTGGAGCACTATGTTAATTGCCTGGATATGATAAACAAGAGGCTACCTTTTGGCCTTGCTCAGATTGGAGTGTGTTTTCATCCTGTTTCTGATACTAAGCAGACACCTGATGGTGTTAAAAGGTACACAAAAAATGGGCAGATAACTTGGCCTTGTATTTAAACAGTCACTTTCACTTTGGGATAGATTATATAATTTTCAAATAAGTGATTATCTGATATTTCTGATATCCAAAGAATCGGTGAAAAGACTGAAGCTTCACTGGTATGGTTTACTTCGGCAAGAACTGCAAGCCAGTGGCTTGATTTCTGGTTACGTCATCGACTCCTGTGGTGGAGAAAGGTACTACAATAATTACCCCTAATTTAATAATGAATAGGCAAATTGTCTCAGAGTGCCAGAAGTAATACTTCTCTATAATAAATGAAATTTTATTGACATAGCTATGTTATATTTATGAGCTATAATAAATTAGCAAATACAAATAAAAAACTCTTTATAATGATTTTCATTGTTCCATAAAACAAAGTTACTTTGATAAAGACATTTGTTGATCTCTCCTCTTGCTCAGAAACTTGTATTGGTAAGACTTTACATTCTAAGTAAAGTTCAAACCCCCCACCGGCATTCATGGCTGGTGTAGACTCTGACCCTTGCCCATTCTTACAGTTTTAGCTTTTGCTCCCGACCTCCACGAACTCTCCATATTAGTCAGATGGTTCTGTAATTTACATCAAGTTTTAGGGTATGTTGAAAAATGAAGGAAGCATTTTTGTCTTGCCATTGTCTTATTTCTGTAACTCTTAAAATCCCCAAACACCCACCTAAATGGAATGATAACAGTCAGGTTCTTCACAGAGGGATAAGAATGGTGAACATGTGATGCTCTCTTCTTTATCCCGCTTGGTTCATGGTTCCTTCCCCTGGTATCACCACAGAAAGGCTAGATAGCATCAGCAGTTTTTCTCTGTACTTCTTTCAGGTAGAAGAACAATATTTTTAGCAGTACATTTACTCATATTTAATTGAACTTAATTTTTGTTTGGGACTTGACCAGTTTTATTCAGTTGCTGCAGGAAACTTTAGTTTTTAATGTTTATTTTAATAAATTAATAAGACAAACTTAAATTTTCTTTTCCAGTTTGCCATGAGTCCATCTAACTTCAGCAGCAGCGATTGTCAGGATGAAGTGGGCCGAAAAGGAAGCAAACTCTACTACAATTTTCCCTGGGGAAAGGAGCCAATAGAAACCCTGTGGAATCTAGGAGATCATGAAATTCTACACATGTATCCCGGAAATGTGGCCCAATTACACGTACGTTTTACCTTGAGCTCCTTTGTGTCCTCTACCCAGATTCTCTAACTGTGATCATTTCTGAGCCAGTTGAGAGTAAACTGTAGACATGGTGCCCCCTGACCTCTTAATACTTCAGTATGTACATCTCAAGGACAAGATCTCACCTACATAATTGCGATGCACCATCAAAATCAGGAAAGTAACAGTAATCCACTATGACCATCCAGTCCACAGAACCCTTCAAATGTAACTAGTTATTCCCATATGTGCTTTATAGATCCAGGGTCCAATCTAGGATTATGTATTTCCTGTAGTTTTCATGTGTCCTTAGCCTCCTTTGAATGAACCATGCTTTTTACCTTTCCTTGTCTCTTATGACCTTGACATTTTTGAAGAATACAGGCCAGTTACTTTGTAGAATCCCTCCGGTTTGAGTTTCTCTCATGTTTCCTCATGATTTATGTGTTTTTGCTCAGAATGTCATAGAAACGGTGCTGCTGTCTTCTCAGTGCATCATATTAGGAGGCATATGATACCAGTTTGTTGCCAGTGATGTTAACTTTTATCACTTAGCTAAGATGATGCTACCAGGTTTCTCCAATGTAAGGTTGATAAGTATTTTGTACTTACTAATTGGTGAGTAATTAATGTCGTTTGTGGGCAGATACTTTAAGACTGTAAATAACCTGTTTCTCACCAGATTTTGACCTACCAGTTGCAGCATCCATTGATTCTTGTCCAAATCAGTTATTACTATGAGGGTTGCCATATGGTAATTTTTATTGATTTCATCATTCTAGATTTACTGATCAGTTTGTATTCTGATTGTATGAATCTAAAATGTAATTTTAAACAAAAACAAAAGCAAAGCATAAATACAAAACAGAAATAGACTCATAGACACAGAATACAAACTTGTGGTTGCCAAGGGGGCGGAGGGTGGGAAGGGATAGACGGGATTTCAAAATTGTAGAATAGATAAACAAGATTATACTGTATAGCACAGGGAAATATACACAAGATCTTATGGTAGCTCACAGAGAAAAAAATGTGACAATGAATATATATATGTTCATGTATAACTGAGAAATTGTGCTCTACACTGGAATTTGACACAACATTGTAAAATGATTATAAATCAATTAAAAAATATATAAAATGTAGGATATAATATGCTTGCAACTATTTTAAAATCACGCATGTGCTTAGATAAGGCAATGGGCACATTTGCTCTATAGTCAAATTAACCAAGGTTTGGATCCCAGCACTGAAACTTCCTAGCAGTGTTATCTTGGATAATTCAACCTGTGCAACTTTAGCCAGGTTAATATGTGCTTATTTTGCCTCTATATAAAATGGAGTAATAGTAAATATGATATTTTGTGAAAATTGTGAAAATTCCATGAGACAATGCTCAAGAGAGCTAATAAAAGTGTTTTACCTTTAAAAAAAATGTAATTTTAAGAGACAGTTCTGCTAAATACTTTTTGTTCTACTTTTCTGTGAAGGGCCGAGATGGACGAAAAAATGTGATTCCTTCTGTTTTATCTGTAAATGGAGATCTAGACCGAGGCATACTGGCCTACCTCTATGATTCGTTCCAGCTAACAGAGAACTCCTTTACAAGAAAGAAACATCTTCATAGAAAGGTGCTTTTGATATTTCATAGATAGACCTGGGAAACTAAAAATATATGTTTCTCCCCCCTTTTTTATGTTAGTGTAATTGGTTTGTAACATAAACTCTGAGTAATAAATTTTTAGGACAAGTAATTTCAGTATTTTTTGGTTTTTTTTAGAATCTGGCCACAGGAATAGTAAGCAGGTTCTCACAGAATGGAACAAGGAGTCCCTGTTGGGTAATCCCAGGGCCGTTTCTGTTTGATCTTGGGCCACTAGACAGCTGTCTTGGATTCTTAGCCCCTGAGGCTTTCCATTAATGGCTTCCATTTGTGTCAGAAGCTGAGCATTAAGCAGGAGTAAGACAGACCAGCAAGACTCGTGGTATTGATCTCTCTGCTTCTGATCTGACCCCAAGTGGTTGATCACTGGACATACATAGTTCTGGTCAAGGGAAAAGCTTATTTTAGGATGTGCAGTTTGAGCATTTTTATGGGCTTAAAATCAAGAGGGAGGATTGAAGCTATAGGAGAGAAATGACTCATGGAGCAAGATTTTTGAACAGGCAGGAAGGATCAAGACAGAATCAAGAACACAAGTGGGGCGATTTATCTTAGAAATGAGTTAATTGAAACAGCAGGCAGGAAAGAAACAATGGTATAGATATAAATAGGCTACCAGTGCTGGTTAGCCCTTGAAGGAAGTTTTACTCATATTCTCTGTTTTCTTGGAGAATTGGGAAGCAAGATTATTAGCTTCAATTGTGGCTGAGTAGGGGTTTAAGTGGCAAGAGTTTAGAATAGCCACATTCCCCTTGAATATGAAAAGAAGTTTCCCCAAATCAAAAGCTGTAACACGTTGAGTGCTCAGCTGGGGTCAGACACCATGAGTTTGTAGCCCCACTCTGCATAGTGATCTGTTATGCAGCGCTCGTTTAGCCTGGTGTGGCCACTTACAGAATTGTTCTGGGGGTTGGGATTTACAAGGTGTGTATAGCAAACGAACAAGGCGGATCCTTTCTTTTGCTTATACCCCACATCCAAACCATCAGCAAAACCTATTTGACTCTATCTTCAAAATATATCCTGAATCTGACCATTTCTTACCACCGCCACTGCTTCCACTCTGATCTAAACCATGATAATCCCCCTGCCCCGCCTCATTGAGTGGCTCTTTTAAAAGGAACATGCTCCTCATCTCACTCAGAGGAAAAGCCAAAGCCCCTGAAATGTTTTACAAACTCTCCTTTTTGACCTCCTACTCCTTTCCACCTCACTCAGTCTACACCAGCAGCACAGACCTTGTTTCTAGAACATGACAAGTGTGCTCCCAGCTCACAGAATTGTCATTAGTTCTCCCCTTTGTCTTGAATGCTCTTCCTCCAAATCCACATGTATTGTCCTTTAACCCCCTTTCAAGTCTTTGCTCAAATGTCACCTGAGAGAGAAGACTTTCTCTTACCACCTTATTTAAAATTGCAAACAGACGTCCCCCAAGTCAACTCTTGCCAGCACTTTCTGTCTTCTTTGTTTTTTAGCACTTGTACTTTCAAATATGTTACTTACTTATTTATTTTATTATCTGCTTCTCCCATCGTGAAGGACAGGGATTTTTGCCCCCAGCACTTTGAACTGTTTCTGGTACCAAGTAGCCATTCAAATGTTTGTTGGATGGATGGATGGATGTGTAGAGTGGTAAGTTCTGGCAAGAGAAAGTGATAAGCCATATGGCCCAGGCTGGGAAGGGAAGGCAGTAATGCCAGGAAGGGGTATTTTGTCTAAGAGAAAATGGAGTTGTCAGAAAATGGGAGAGCATCAAGTAAACTTATTTCTGCAGAACATCTAATTGGAGAAATCTATGAGCAGCTGAATATACTCGCTGATACATCATTACATGATTTTTTATGACCTCAGCCAGCCTCCATTTCACACAGAAAATTTTAACTGTTGAAGAAGCTCCATATTTATTAGTGCTTGTGTTGTATTTAAACAAGATATGCTTCCCTCCCCCCCCCCTTTAAATTGTTTTAGGTGCTTAAACTTCACCCTTGTTTAGCCCCTATTAAAGTTGCTTTGGATGTGGGAAGAGGCCCAACAGTGGAACTAAGACAGGTGGGTTAAATGAGTTTTAATGTAATGATTTCAATTATAACCATTATTCCAAGTAAATGAGTAGTTTGCCATTTAAAGTTTTATTTTGAGTCATTTATTTTAAAAAATTTTTAAATTAAATAATGAACTGTGGATAAATACTATGGTTAATTATAGATAATTTTAAGTATAGTATATTAAAGAAACAATACAATTCAGTGGATTTTGCTGTTAATGTCATTCCCAGTCATAATTGCACTTTTTTTAAATGAGTATGCATAATTTTGGTAATCAATGTATTTGTACAGTTGTCTATTGAATTATTTCTAGCCCCTCCCCTTTTTAACTTAACACTTTTGATACTTGTTGGTATAAGCACAGATTCTAGATCTGTAATCTTATTTGATTTTTTGTAATCTATCTGGTCAAATTAAATACTCTTTAAAAAAAGCCAGGACCCTTTCAGCAGTCATTTCTGCCTGGGTGACTCAGACCCATTCAGAATCTGAGTGGGGACACTAGAAAGATGGACCCAGCTTTCCCCAGCTCCAGTGGAGTGGCCTGGGAGGTGCGTATCATGAGCTCAGGGAAAGGGAAGATAATGGCTTAATTTCTGCATTTCCCCCAGGGTCCTGTAGGAGGCTTCCCACCCCCCTTTGCCGTAGGTCGCAAGTTCCTAGGGTTTTTTTGCTTGAAGGTCAAAGACTCTGCTCCCTAGATTTTTGTCACTACCATTGCAGGCCTGTTTTTGTTTATAAGAATATTAGGAGTATTTTGTGCCTTTGGTATTTTACCAAAAGAGTAGTGTTTTGTATGTCTTAATCTGTTTTTAACTTTTTCCCCTCATCAGTATGACAGGGTAATCCTTACACATGAAACTTTTTGGGCTGTGCAAGAGTTTTTGTGGGTTATATACACGAGGATGGGATTTTTGGACGAAATGAATATGTATCCTTAATTTCACTACATCAGCTAGATTGCTCTCCAGATTGGCAGCACCTGCTTGGGCTCTTCCGTAGTGTGAGGGCTCTCATTTTCCCATGTCTTCACCTGCACTTAATCATGCTTAGGGCTTTTTCGCTCCTTTTCTACTTTCTGTTAGAGCACATTTTTTTGCTGACAGCCACTAACTTACTAAAACTCATGTTTATTTTTCCCTGTTAATTTCTTAGTTTTATTAGTATCTATATTCTCATCTACCCCAAAAATATCATGTACTTTAACACCCATTTACTTTGCTGTGGTCTCTCTGGGAACTTGTTAGAAATGCAAATTCTTGCCAGACCTGCTGAATCAGGAACTCTGGGGTGAGGCTGAACCACCTGTTTTCACAAGCCCTCCAGGTGATGCTGATGCTAAGTTTGAGGAACTCTAACTCAGGCACACCTCCCCACCTCGCCACCATCTCACCCCCTCCCCCACTTTGCCCTTTCCCCCGGGGACATTTGGTAGTGTCTGGGGACATTTTTGGTTGTCACAATGTCAGGGAGAGGGCTCCAGGCAGCTAATGGAGGCCAGGGATGCTGCTAAACATCCTGTGTCAGCAGTGCCAATGAGAGGAATCCTGCTTTAGGGTTCTAGATTGTTTAAAATTTTTCTTTGTTTTGCTTCACATTGTTAAAAAAAACAATAAAGTGTGCTATGTCATTTACTCATTACTTGTGTATTTCCAGTTGGCTTTTGTCCCCAGCATTCCTCTGAAACTAATCAGTCCTTCTCTTCTTGAAACATTTTCTTAAAAAAAAAAACCATTTTCTTTAGTTGGCTTTAGGAGTACCACTGTCCTGGTTTTCCTCCTCCTTTTCTGGCTCCTTCATTTCCTTCACTAGCTCTTCCTGACACTGTAGTATAACCATAGGGCTCAGTTCTCAACTCTCAGATGAGTTTAGGGTTAACATAGCCCTTTGGACTTAACTGTATTTTTCTGATAGAATCTGTTTTGCTTTTGTTTATTTTTGTTTTGAATAATGATAGTGATAGTAAAAATCCTTACATTTAGTATAAAATTTTCAGAGATTTGCATCTAGTATTCAGCTTTGCAGTGCTTAAGTTCTTCAGAGGAAGTGTACAATCTATAAGTATACAATATATAAATTACCAACAATATTATCATGTAATTAGAGGAATTTATGCCCATTTTAAAGATTGAAAAAGATGATTGATGGTTTCACAATAATAGGTTAATAACTCTAGCTACTTTTCTTTCATATTCAAAGGTTTTGTATTTTTCCCCAGGTTTGTCAAGGGCTGTTCAATGAATTACTAGAGAATGGAATTTCTGTGTGGCCTGGTTATTTGGAAACTGTGCAATCCTCATTGGAACAACTTTATTCAAAGTAAGAATTGTCTTTTTGTCACTAAAAAATGTTTATTCAGAGATTTTGATTATATGATGTTTCTTTATGAGTAACAAAGTTCTTCTAAATATGTATATATAATGTAATTTAAAATGATTCCTAACATTCCTGTTTACAGAACCACATACCCTTAGTTAATTGCTACAGCAGGGGACAAAACTCATCAGGTATATTTGAGCACATACTATGTGCAACTTCAAGACTTAAGATCATGAAGGGTGTGTACCTGAGTCTATCAGTTTATCAGGGATGGAATTATATGTATTGGATGCATTTGTTGAATCAGGACTGAGGGAACCTTGTGGTTGATTCTAAGGCTGAGTGGAAGATAAATTCCATTCCAGAGAATAGAGAAATAGTTTCCCCAGTGATCTGCACCTCTGTTCATCTGATTACTCAAGACTGAAACCTGGATATTGTCCTCAACTCCTCCCTCTTCCTTAGTGTTCACGTCCAGTTCATCACTAACTGTTGTCATCTTCCTAAATATAGCTCACATCCACATCTCTCCATCTTCACTACCACTATAGTTAAGATCACCAGTATCTTACTCTTTTAACTGGATTATTGAAATAATCTCTTAATTGATCTCCCTGTCTTTAGTCTTTTCCCTGGCTATTTTTATTAACTCTATTTTTTAATAAAGTAATTCATTCTTCCCTACTTTGGGTTTATTTTGTTGAGTTTGTTTGTTTGTTTATTGTTTGTTTTAGCTTTTTGTGTTGAATGCAAAATATGTTGAAACATTTTAGGTGAAAAGCTGTGAAGTTTAGTGTTTTGCTTCTCAGTTCCCTTGTAACTTGTTAAAAATATACCTTTTAGATGATGTCATAAGAAAAATAGGTCTCTATAGATAAGGCAGCTGATGATTTTATCATGTATAAAACGAAGGGGTGCTTGAACTTTCTAGTGTTCTCATGCTCTAAAATCTTATCCTTTGAGTCATGTGAACATTGTCAAGTTACAGTTGTTCTTTATATGGTAAAAGCTTTATTGTCCCAGGATATTTTTATCCAGATATTTACTAAGCACCTACTATGTTTCACGTACGTTGATACAGCGGTAAACAAGCCAGAAACGTTTCGTGTTTTCATGAAGCTTATATTCTAGTGGGACAAAATAGACGATAGACAAGTAAATAGATAAATAAGAAAATTTCTGGTGGAGTCCTACAAAGAAAAGGAATGTTAATGAGATAGTGTGACTGGGTAAACAGAAAGAAGGCCAATGTGGAGTATGTTTATTTAGTTATTGCTGAACTAGAAACTATAAGTTACTAAATTTTATATTAAGCATGATTTTGGTATAATTTGTTGTACACTGATCTTAATATTATAGTAGTATTAGAAGAAAGTTTAGTCTAATATAATTTTCTTGGATTGTATTCAAGTACCAAAAGTCTGAGGTCGTTCTGAGGTTTATCCATACTGTCACTCCAAATGGTGTGTTTAGGTACCAGTGTTTATTTGTTTTTATTTTCTTTTATGAATTTCCAGCTATTACAATAAGAAGTCAGAAACCTTCTGAAAATTTTACTTTTGATAGTTCAGAAACTTGAAAAATGTGTTTATGGGTTCTGCTCTCAAGCCCTGCTTTTGAACTTTGTGAGTGTTGAAAGTGGCATTGACTCTAAAGTAACTAAAACTGGTAGTGTGCTGAATTTACAGTTTATATTTGTGCTCATGTTATTTCGGTTAACTACGTTTTTTTCTTAGATATGATGAAATGAGTATCCTCTTCACAGTGTTGATTACTGAAGCTACTCTGGAGAATGGATTAATACATCTGAGAAGTAGAGACACCACAATGAAGGAAATGATGCATATATCCAAAGTAAAAGACTTTTTAATTAAGTATATATCATCAGCTAAGAATGTATAGACTTTAATATTTGTATAATAAATATTCTCCTTTCCTACTCTGGTTGTCTTCGATTTTTCTTTAGCCCCTTTGCACTTATGAAGTGCATGTTTTTGGTGCTTTTTTAAACTTAGTTTTTATTATTTGTATTTCTTCATGTATTTCATGGTATCAGGAGTATGTTGAGCTATAGGAAACAAAACTACTGCTATATTGGATTAAGCAAATTAGAGTTTGTTTTCCTCATAACAAGAAATTGAGGGGGTAGACTGTCAGGGCTGGTACAGTTGTTTCCTCTGTGGTAGTTAGGGACTGAGGCTCTTGCTGTCTTTCTGTTCCACCATCTTTAGTATGTTGGCTTTTATCTTCATGCTTGTTGCTTCTTGGTCACAAGGTGATTGCTAGATTGTTAGCCTTCTCATCCATACCTACTTAGGAAGAAAATCAGAGACAAGAGCTGGACGGCCAAGACTCTTCCCTTTTTAATTAGCAAAGTAAAAGCTTTCCCAGACATCCTTATCAGAAGACTTACTTACATTTTAATTATCAGAACTGAGTCACGTGGTCATTCCTAGGCCAGCCATTGTCCAAGGAAATGAGAATACCATGATTAATTTGGACCAAGCACAGTTTATCCCTTGGGGCCACAATGGTGTCTTATCCTCTCTGAAATGGGTTTTGTTATCAGGAAAGAAGAGGTCTTTATGGAGTCTGCCACATGTATGCTGTCAAATATGAAAGATTAACCTAAAACTAAATCTTTAATAATTAGAACATTTATTGATTTTTTAAAAAGCAAACTAAAATAAATGTTGAATGGCATAACCTTATATTACATACTATTTCATGTCTGATTATAATAGATATGTTTGTAAGAAATCTTTGAACTTTATGTGCTGATTGTGTTTGTGTTATACTGTTATCAACCTGACAAAAATTCCAGCTGATAATTTGTGCAAAATGTCTTAAAATGTTGGCTAACTTGTCTCGGTTGACTTTACTTCATAGGTTTTTACTTTAGGGTTATTATTTTTTGTTTTGGAGGAGAATTTCAAACCCAAGCATATGCCAAATAGTACAATTAACCCCGTGTACCTGTCACTCAGCACCAACAGCCATCAACCCGTGCCCAGTCTTGCCTCACCCTCCCAACACCACCCTGCCATATTATTTTGAAACAGATTGCAGCTGTCATCTCATTTGTAAATATTTTAGTTAAGATTCTTGTTAACCATTCTCACACATAAAATTAACACTTGGTAATACTAAGGAATTATTGACAATTTCCTTGGGTGTGATAATGGTATTATGGTTTTATTTTTCTTTTTAAAAAGTCCTTATCTGATAGAAGCACATACCTAAAATATTTTTGAGTAAAATTGTATTATCTAAGACTTGCTTTTAAATTTAGCATAAAAAAGAGTGGTGGAATATAGATGAAAAATAAGAGTAGTGCTGAGTTGTTGAAGCTGAGTAATGGGTACATGGGGGTGCATTGTACTGTTTCTTTTTGTGTGTGAGGATTTTCATAATAAAATTTTTAAAATACCAATTCTTTAATGTCAGATATCCACTCAGTTTCCGGTTGTCTCATAATGTTGTACTGTTTGTTTGAATCAGGATCCAAATAAGGCCCTTTAATTGAAGTTGGTTGTTAGGTCTTTAACTAGGTCTTTAGTCTCTCTTATCCTGTAGATTTCAGCTCATTTGCTTGCACACTCTGTCTCTCTCTTTCCAGCTTTTTTTGTAAGATATTTGAGTTTATTGTTTTCTACTGTTTGGATTTTGCTTATTGTATCTTCTTGGTATAGTTTACCCTGTTCTTCTCTGTATATTTCCTATAGATTGGAAATTTAATCAAGAGGCTTGATCAACTTCAAGTTCAGTTTTCGGGGGGCAAGGTTGTCTTATAGATTGTGTTCTCCCGTCAGGAAGCAGTAAATGTCTGGTTATTTCTCTCTGGGGGATGCTAGCAATTATTGACCGACGCCTAAATCAGTCAGTTCATTAGAGGTGGCAAAACGGTGATATTCTGATTCTATCTTCCTTCTTTATTTATTAGCTAAAATACTTGTATAAAGAAAAGCATCTCATCTACCATTTGCCTGGCATATGGGAAAGGTGGAAGAATTGTTAGATTCGTCCCTTTTAAAGTTACTCTTTTTCATGCACAAATTGTCCTATCTTTGGCTAGTAGGAGCCTCTTCAAGTTGGCCTCGAGTCCTTTTGACACAACTTCAGTAGTCCTTGCTAGCATCCTTGGTATCTAATATAGAGATTGTATATTTCAGAGTTTTCTCCAAGGAGCCCTGGTTCCTTTTATTGGAAAACTGGAGACCATACTCTTGAGTGCCAAGGGTGCTCATTGTTAGAAGGCAGACTTTGTTTCTAGGCCTTTATAGTGTTCAGAGCTAGCAAATGTATGTGTGTATGTGTGTGTGTATACTCCCCCCCAATTAAAAAATGCATCATGAATTTATCAATACCTTCAATTCAAATTCAGGACCACAGAGTGTGTGTGTGTGTGAATTAGCTTTATTGGGATATGATTTACATACAGTAAATTTATCTATTTTTAATGTACAAATTATGAACTTTTACAAATGTGTAACCACCACCACAGTGACAATCTAGAACATTTCCATCATCTCCAAAAAGCCCCCTTATGTCCCATTAGGACTTCAGGGTTTTTGCTCACACATTTTTATCTCCTCCCACACCAGAAATCCCAATTCTCGAGAATGCTGATGGTGATAAAATTAGAATGCCAGGCCACACAGCTGTGCCTTTGCTATATTTCACCTTAACCACAGCACTCTCAGAACTGCAATACCAATATTATCTCCATATAGCCACTTAAAAGTTTAAATTTCAATTTTGCAGTTTTGGTTGCAATATTTACTTATAATATAACCGTGAGAATCTAAAAATTTTTTTAAATTATTTTTCTGAAGAAAATCTCAGTCCTACCCACAGGTACCTTTATTTAAGGTACTTTGTTTTCTTAGGGGCCTCAGACTTCACAGGAGGATTGTATTCCTGATCTCAGGTCAGCTGAACTGCACTAACTGGCAACAGAATGTTTACACTACAGTTGAGGTAAGTAATGTTGATGGAGGATTATCCAGATCAGAGTTGTCCAACTGGGTTTACAATCAGAATCTCCTGTGGAGCTTTATAAAAATAAGTATATTTGAGCCCTATCCCAGACAGACCTACTATTTCTTTTAACAGTGGGGCCCATATAAGTATATTTTAAAATATTTACAAGTCCCGGTTTCTGATGTTCTCCCCAGTAGTAACTATTAAATTTATCAGAAAGCTGCATACCTAGATGGTATTGTTTTCACATAACTTCCCTCCGACTCAATTACTTTTAACAAATTTTCTTTTACCAAATGCCTTTAGGTATTACACCACACCAGTATGTATTGAAAGATGTTATTAGAAGTAGCTCTATGAAACTCACTCTTGATTTAGCCATAAGAATGTTCTTAAAGATACTAATTTGCTATGTTATACAGTGTCTTCCTATAAGGAAGCATGGGAGAAATTGCTCTTAGATTTAAATGCCAGTGATAGTTATGCTTCTCCTAAGCCTGGTCTGTTACTATATGTGTCATGTATCTATTCATTTGGTTTATTCACAAAGGCTTTTTGAGCACCCAGTTCCCAGGGACTCCCAGTGCTGGGGATGTAATGGTGAACAAAATAGACAAGACCTTTCTAGGGGTGGGCAGGTGGGAACAAACAATAAGCAAGTAGGTGCTTGGACAGTTTCAGGTAATTGTAGGTAGTGATGTGCTATGAAATAGCACAGGATGATTAGGGTAGTTAGTGTGCTTTACATGGAAGATCAGGGAAGTCTCTGAGGACATGACCTTCTGGCCGAGACTGAATGATATGAAGGAACCAGCTGTGTGAAGATCTGAGGCAGCACATTCTGGGTAGAAGGAAATAGTAAGCGCCAAGGCCTTAGGAGGAAAAAGGCGTGGAGTGAGCAAGAAATACCAAGCAGGCCAGAGCAGAGGGGAGAAGGGGAGAAGATGAGGTGGTCAGAGCCCACAATGCTTACAAATATGGGGGCCACAGTAAGGAGTTAGCAGGCAGGAGGTGGAGAACGGTTTGAGCAGAGAAGGGACATACTATTATTTGGAAAAGATCGCTGTGGAGAGTGGAGTGTAGAGGAGCAGAATGGAAGCGGGGAGACCTGCTACGGGCTCTGACAGTGCCCTTCCTAGGTCTGGCGAGAGGAGCCCCTGCCCTGGGCCCTGCTCTGGCCCTTCTCCAGCTGTGCCTTTCCCCATGGGATATGGGAGGGGCCAAAGAGACATGCTTAGAGGTCATTGTAGTCCTTTGGTGTCTAATTGTTCGAGCCTTTAAGTTTATGTACTACCTGAGATCTCAGTTACTGTCTCTGGTAGTGTGTACTGAGGACGGTCAAAGGCAAGGCATTAGTCCATGTCCCTCCAGGGCAGTAAATGAGAAAGACAGAAGCATGAGCTTCCTCTGGTCAAGTCCACACTTTACATCGTTCAGGAGAAGCAGCACTGAGAGAAGGCAGTCTCCTTAGGTTGTAATCCCCCAGCCCTGGGAGCAGAAGGGGCAGAAGGGACAAATGCTTGAAGGCAGCTGGTCAGAGCACACCTGTTTGCAGCTCTTCATCCTAGCAAGATTTCTTGCTGCCCTGATGTTACCTTGCAGATGCTACCTTTTCCCAGTTCCCTATTGGCTTGTTGGCCTTTTTCTTTCTTTCTTTCTTTAAAATAAATTTTTTTTGTAGGGGAAGTAATTAGTTTTAGGTTTATTTATTTTATTTATTTATTAGTGGAGGTGCTGGGGATTGAACCCAGGACCTCATGCGTGCTAAGCAGGCACTCTACAGCTGAGCTATACTCTTCCCCTTCTCCTTGGCCTTTTTCTTAATGGTTTGTGAGAAGTCATTGTATATTGTGGAACTTCATACTTTTTATTTTTTTTTTTTGTTTTTGCTTGTTCTTTTTTTTTTTAACATTCTTTATTGATTTATAATCATTTTACAATGTTGTGTCAAATTCCAGTGTTCAGCACAATTTTTCAGTCATTCATGGACATATACACACTCATTGTCACATTTTTTTCTCTGTGAGTTATCATAACATTTTGTGTATATTTCCCTGTGCTATACAGTGTAAGGAACTTCATACTTTATTGCAGACGTGGGCGCAAAAATATTTTCCCCTAGTTTTTCTTTTGACTTAGTTTATGATTTTGAATGTAATTTTTAAATGTTTCATCAAATTAAACCATCATTTATGTCTTCTGGATTGTGGGTCATATCTCGAAAAGACTTTCCCTCTTAAAGATTATTATAGAATTCCTCCTGTTTTCTTCTAGCATTCCTGTGGCTTTATTTTAGGTATTTTAATATTTGAGCTATCTGAATTTATTTTGTAAAGAATGACTTCCAACTTACTAAATGTGGTTCTCAAGTTTTTACAGTATGTGGAATAACCCATCTTTTCCTCATTGATTTAAAATGCCGTATTTTTCATATATTAAACTCCCATATGTATTTAGATCTATATCTGGACTTTTTGTCCTGTTACATCTACAGTTTTCTACTAGTCCAGCCATATACAAATACCACACTTTCAAAATCATGGTAACTTTATCTGTTTTCAAACCTTAAACACCTCTCTGTCTTCCTTTCCCTCCTTCCCTCTCTCTCTCTCTCGCTCTCTCAAACACACACACACACACACACACACGTTTATTCATATGTTTCTTGAATCCCACACCCTTTCTCATCAAGTATATCATGTAGTTCTTCCGGTGTGAATGAGAATGGAGAAACCTCCTTGTCCATCTTTGTCTTAAAATGTCTTTATTTCCCCCTCAGTCTTGATTGATATTTTGGCTAGTGTGGTAGCTATTTTGATTGGCTTTCTTAAGCCACATCATAACCCTCCTTCTGTTTGGTGGGGTCAGAAACAATACGATTCCCCTGCTGTCAGGGTGTGGCTGTCAATGTCTTCCAGCAATTACATGCACTCGCGTAGGACCTGGAAAGTGGAAGGGAGTGGTACTTTTCACTGCAAAGCCAATGTCTGCGGTGACAGAGCTCCACACTCCACTGAGCTCCGGTTTCTGGGGGCAGCAGCTGTGGCAGAGGCAGCAACGATGACAGTAGCCACAGTAGTTCTCTGGTCTCCATATTGTAAGAAATGGAAAAGAGAATTTAGCAAGGTTGTGGGTACAAAGTCAACCGAGAAAAATGGTTGTGTTTCTACATATAAACAACATGAAGGAAAAATACAACTTACCATAGCATCAGAATATCAAGTACTTAGGACTAAATCTAACAAAAGATGTGCGAGATGTTTATGCAGAAAATGATAAACTGCTATTGAGAGAACTGAAGAAGGCATAAACAAATGTTGAGATACTTGTAGTTTGGAAAACTCAGTATTGTTAAAATGTTATTTCTCCTCAAATTGATCTACAAATTCAATACAATGTCAATCAAAATCACTACTGTGTTAATTTTTTTTTCTTTAAGACAATAACAAGCAGACTCTAAAATTTATATGGAAATGCAGAAGGTCAAGAGTAGCTAAGACATCCTCACAAAGAACAAGGTGGGAAAATCGCTCCTCCAGTTATCACAGTGTATTGGAAAGCTGAGTATGGTATTGACACAAGAGACAGATGAACAATGAAGCAGAATCCAAAGCCCAGAAAGAAACCCACATGGATATGAACATTTGATTTGTGACAAAGATGACACTACATTTTAGTCGGGAAAGGACAGTCTTTTCAGTAAATAGTGCTGGAGCAACGGGGTATATCCATTCAGGGGAGGGGAAGGAAATATGATGCCAATTTCACATCACAAACAATTCCAAATGGATGGAACCTGAAATTTGAAAATCAACTAAATAAGCCTTGAGTAGGTAGTAATGTAGGGTAATACTTGTGTGACCTCAAATTGAGAAAATATTTCTTCATGTGGACATATATACACAAAAAAACAATAATCATAAAGGAAAAGGCAGACACATTAAGTCCTTAAAATTTCATCAAAAGGTACCATTAAGAAAATGAAAAATCAAGGTACAGAGTAGGAGGACGACTATTAAAAAAATAAGAAAAAGTCAAAACAGCTCAGTAGAAAAACAGACTTGGTACCTCAAAATAAGCATTTCATAAAAGAAGAGATCCAAATGACCTATGAATATAGGAAAAGTTGCCTAGCCTTATTAGTCATCGGGAGATGCAAATTAAAATCCCAGTGCGATGCTACGAGATACCCACAAGAATGGTTAAACTAAAACCGCAGTGCCAGCGTTGGTGAAGATGTCAGGGAATGGGAACGTCCAACTGCTCATGGGAATAGAAAGGTGGTAAACCGACTTTAGAAGAAAAGATGGCATTATCTACTTGGACTGGAGATAAACGTCCCCCATTTCCCAGTACTTCTACTCCTATGTATAATCAACATAATTGCGTACACATGGGAACCAGGAGCTGCATTCGTAGCATAAGGGCATAGCTGCATTAATAGACCCAAGCTGACAACAACCCAAATGTCTGTCAGCTGTAGAATAGATATATTATAGTATATTCAGACACAGGAGTACTATTTAGCAAGGAAAAGACATGAATTACAACTAGATGCAGCAACAAGAATAAATCTCACAGATACAAGGTTGAGCAAAAAGAGCCAGACAGAAGAATAAATGCTATACAATTCCATTTATTTAAATTCAAAAACAGGCAAAACTTAAAGTGGTGCCTAGGAATGCATAGTTAGGTAATAAAACTATAAAGAAAAGTAAAGGTGTGATTCCCGTAAAAGAGGAGTTAAGCTGGGGAGATGGGGTTGTGATTGGGAAGAGCCATGCAGAAGGTTTCTGTGCTGCTGGCAATATTTCATCACTGGTGTTCACTTGATATAATTTATCAAGCTGTAGATAGATATTTGTGTGCATTTCCAGATAGTGTATGCTCTATTTCACAACAAAAAAAAAAATTTAAAGAATATGTGGATTTGTAAAAAAACCAAAGTGAAACTTCTAGACATAAAAAAAACCTAACTATTGAAACGAGAACTCATTAGATCCTCTTCCCATTCCTTTTCCTCTTCTTCCTCTTCTAAACAATTTAATCCAAAACCATGGGGCTGAATTTCTGTGCAGAGGGTAGCCACAGTAAGTCGAGGTGAGTGAGGACTACATGAGGATAAGTACACAAAGCACTTAACAGTACCTGGAACCTGGTATGTGCTCAGCCCATGGCAGTTACTACTTTTGTTGTTATAGTTGTTACAAAGGAAATGAGAGAGGGCATAGCAGCCACCAACCACATCCTCTGGGCCTCACCTGCATCTGAGGCCTCACTCACTTTGTGTTGACAGTTTCCTGCTTCAAGTGTACAACACATATCCAACATTTTCTGCCCGGGGCTTTTCAGTGCCCTGGGAGAGATGCCAGTGGAAGCCCACTTGGAATGCCCACATGCACAGCCTAGAAGTGGGGGAAGAAGGGGAGGGTATAGCTCAAGTGGTAGAGTGCATGCTTAGCATGCATGAGGTCCTGGGTTCAATTCCCAGTATCTCCATTAAATAAATAAATCTAATTACCTTCCCCCATGAAAAAAAAAAAGGGGGGGGTAAGCATTGCCTCCTTGGGCAGCCCTCAGCCAATGGGGGATGGAAGCTGAGGATAAATGCTTCTCACTATCAGTCCTCCAGTGGACAATTCTAGAGACATCTTTTCACTCCTCATATGGTGCCAGTAGGATCAAGCCCCCAGTTGCCCACCGCAGTGCCTAACTCAACCTTACACCCTTGACTGGCTTTTCCTCCAGTCCCTCATGCCTGTTCCCTCATGCCCCTTCTGTTCCACTGAAGGCCTTTTCTCAGGCTTTGCTTTCAAGGCTGGCTCAGGATAAGACAAAATATCAGAAGACCCTAGAAAGCAACCCTTGGAAATGGAATTACTTCCGGGATGAATGGCAACAAGGACTCTGTTGCTGGTGATAAAGAGCAGTGGAGATAACCCTTAGATGCCACTGATTCACAATTACTAAGACTTTCTCCTGCAGTGGGGCAGGGGGCAGGGGTAGATCATGAAACTCCAGGTTATGCAACAGTCCTAGCACTTGAAAGGCATGAGGCATGGTAATGATACGGATGGTGGAGTTGGTTGGCTTCTACTAACTGCTTTAGAAGATTTGCAAAGAGAAAATGAGAGGCTGTCGATTCAGGGCATGCTGTGAAACCCAGGGGCATTCTGGACTTCAAGACCTCAGAAGGTTTAATAGGATCAAATCCAGTTACTGGTGTTATAGTCAGTAATTTGCGAGCCCCTCCCCACCCCTTGCATTGGCTTCTTTCCCTCTGTTTCACTCTCCCTGAGCCCTCACTCCTGTTCCCTTGAATGACCTCTCATAGAAACCATTTGCACCCAATTCTTGCCTCAGGCTCTGCTTCAGGAAGACTCTCAGGTTAAGACATGAAGAAGCTAATGGTGGTCAAGTTGTTAAGTTTATGGCCCCAAAGACTTAAAGATTTCTAAGGAAAGCAGCCAGTTAGTATGACTCAGGGTAAGCACCATCATATTATGAATAGCTAGACTTTTTCAGTTCTTATTTTGTGCCCTGCCCTGTTCCAAGCCTTTTATCTTCACTACCTGAGTTAATTCTCACAGCAGCTCCATGGTGTAGATATTATTTCTCTCCCTCCTCCTCCTCCCCCACATCCCTTCAAATGAGGAAACTGAAGCCCAGAGAGTTTAAGTAACTTACCCAGAGTGACACAGTTAGTACAAGACTAAGCCTGGATTATGCTCAGTCTGACTCCAGAGCCCCTACACTCTTAGCCTCTGTGATATACCGATTTCCTCCAAATAAATGTATCAACAGAGAAAAGGGGGAAAATATGCTCACGAATGCTGCTTTATGACAACACATTCCTCAGATTCATCTGGACCTGTGTGTGCAGTATCCCTTCCCCCCGAAGATGCATTCCCATAGCTAGTGCTTCTGCAGTTCTTTGCTAGGATTTAAGTCCCAGTTCAACCACTTACCAGGCTGGGGGTGACCTTGTAAAATAAATTACCCCATCTGAGCCTAAGTTTCCTTACCTGTAAAAGCAAATTGATAATATTGGCCTTGTAGGATGTTACACAGAGTTAGTGTCTAATAGCTGAAAGCTATGATTTTTCTAGTCAGAGATCCATTGTTGGGAAGACGTAAGACAGGTTCAGGCAACCCCCCACAAGAAGAGCCAAGCAGAAAAATTTGGGCCAAGTTATTTTGTTTGTCTGGAACCCCAGAAATGCCTCCTGGTTTTTATTGGACTTTACTTATGACTCCTAGGTTGAGAGATTCAAACCAGAAATTATTTTGTCCCCTGTAGTAGGCTGAATGGTGGTTCCCCCAAAAGATAAGTTGTAACTCCTGGAACCTATGACTATCACCTTATTTGGAAAAAGGGTCTTTGCAGATGTAATGAAGTTAAGGATCTCAAAATGAGGTCACCCTGGATTATCTGCGTGGTTCCTAAATCTGCTGACCAGTGTCTTTATAAGAGAAAGGGAGAGGGAGAGAAGGCCATGTGAAGAAAAGGCAGAGATTGGAGTGATGCTGCCGCAAGCCAAGAAGCACCAGAAGCCACCAGAAACTGGAAGAGGCAAGCAAGACTTCTCCCCCAGAGCCTTCAGAGGGAGCACAGCCCTGCTGACACCTTGGTTTTAGATTTCTGGCCTCTGGAACTATGAGAAAATAAATTTCTGTTGTAAGCCACCATTTTGTGGTAATTTATTACAACAGTCCCAGGAAACGAACCCATTCTCTTTATTCCCACAACTCAACCCTGGGCTGTCCTCTGTCCACAGAACACTGATGGGAAATGCATCACATGAAGGCACACCTTTGACAATGAGCTAAATCTTGAGGACTGAGAACGTCCACGGAAATCAATATACATATTTTTGCAGGCTTCCAACAGCTGAGAGCAAATTTTAATGGCAGTGGATAATAAATGTGTACTCGTTGAATAATCTTGCCTTCCTCCATGGTGAGTACAGGTGCTGTTTTTTTCAGATGCTTTTTGAAGATCACCAGTTTTTGCTTTAGAATTTAGACATGGTTTTTGCTTTGTGTGTTTCCTTCTAAATCTTCAGTGGACCTGGGGATGGGGGAACCAAAAGATGATCATTGTAATGCTTCCCGGATGCATTTGTGAAGAGCACAGTGGTCTAACAATGATTCTTTACTAAATGATGTGGGAGCGGGGAAAATGGTTCATGCCTAAAAATAGCAAAAGCATTTAAAACCTGTCATCAGTCATGATTGCACCGGACAAAACTGTTGTCTGATGACAGCGTTGGATGTACCTGAATGAGCCAAAGGAACAGTGTTTAAACGTGAAAAACAGTAAGTCACTTTCAGTAACCAGGCGAAACATTTTAAAGTGTCAAACAAGTTTACTTTTTCTTTATGTAAATCAGCTTTATGAAAAGCATCTTACCCTGAGTTGTAGTTTGTATCTTTAAATCTCAGAAAATGAGTTCAGAATAGACATATCTAGTTTTACAGTCATTACAGGCTTCTGAAATGTAAAAGACAAAATAATTCAGTAAACTTAGGATACATATCCACAGAAGCTCTTAAAAAATTCTATTTTAGTAGCTGATAGTTGGGCCTGACAGAACCAAGCATTAACTGGTTTTTTTTCCTGGACTATATTCAATAATTTATTCTTGAAAATGGTTTAGAAGTGCACCTACATCCTCCTCTCTGGATTTTTTATATGATACTCTCCCCACCACACCCTTCCTTCCTCCCCACCCACTCATCTGATGAAATGTGTTAGGAGCCATGGTACTGGTTGCTATTGGTTTCTTGGGGTGTGCATATTGTCCCCAACCACCCCAACCTTGGGTTCCTAAAGCCTGGGAGTATGGTGGCCTCACAGAGACCACTGTCCCATTTTGATAGCATCTCTTATCCCAAACTGTGGCTCACCCTGATCTCTTGGTGCCACCTGCCTGAACACAGGGGTGACATAATGTATCTCCTGGGAGTGTCCAGTCCCTGGGTAAAAGACAAGAAACAGAGTTCTTGGGCCTATAATCCAAATCTCTGATCACTTGAAGGCAGTGGCTTAGCCAGCTACCCTCACAATGGCCTGTAGCCTCTGGACTTTGCAGAGAGGACTTACCATCTTCGGCTATGGGAACAGATTGCTTTGGTTCTAAGCCAGGCACAGATTCCTCACCTGTAAAATGGGAATGGTATAAATTGGGATTAGTGGTGTTTGCACCAGACAGGGCAGATAAGTTGCTTAGCACTGTGCCTGGTACATGGCCAGCGCTCAGTCAACACTGGCTGGGATTGTTCTCATTGTTGGCCAATGCCCTGGGTCTGTTTACCATAAAGCAGCAAATGATGCCAGCTTTAAGAGGTGATCATAAAAGAAATTAGAACACAGTGTGGATCATTCTGAACTGATAGAAAAAAAATCTCCCAAGATATGTAATTAAGTGAAAAAATCACGGTGTAGAATGGCATATCTATGACATGCTACCATTACTACCATTTATTTAGATGCTAACAAACACATGAAATGTCTGTAGAAGGATTTAAAAAACTGTTGCCCTTGGAAAGTGGGATTGGCAGTCAGGGGTGGGAGGGAAGCACTATACTCTGCTTCTTCAATTTTTTTACCCATATGTCTGTATGACCTTTAAAGAAAAAGAAAAACCTAAACCAACCAAAATACTCCAAAAAGTTCTCTCACCTGCTTGGTTTTCACAGATATTTGCGTATATTCCAATTTCCATGGGTCTATTTCCGTAGTCTCTGGGTACATTGTCTTTCATAGCTTTTCCTACATAAATTGATGGAGAGTTATTAAATTAAACCAATTCAGCCACATTTTTTTCTCATCTCCTCTGCCAAGAAGCAGAATTCCCCAAAGATCTGAAAGAAAGAATGACCTGCTCCAGTGGCCTAAGCTATTGCCTGTTGAAAGAGAAACATAGGCTCAGCAAAGAGTCAATGTCATCTGCTTCTCTAAGGCAGGAGCCCTTCTGATTTATTTTCCCAGCGCTGCACATGACACCCTTTGCCTATCAGATTATGCTTGAGATGGTCAGAGACACATTTTCTTTCCTTTGCTGAAAAGAATAACCTATAAAAAAAAGCTGTGTATATCTGCAAGAGGTAGTAAATTACCCAGCTGAGTTCTGTTTAGCCCTGGCCAGTACTTAAGAATGTTAATTTCACTTTTTGTATGACCCCAGGCTTTATGTAGGAAGAGGAGACAGGTCTTAAAAATGTATGAGATGCCATACATTTAAGATTGAAATCATATCATACATCTTTTCCGACCACAGCAGTATAAGACTAGAAATCAACTGCAAGAAAAAAACTGGAAGAAAAAAACACAACAAACACATGGAGGCTAAACAATATGCTACTAAACAATCAATAAGTTACTGAAGACATTAAAGAGGAAATAAATACCTGGAGACACATGAAAATGGAAGCACAATGATCCAAAATCTAAGGGGCTCAGGAAAAGCAGTTCTAAGAGGGAATTTGCAATACAAGACTACCTCAGGAAATAAGGAAAATCTCAAATACACAACCTAATCTTACATCTAAAGGAACTAGAAGAAAAAGAACAAACAAAACCCAAAGTTAGTGGAAAGGAAAGGAATAATAAAGATCAGAGCAGAAATAAGTGAAATAGAGACAAAAAGTAAACAATATAAAAGGTCAATGGAACTAAGAGATGGTTCTATGAAAAGCCAAACAAAATTAATAAACCTTTAGCTAGATTCAACAAGAAAAAAGAAGGCTCAAATAAAATCAGAAAAGAAAAAGAAGTTACAACTGGACACCACAGAAATACGAAGGATCATTAAGAGATTACTACAAACAATTATATGCCAATAAAATAGACAATGTAGAAGAAATGGATAAATTCCTAAAGATGTACAATCTCCCAAGACTGAATCAAGAAGAAATAGAAAATATGAACAGACCAATTACCATTCAATATGAAATTGAGTCAGTAATCAAAAAACTCCCAACAAAAGTCCAGGACCAGATGGCTTCACAGGTGAATTCTACAAAACACTGAAGAGGAAGGAATGCTTCCAAACTCATTCTTCGAGGCCAGCATCACCCTGATATCAAAACCAGGTAAAGAAACCACAGAAAAAAGAAAATTACAGGCAAATATCACTGATGAACATAGATGCAAAAACCCTCAACAAAATGTTAGCAAACCAAATTCAACAATACATTAAAAGGATCATACACCATGATCAAATGAGATTTATCCTAGGGATGCAAGGATGATTCAGTATCCACAAATCAATCAATGTGATAACACCACATTAACAAGTTGAATAAAAATCATAAGATCATCTCAATAGATGCAAAAAAAGCTTTTGACAAAATTCAGCATCCGTTTATAATAAAAAAACTCTCAACAATGTGGGTATAGAAGGAACATACCTCAACATAATAAAGGCCACATATAACAAGCCCATGGCTAACATCATACTCAATGGTGAAAAGGAGAAAGCATTTCCTTTAAAATCAGGAACGAGACAAGGATGCTCACTCTCACCACTTTTATTCAGCATAGTATTGGGAGTCCTAGTCACAGCAATCAGACAAGAAGAAAAAAGGAATCCAAATTGGAACGAAAAATATAAAACTTGTCACTGTTTGCAGATGACATGATACTATATATAGAAAATCCTAAAAACACCACCTAAAGACTATTAGAACTAATAAATGAATTCAGTAAAGTTTCAGGATACAAAATTAATATGCAGAAATCTGTTGCATTTCTATACACCAATAATGAACTGTCAGAAAGAGAAATGAAGAAAATGATCCCATTTGCAGTTGCACCAAAAAGAATAAAATACCTAGGAATAAATCTAACCAAGGAGGTAAAAGAACTGTACTTAGAAAACTATAAGACACTAGTGAAAGAAATTGAAGATGACACAAACAAATGGAAAGATATATCATATTCATGGATTGGAAGAATTAATACTGTTAAAATGACCATATGCCCCAAGGTAATCCACAAGTTCAGTGCAATCTCTGTCAAATTATCAGTGGGATTTTTCACAGAATTAGGACAAATAATTCTACATTTTATATGGAAACACAAAAGAACTTGAATAGCCAAAACAATCCTGAGAAAGAAGAACAAAGCTGGAGGTATCATGCTCCCTCATTTCTAACTATACTACAAAGCTACAGTAATCAACACAGTATGGTACTGGCACAAAAACAGACACATAGATCAATGCAACAGGATAGAGGGCCCAGAAATGAGTCCACACTTCTCTGGTCAATTAATCTACAACAAAAGAGATAAGAATATATGATGGGGAAAAGACAGTCTCGTCAATAAATGGTGTTGGGAAAACTGGACATGTGCAGAATCAAACTGAACTACTTTCTCATACCATCCACAAAAATAAACTCAAAATGGATTTAAGACCTAAATGTAAGATCGGAAACCATAGAACACCTAAAAGAAAAATAGGAGTATGCTCCTTGACAGTGGTGTTAAGGGAAACAAAAGCAAAAATAAACAAATGGAACTACATCAAACTTGCACAGTGAAGGAAACCATCAACAAAACAAAAGGCAGCCTACTGAATGGGATAAGATATTTACAAATGATATGCCTGGTAAGGGATTAATATCCAAAATGTACAAAGAAACTTATGCAACTGAACATCAAAAAAAAAAAAAAAACACCCAATTAAAAAACAGGCAGAGGACCTGTATAGACATTTTCTAAATAAGACACACAGATGGCCAACAGGCACATGAAAAGATGCTCAACATCACTAATCATCAGGGAAATACAAATCAAAACCACAATGAGATATCTCCTCACACCAGTCAGAATGGTTACCATCAAAAAGATAAGAAATAGCAAGTGCTGGCAAGGATGTGGAGGAAAGGAAACTCTCGTGCACTGTTGGTGGGAGTGTAAATCGATGCTTCCAACTGTGTAATACAGTATGGAGGTTCCTCAAAAAAATTAAAAATATAATCCAGCAATTCCACTTCTGGGTATTTTTCTGAAGAAAACAAAAACACTAATTAAAAAAGATATATGCACACCTATGTTCATTGCAGCATTATTTACAACAGCCAAGCTATGGAAGCAATGAAAGTGTCCATCAACAGATGAATAAAGAAGATGTGATATCTGTATACAATGGAATACTATTCAGCCATAAAAAAGAATGAAATATTGCCATTTCCAGCAACATGCATGGACCTAGAGGGTATTATGCTAAGTGAAATAAATCAGACAGAAAAAGATAAGCACCATGTGATTTCGTTTATATGTAGACTCTGAAAAAGAAAACAAATGAACAAACATAAAACAGAAACAGATTCATAGATAACAGAGAGCAAGCCAGTGGTTGCCAGAGAGGAGGGGAATGGGTCTGAGGCAAGTGAAATAGGTGAGGGAGATTAAGAGATACAAACCTCAAGTTACAAAATAAATGAGTCACAGGGATGAAATGTACAGCCTGGGGAAGATAGTCAATAATACTGTAATATCTTTGTATGGTGACAGATGATAACTAGACTTATGGTGGTCACTTTGTAATAGAAATTTGAAGCACTGTTGTGCACCTTGAACTAACATAGTGTTGTAAGTTAATTTCATTTAAAAAATGCTTTATGTTACAAAAAGAAGTTTTAATGTATAAGATGTATACATTTTGACATCTATTTTTAGGTTTTCTGTCAATTGAGTCCCTGCCTTCTCTGAATTAGGACCCTCTAGAGATGGAAGAAGACCAAGAGCTGAACATTTATCACTTAGTTCTCTCCCCAGTTCTGACAGTATCTCCCCCATAGCCCCATTCTAGAGGTCAGAACGCTAAGGCTCAAGCAGGGAAAGGAGCCCCCTTGGCTCATGCCCCTTGGCTCGCTGGCAGGTGCCGGTGCTGAGACCCCAGCTGTCTTTTGTGCAGACCTCAATATTCCTCCATACTTGTGTGCCAAATGTAAAGGCCACTTTGAAATCTTAACTAGGGGTCGTAAGATGTGAATTGTGAAAAGTAGTAAATGGGACTTAATGCAGCACTTAAGGCGGGGCAGAAAGGAATGAAGCTCTTGTCTCTCTTCATGTACTGAGCTTCCCCCCAAGTGGCAGACCCAGTGAGGACGCTAAAAAATACAAAGCAAAGTTCTGGCCATCAGGACACATGCAGGCTTCGTGCAAAATGAAACTGTGGGGCCTCTTGTTAAAAAATTATTGAGATTTGTACACCCACGTTCAAAGCAGTACTAGTCACAATAGCCAAAAAGCGGAAGCAACCCGAGTCCATTGATGGATGAATGGATAAATAAAGTGTGTGTGTATATACATCCATATGTGTGTGTATGAATGTGTACGTGTATAATGGAATATTATTCAGCTTTAAAAATGAAGGAAATTCTGACATATATACAACACTGATGAATCTTGAGGACATTGTGCTAAGTGAAATAAGCCAGTTACAAAAGGACAAATACTATATGATTCCATTTATTATGAGATTTCTAAAGTAGTCAAGTTCATGGAAAGTAGAATGGTAGCTGCCAGGGACTGAGAGGAGGGAGAAATGGATGGGGAGTTACTGTTGAACGGGTACAGAGTTTCAGTTTTGCAAGATGAAAAGAAATGGACGGATGGCAATGGTTGCACAAACTACGAATGTACTTAATGCCACTGAACTGTATATCTAGCAGTGGCTACAATGGTAAATTTTAGTGTTGTGCATATTTTACCATGTTTAAAAAAATAATTTTTTAAAAAGTGAAAAACATGTGCTAAGAATTTCAAAACAGCAACAGAACATTAAACCCTCTCCCTAGCATGGAGCCCTGTGTGACTGCACAGGTCACACACCCACGAACAATCTCAATAAGGAAGCCTTCACCAGAGAAAAGAGAACTAGGCTATAAGTAAACCAGCCAGAGGAAGTCCTTCACTACCTTCTCCTTTTGCCTCTTTTCATTTTCTTAACATCTCATTTCTAATTCCCTTTTCTGTCCGTATCCAAAACGCAGGGGAAAGAGTGGAAAAGCTCCCATGACACTTACTTGCTTTGTACTTTGGTAGCATCCACAATGCCAGGATTAGGATTATTACCATTAGCACCAGTAGTAACCCCGGAAGCAGTAGCTGCAGGCAGAGAGGACAGCTGTCTCCACCTAGAAGAAGACAGCATTCACTGGTCACTGCATAGCTTTCTTTTCCAACGACATTCAACTGTGAAATGTCCTGGAAAGGGCAATCACCACCGTCTCCCACATGAACCAGCATATCGTGCACCCCGGGTCCCTGTTCTGCTGTGGAGACCTGCAACTCTTGATGAGAATTTCTTAAGGCAAGAAGGTCCACAGGGGTCACATGTGAGGAAGAGAAAAGCAGCACAGCACTTAGCAGACGGATTACTGGCTATGTTGTTAGGGTCATAAGCCTCAGAACAGCCTGGCCATTTATTGGGTAAAACCTTTAATCATCTTGGCATGATTTATGTCACTCAAACAGCTACTACTTGTTGAGTATTAACTATATGCAGACATTGTGTTAAGCACCTTACAGGCATTGCCTTATTTATCTCATTGGTATTACTCCCATTTTATAATTAAGTAGAGTAATCAGAGAGGTTAAGTGACTTTCCTAAGGTCACACAGCTAGTGAATGGAAGGGCTGTGATTTGTAGTCAAAAGCCTGACTCTGGAGCCTGACTCCAACAGGCCACCTCACTTGTTAGAACTTACTGAACTCCCAGGTGTGGGCTCTGTTCTTCTGAGGATGAGGCCAGGTGAAGTGTTCAATGCCGAAGCATACCTATTACCCTTGTTTACCTAATTTTTGTTCTTTCTCCTTTCTTGACCCAATGTCCCTTCATAAGACTGGTTTAAATCAAGAATTCTCAGACTCCTCATAAATTCTATGCTGCAAGATGGCATTACAGAGAGAGCCAGCCCCAGCCCCGGCCTCCCCACTTCCCACCCAGGCTCTGACCTGTACCCTAAGGGGTCCCACGTACATGTGGACCCCCCACCAGCCTGCATGGCCAAATGCCGCCCCTCAACCCCCTCCAACAGTGGTCCCTCACTGTGGTCCACCCTTGGGAGGATGAGCTGGGAAAGAGACTTGTGCAGGCCCTGGAAGTTTGGTTCTGATCTGATTGGTAGGGAATTGGGGTCTAGGTACCCAGAGTGAGACACAGAAAAGTGGGGACATAGGGTCCAGGTGGGCACATCCCCATGGCTTCTGGGAAGATTATGGGAAGGCACATGGCTAAGACGCACCAGAGTAGTGTCTCCCAAAATCCAAGGCTGGGCACCCTTCTTGCCACCAAGCTAAGGACGCACTGGAAGCCTAGACTTACTAAGCATTTACAATGGGGCAATAAATAGCCAAGTGGGTGGGTACAGGTGTTAGAAATCAATAAAAAATGATTAAAAAAAAAAAAAAGCAAAAAACATCAAGACCCAGTAGCTTCACGAGAGATGCAAAGTCTAATGTGACTGCTTAGAACTTGTGCAGGGGAAAGTCAAGGCAGGAAGTCTTAGTACGAGGTCCCTTCCTGCCCCAACTTCGAGGCTTTTCTATGGTTCCTTTACGGCAGAAAGCAACCCCATCAGAGCATGTGGACCCTACAGAAGGAAAGGCACTTAGAAGCAGGTGGGTAAAGTGGAAAGTGGGTGGGCAGAGAAGTAGCTGCAGTTTCTGGAAGCAAATCCAGACCCTGTTGAAAGAGTTCAGGTAGCTCTTACCTGTTGAGGGTATGGTGACAGGTTGACTGTATTTCGCATGGTCAGGCAATGTGTTTTTAGCTTCACACTTATACTCTTTCCCTTCTCCACTGTTATTGTTGGTTAAGTTAAATTCGGCAGGCTCCCTTACATCCTTGGAAATAGCTGGTGATATGGTGATGTTTTTTTCAAAGAAAGTATAATTGATGGGCAGAGAGCCATTGAATGAGATGCATCGCAGCATTATATATTGATCTGTTTTTGTTTGAATGACACTAATGTTCAGTACTGGTGCAGTCACTGGGTCTAGAAAAATGAAAACGTATGTTTAATGGATAAGCAGATTGGGTTCACTCACTCAGTCCACAAACATGGATGGACCCCCTACTCTATTTGGCTGTTGACCCAAAGATGGGTGACACCCCTCTGGAGAAGTCAAGAAGCTCACAGGAAGCTCCACTGGGGAAGATCAATGGGTATGTGGTTAACCCCATGCAGTGTGGCATGAGCCAGGTTCTGAGAAAGCCAGAAGGTTGAGGGCATCTCTCTGCTTTGAGGAATCAGAGCACAAACTTGCCTTTCATCAGAATTCACAATTTGTTTATGGTTGACAGTAAGTATAATTTTGTCAAAGGTCTCGTTCTAAGTATGTAGTTGAGAGGTGCTTTTGTTCCCAATAATTATAGAATTACAGTGTTTTTTTAATCAAAGAAATCTAAAAATATTATCTTTTCTAACAGTAGTCATTTATAGAATTCAGCTGTGCAACTATCTTCCACTTCCTCCCCAAAGTAGGAAGTAACACTGATGAATAGATTCAAGGGAAATTCTTGACCAGAAGTGAGTGGGCTTGGTAGGCTCTGTCAGATCATACCCTACTTCATGGGAGAATCCAGCAAATAATTTATTTTCTAATTCATTAATAAAACAGTATTCCAGGAAAAGAAGGATAATTGTTGAGTATCCGTCAGGTGTTGCGGTCCCTACTCAGATTATCTCATTTCACTTCACAGCAGGACTACAAGGTCAACAGCATCATTCCCATTCCACAGATGAGCCAACTGTGATTCAGAGAGGCCACACCACTAGTCAACGGCAGTGCCAGGGCCAACTCCCAAGCAGATGCTTTTGTTTTTAACAACATCAGTTTGGCATAGAAACAGTGAAATATGGGGGCCATAATATAAGTTAAATCAAAGAAAATAATTTAGAGTCCTCTTGCTTCATCCCGCCCCTGAGCAGGAATCCCTGTGGCAACATCCTTAACAGAGTGGTACCCAGTGTTGATGGCCTCAGAGAGCAACTTTGTTTGGGAACAGCACCAATAGGATGGTCTTCCTATGGAACTGAAATCTAGCTCCTGTAATTTTCAGCAAGGATGAACTGAAACATTCACGAGGAGCAGAGAGCATGGACTTCTCTCTGAGATAAGATGATTCAAACTAGAACAAGAATTGATGTGTAAGGTGACTGGAAAGATGTAAACTTCCCTGAGAGTTTGTAAAAGGCCTGGTAAAGGGCATCACAGTATCACGGTGATCAAGGGAAGGGAGTTGTAACTCAATAAATTAGTATATTTTTTAAACTTCAGGGAGTTCTTTAAGGCTCATTCAGTTGCCACTTTCCCCATAACACTTTTCCTAAATCCTCCAGGCAGATTCTCCCTCCTTCTCTGCCTCCTCCTGCACTTGGTGCCATCCTCATATTATTTTTTCTGCCTCTTATAAATGATGCACTTGGAGGGCTCCTGGTCACCTCAAATGTAATCTGTTTGAAACTGAACTCTAGTTAATCTGCAATCAGTAGGCAGATAAACATATATGAAAATCCTATTCTTTGTTAAAGTGTTTTCATTTACTCAGTCATTCATTCCTTTTTTAAATTATTAAAGTATAGTTGATTTCCCATGTTGTGTTTCAGGTGTACAGCAAAGTGATTCTTTTCCATTACAAGTTCTTACAAGATACAGAATACAGTTCCCTGGGCTATACAGTAGGTCCTTGTTGTTTATCTATTTTTATATATAATAGTTTGTATATGTTAATCCCAAACTCCTAATTTACCCCTCCCCCCTTTTCCCCTTTGGTAACCATAAGTCTGTGTTCTATGTTTGTGAGTCTATTTCTGAAGACTTGGGTTTTTTTTAATCAATTGATTTAAGGCTTCAGCCTCACACAGGAAGCTAGTGGTACACAGGTTCCCCAATGCCCAATCTGTTGCTCTTCCTGCCATATCAGGCTGCCCAGTCCAGCAGGAACCTGACCACCGGAGAATATTATCAGCTAGGGTACGGCTCTCCCATAACCCACTACATCCCAGACCGTTGTGTATGGTCTTCTTCTTCTCACATTTCTTTTACAATTATGGCTTCTATTCAGATTGTGGTCAAATTTGTCCGAAGGTGGTTGGTTCTAATCCAGAGCCCATGGTATCCCTTAAAGTCCTATGCAGAAATTTACATCTGTAGTCTCATGAGCACTTCTCAGGGCAAGTATCTATTGCTATCATTAGATTATTACAGTGGTTATAACCTAAAAAGCTGAGAACGGTTGACCTAGAGCAGAGGTATCCAATAGAATTTTCTGCAGTGATGGAAATGTTCCCTGTCTGTATTGTCTGATACAGCAACCACCAGACACTGTGGCTATTGAAATGCGACTAATGAGACTGAGGAACTGAATTTTTAATTTCATCTAATTTTAATTAACTTGAATTTAAGTTTAAATAACAACATGTGGCTAGTGGCTGCTGTACTGGAGAGTACAGATCCAGAGAATCACTCAAAAGATTTGATCAGTTAGCCAGGGCTCCCACATTTAGAAAACTCCAGCTACAATGTCACCTTATCAAAGTCACCTTCATGGGTGAGGCCAATGATGCTAGGTTGTGAGAGCCTTGGGGTGGGAAGATGGGAGAGAAAAATACAAAAATAATAAAATGTGGTTGGGTGGGAAGAGTGCTGGCCGATGGCCACTGCAAAGGGAGGGAGGTGGGAAGGGGCTTTGAAGACCCTTGCCATCGGGTCCAATGTTGATTCTAAGACTTCTTATTTGAATCATTAGAGAAAAAGTCATTTTTGCCTACACAATGAAAATCCTAGAAAAGATCTCAACAATTTCCCAAATTGTTGATACAAGACTTTTTGTCTTAGGCAATCAGCCTATTATTTATTATTGGAAATAGCCAAAAATCTTTGGGAGAGAAAGTGAAATGGAACTATTAAGAAATAATATCTCAGTGACACACTCTCCAGCCTCTTGAGTGACTGTTAGCAAGCAGATCAGAGAGAGCATCCTGGGACAGGAAAGAATCCCCCAAATCGCAGGCCCCCCGAGTAACAAGCACTCTACTTACCAACAAATACGAAGTTGAACTCACGACTGTATTTGAAACAGTTAGAAACTTGGGCTTTGCACTTGTAGGGGCCCAAATCCTGGGCATCTGAGATCCTCAGGTTTAAAGTCATGGGTTCACCTTTTCTATCCTGGATTTCCAGGTGTTTCTCACCCCGAAACAAAGAATAGGTGATCTGTCGTGATGTGTTCTCGCTGAAACAAGAGAGAGATACATTCTGACCCCTCACGACTGTACTCATTTTTGAGTGCAAATTTGGAGAAGGGAATTCTGGAAAACAAAATAACACAAAGAAAGTCCTTGTTAACATCCATTGATAGTAACTCAGTGGTTGTCCAGCCACATTTTGTGGGTCATGGTTGTGGAGACCCTCTGTTCCTGGCAAAGCTTCCACAGATGGGGAGCGGAGGGTGTTCAGCAGGCTGAACAATGCGTGAGGAAAACTTAGGACCTAGAGAGACCCCCCCGGTGAGAGATGGGTGGCCTTATCAAGCTCCTTTGCGCTGGCTAGGAACTGGCTGCCACTCATAGCTAGACACCAGTTGCAGACAAGGCCACTCTGTGAGCATGTTGGATTGAGACAAAAACAAGTTGACTCCATAATCACGTCTGAACACAGATGACGACATGAACATAGTCCAGACACAAAAATGGCCCAATCTTCCTCTAAACTAGTCCATAGGAGTGACTGCTGCTTCTTTATCAGTCACAGCTTTTGCCTTGCGCTGCTCTTATCTTTTAGGTAAGAATTACTGATACCCAACCATAGTGTTAATATCTACCTCCTGAAAGAATCCAATTCAGAGTAAAGCCTGCTGCTTTGACTCTTCCTAACATCACCTTACACAAGTCCAAATCTTACCGGAAGACCTTTCCATCACCCTCTTGCTGAGACATCCCACGGTTCTCATGCATGGTATGCAATTTCTCTCAAAACCCAGCTTTGTTCAACTACGTGTGTGTCCCTGGTGATCTTTGGCTGAAGGACATAATAGTTTGTACCTCTAAAAGATCAGGGTTCTTCAGTAAACAATACCATTATGACACCTAAAAATTAACAATATTTTTAAAATATCATCAGATAATCTAGTTAGTGTTCAAATTTCCCCAGTTGTCTGATTTTTCTTGTAGGATCCAGAATGGTCCATTGTAGTTAGCTGATATGTTTCTTACATCTTTTTTCACTGATAGACTTTTCCATCTCTTTTTCCCCCCCTGCAGTTTATTTGTTGAAAATAGCAAGTTTGTTCTGTAGTGTTTTCCATGGTTTAGATTTTATTGATCACATTTCCATGGTGTCCATGTTTTCTGTTCAGAGGCTTGATGAAATTCAGATTAGCTTTTTTTTTTTTTAGCAAGAAAGCATCATAGGCAGTAGCGTGTCCTTCCATGAGGAGCCACATTGTGTCTGATTATCTCTCTTTTTGTTTGTTAGCAGGCTTTGACAGTATTCAGCCAGAAGCATTATTTCATTAGAGGTTGCAAAATGGTGATACACTAATTGCATGATTCCTTCTTCATTTGTTATCCAAAATTATCTGAAGAGAAACCCCATTGTCAACTCTTTGGTTACTCCACGGTAGAGTTTGCATAGAAAAGGCAGGATAGATGCTTGATTCTCTCCCATTGTTGACCAATTTTGAAAATAATGGTTTCCTAGCACCTTATAACAGTGAGGTATTTTTCTTTTATTGTTGTTAATTTTTGTTTAAGAATCATCATGAACTCATATATTTAAACATATTTGATCCATTGCAAGTGTTTTATTCTTATTGTCTCATTTTTTGGCTATAGGGAAACTGGCTCCTGTGTCTTTTTGCCACAATCCCAATACTCTGATCACTTGTGTGCTTGTATTTCACTATTTAAAAATGTTAAGGGAAGAAATAACCCTCATCAGAATATCTAATGTAAAAAAATAAAATTATAAAGAGGGGAGGGTATAGCTCAGTAGTAGAGCACGACGCGCTTAGCATGCACGAGGTCCTGGGGTCCATCCCCAGTGCCTCCATTAAATAAATAAACCTAATTACCTTCCCCCCAAAATAAAAATTAATTAATTAATTAAAAATAAAATTATAAAAGAATTAAGAGGACTATAAGGAAATGTTTTCATATCACCTGCTTGGAAAAGGTCTTCCAAGCAAGGCACACAAAATAGGAGCCATAAAGAAAAGACTGAAAAAATTAGCTATCTTAAAACTTTAAAGTTCTCTATGGCAAAATTAAGACAAGTGACAGCCTAGAAGAAAATACTTAAAACATAAAAGCATAGGATTCTTTTTATATACGTAAGCCAACAGCAGATTAATAACTAAACAAAACACAATCAAATAAATGGGCAAATAATATGAATAGATAATTCCCAGAAGAAGAAACAATGCTGGGGCTGAGGGATGGCTTGAGTGGAGGAGGGGTTGAGGCTCCTCAAAAATGCCACCAACCTCCCTCCTACTCTTTGATCTGGACAATTGATGTTTTCTCAGCCTTATGTAAGCTCAATGTCAAGATAAGATCTCCCCTCTCTTTCCAACCAGATAGCGATCCCTAAATGTCCTTTATATGAGAGTGCTGGAGATTTCATGGTCAATAAATATGAAAAAGATGCGCAGCTTTATGAGTTATAAGGCAACCACCAATTAAAACACTGAGGTGTTATTTTGTGCTCATCAGATTGACACAAATTCAAAAACTAATTGTATCCATGTTAGAGAGAGGGTGGGAAACACACTCATCCATCTGTGCGGTCACTGGCGCAGCATGCTGGGAAGGCACCTGAGCAGTACCTGTAACAATTCAAATGGACATGCCCTTGGACCCAGCAATTTCACTTCTAGGATTTTATCCTACAGAAATGCTCTCACGCTCATGTGTCCACAAAGCATGTTTCATACAAGGATGTTTACCGCACTACTGTTTCTATTACAAAGAATAAAAATGGAGCAACTAATAAGGGGATGGTTCAGTGAATTATGGCTGAGTTCCATTATGAAATACCATGCAGCTGTTGAAAAGAAGAACTAAATCTATATTTTCCTCCTAGAAAGATGTCTGAGATACATTGCTAATTTAGAAAAAGGACAGGTCACAGAAGAGTTTGTTTACTATGATACCAAAACGAAAAGGACTGTTAATAGTGGTTGCTTCTGGAAGTGAAGAGGGGCAAGGGACTGGGGGGTGGGAATATAACAGAACTTTTGTTATTTTATAGTAACAACGACCTAGGCTGGCAGTCACTGATGGTTCACCATTCATCAGGTGCTTGTCTCAGTCCTGACAACCACCCTCCCAGGGAGACGCTTTTATTATCCCCACTTCACAGAGGATAGAAATTAAGCATAAAGGGGTTTCCTCAAGTGCCCAGGCTGCCAGCTAGAAAATGGTAGAACCAACGTTAGGACCCCAACAGGCTAGCTCTATGAAGATAAACTGCCTCCCAGCATATATTTCTAATGTTGCTTGAATTATTTTACAATGATTGTGTGTTTATTTTCTAATTTAAAAAACAACAACAGAGAAAGAACCACTTCATTGTAAAAAACAATCTCAGTATTTTGTCTCTGAGTCTCAGGAAAAATTTTCCAACCCTCTCCCTAAAAATCACTTCATTTTAAACAGTAGGTAATGGAAAAGACTTTCCTCTTTGGTTGTTCATCTCAAAGCATAGAAAAACCTGTTCACGAATGCTTGTGTTTACAGCCAGCCATCTCTCACCCTTTCTGTGAAAACAGCTTTAGTATGAGAGGGAAGTAAACCAAACTTACCATTTGTTTTTCTCATTCTCTTGCAATCCAGTGCTGCTTTTTGAACTGAAAGGGAGAAGAGGAACACGAGAAAACTTTTTTTCCACATGGCGTTTTGATTTGGAGATTCAAGCCTCAAAACGGTAAGTGAGCCTTGTATGTGACACAAGGGAAAAAAAATGACTCCAAAGAACAGTTTGTTCAAGAGGCCACACATTCTCCTGAGTGATGTCGGGGAGGAGGGCAAAGCGGGCGGGGTGGCAACCGGGCGGTGCGTCGCTCAGAGAACTTCCTCCTTTTTGATCAAGTTAAAGAAATCAGAGTTACGTGGACAAGCTTGATACAATATGACTGGTTGGGGTGACCTTGTGCTCCTCTCAGCAGAGAGAGATGTGACGGAGGTGCCTCTAATTCAGGCCAACTGGGAAGTTGCAGTGGGAAAATTAAAAAGTATTGTCTTTATGTAAACCCACCTGATCGTCTCTCTCTGGATTCGTCCCGTGTCAGAATGAATTGAATGAAAGTTTGGTTTAGTTTTGAGAAGCAGCATTGACTGTCCAGAGAGACACATAGAAACATGGCGGCAGAAATGCCAGATTGTGTTGAATGCTGGTTCCTAGGCCCCGCCCCAGGCTTACTGGGGATGAAACCTGGGACTCTGAATTTTAACAAGGGACCCAGTGGTCTCAGAGTCTCTAAATTACAACCCGAAGTGACTTGTGATTCTGACTCATGACTCTGCAAAACGTATGCCAAAGCAAAGCCACACGTTTTGCTTCCCCCAGCCTGAAGTGGAGAGTAGGAAGTGGTAAGGGGTCCGAAGTGACAAGAGCTGTGACCAGGCTGGGCCGCTTGGGTTATTGATTCTTGTTGCCACCCAGGGTTGGCCCTGTTGGTCTCTTGCATTCCTGTGGACAGGTGTCCTTTCTGTGAGGAAGACAGGTCCCTGCCCAAGTACCCGTTCTTCCAGAACATCATCCAACCTCAATATTAACTTACTCCAGGTGCTCCTTGCTCAGGCTTTCCAGGTCCCAGCCTGTGGTGGTCCTCATTCCCAACCCGACACCTGGCCATCACTGGGAGTCTGACCAGATCCAGGGCCTGCTGCCGTCACCCCTACTTCCTCCTTGTCTGGCCACCACTGTCTGGAAGCAAATCATCTTATTTAGCCTTCAGTTTGTAAAAGGCCTTTTTTCCCTTCTAACGGTAGAAGTTACTTCTCAGGCACTGACTCTTCTAACATAGGTGGTACTTAGCGATTGACGGTGATTTCATACTGTGATATTGGTATACATTTCTTTCATCAGAGAAGAGGGAGGGAAAGAACCCCACAAGTTTAATTGAGGTGGGATGACCCTCAATGCCAGAATTTCTGCTAAAGGAAATTGGAGGTTTCATTTTTGAAACTTTCCACCAGCATCTCATCAACCCTGGCCTGAGTGGAGGGTGGAGCTGGGTTCCTGAGAACAATCATGCCTGAGAGAACAGAGGGCCCTTCCAAAAAGCTGACGTGTCAGGGGCATTTCTGTGTGTGGTACTTTCAGCTGGGGCAGGAAGCTTGTAGACTGCTGCTTAGACACAAAAACAGCAAAAGAAACCAGAGGAAGAGCTCCTTAGAGCTGTTAGTAAACATTGCTAAGAGTACTTTAGCGAGGCCCTGGAAAAGGAACATAATTTGTCAAAGGCTACACAGTACATCAGAAGTGATGTCTCAAATGGAAAGGGAAAAAGTTCATCCATGGACCTGGCACATTCCTTAGGTCCCAAATCATGGCAAATCCGCATAGTCGTGGTCCACAGTGATTCACCATATTGATAAGCTTGATGACAATAAATACAGTCAAACAATAAAGTTGAGATTTCTGTTGTCTAAGATCTTTTCTTTACACTGATAATCTCATTTAATCCTTACAAAACCTCTATGAGGTGTGCACAGGTATTATTAAAAATATTTAACAACCAGTAAAGTAATATGAATATATAACTCAATGCATGGATCAAATATTTAAAAATATATTCCACCACCCCTGCTTTATCTCTAAATAAACTAAGCTATATTATAAAACTACTCAACAAGTGATACACATTTTTTTTTAATTGAAGTATAGTCAGTTACAATGTGTCAGTTTCTGGTGAGTGATATAAATTTTTGAGCAAGTCATTGATAAACCTATTCTCATCATTTCCAAAATTGTGTTGATGTTTAGAAATGGTTGGTGTTGTCTTTTGAGACAGGGCTCGCTGTCTGAGCTGTTCCAATAAATTCCTTGAAACTGGTGGCCACTGGATGATGCGTAGTCCCAATAAACTGACGATTTCTCTTCATGTCAATGATACTGTTCCTGGTGTTAAATCCTCAACCCCTGATGAACAAACAAATAACAGTGATAAACATTTTAAATGTTCCATCCCTTATAATGCTGTTTGAAATTTTTCTATATCCAGTCGTTCTATTATCTTGTATTTCTAAATCACAAAAAATCATTTAATCCATTGGCTTAATTTCATTTATCCTTCCTCAGAACTTGACACCTACCATCTGGTAAAGTGTCAGGATTCTACAAATTTAAATGACTTTAGTAAATGAATTTAATTAATTAATTAATTAATGCATTTATTTTGCAATATCTTATTTTTTAAATTGAACTATAGTTGATGTACAATATTATATGTTACAGGTATATAATATAGTAATTCACAATTTTTAAAGGTTATACTCCATTTATAGTTATTATAAAATATTAGCTATATTCCCCATTTTGTGCAATATATCCTTGTAGCTTATTTTATACCTGATAGTTTGTACCTTTTAATCCACCTCCATCTTGCCCCTCCCTCTTCCCTCTCCCCACTGGTAAGCACTAGTTCCTTCTCTACATCTGTGAGTCTGTTTCTTTTCTGTCACATTTACTAGTTTGTTGTATTTTTTTAGATTCCACATGTAAGTGATATCTTACAGTAGCTGTCTTTCTCTGTCTGACTTATTTCACTTAGCATAATGCCCTCCAAGTCCATCCATGCTGTACACCAGGAACTAATATAACATTTTAAATCAACTGCACTTCAATTAAAAAGCAAACAACCAACCAGCCAACCCATTTAAAGTGTTGGCAGAACACCTGAATAGACATTTTTCCAAAAGAGGAAATGCAGATGGCCAACAGGAACATGAAAAGTTGCTCAACATCACTAATATCAGGGAAATGCAAATCAGAATCACAATGAGATCGTCTCACAGCCTGTCAGAATGGCCATCATCAAAAAGAACACAAACAACAAATGATGGCAAGGATGTGGAGAAACAGGAACCCTTGTACACTGTTGGTAGGAATGCAAATTGGTGCAGCCACTATGGAAAACAATATGGAGGTTTCTCAAAAACCCAAAAGTAGAACCACCACATGGCCCAGCAACTCCACTCCTGGGCATATATTTGAGAAAAACAAAAACATTAATTCAAAAAGATACATAAAGCCTGCTATTAAAAGCAATATTATTTATAATTGCCAAGATATGGAAGTTTCCTAAGTGCACATCAACAGATGAATGGATAAAGAAGATATAGCACATATGTGTAATGGAAAATAACTCACCCATAAAAAAGAAGGATATTTTGCCATTTGTGGCCCTTCATTCACTTATTTTTTCACTTCAAAACCCAGAATTTTATAACTGGCATAAGCATTTCCATTACATCGAAAACAACTAAATACCTAGAAATAAACTTAACCGAGGAGGTTACCTATTCTCTGAAAAATGTAAAACGCTGATGAAGGAAATTGAAGATGACACAAAGATATGGAAAGATATCTTGTGCTCTTGGACTGGAGGGATCAACATTATCAAAATGGCCGTACTACCCAAAGCAATCTACAGATCCAATGCAACCCCTGTCAAAATACTCATGACATTTTTCACAGAACTAGGACAAACAATTCCAAAATGTATGTGGAACCATAAAAGACCTCAAATTGCCAAAACAATCTTTTGTAGGTCTTTTTTTCTCTTTCTTCTTTTTGTTTTCTTTTCTTATGGTTTGGTGACTAGAGAAGTTCCTTTAACATTTGTTGTAAAGCTGGTTTGGTAGTGCTGTATTCTTTTAGCTTTTGTGTATCTGTGAAACTTTTGATTTCTCCATCAAATCTGACCAGAAGCCTTGCTGGATACAGTATTCTTGGTTGTACGTTTTTCCCTTTCATCACTTTAAATATGTCATGCCACTCCCTTCTGGCCTATAGAGTTTCTGCTGAAAAATCAGCTGATAACCTTATGGGAGTTCCCTTGTATGTTATTTGTTGCTTTTCTCTTGCTAATTTTAATATTTTCTCCTTAACCTTAATTTTTGTCAATTTGATTACTATGTGCCTTGGTGTGTTCCTCTTTGGGTTGATCCTGTGTGGAACTCTCTGTGCTTCCAGGATTTGGGTGACTGTTTCCTTTCCCAAGTTGGATAAGTTTTCCGTTATTATCTCTTCAAAAATTTTCTCAGGTCCTTTCTCTGTCTCTTCTCTTTCTGGGACCCCCTATAATGTGAATACTAGTGCACCTCATGTTGTCCCAGAGTTCTCTTAAACTATCCTCATTTCTTTTCATTCTTTTTTCTTTTTTCTGTTCTGCAGTAGTAATTTCCACTAATCTGTCTTCTAGCTCATTGATCTGTTCTTCTGCCTCATTTAGTCTATTCTTGGTTCCTTCTAGTGCGTTACTCATTTCTGTGATTTTATTCTTCAACTCTGTTTGAGTATTCTTTATATTTTCCAACTCTTTTCTAAAAACTTCACTCTATGCATCTATACTCCTCTTGAGTTCTCTGAACATCTTCACCATCATTAAACTCTTTCTTGGATAAATTGCCTATGTCCTCATCACTTATTTCTTCTTCTGGGATTTTATCTTGTGCCTTGGCCTGGAAGATACTCGTCTGCCACCTCATATTGTCCATCTTTCTATTTGTATTTTTAGGTAGGTTAGTTACATTTCTCGACCTTGGAGAAGTGGCCTCTGTGGGAGATGTCCTATGCATCCCAGCAGTACACTCCTCTCTTGTCACCCAAGGGTCAGGGTCCAGCTGGTCCCAGTGTAGAGTCTGGCCTGTATTTGTGGATTGCTTCCACAGGTTTTGGGATTGTTGTTTTCTTATTTCAGATATCTGCCCCCTGGTAGATGAGGCTGGACTAGAGGCTTAAGCAGGTTTCCTGGCAGGAGGAGGAGTTGGTGCCTGCCCACTGCTGGATGAAGCTTGGTCCTGGACCTCTGGTGGGTAGGGCCATGTCTAGAGGCATCTGTGGCTCAGGAAGTCTGCTGATGGGTGGGGCTGTGTTCCCACCCAGTCTGTTGTTTGGCCTGAGGCTTCTTAGCCCTTAAGCCTTCAGGCTGTTGGGTGGGGCTGGATATTGGTGCTAATGATCCTATCCAGATGTCAGCCTCCAGGAAAGCTCACGTAGATGAACACTCCCATAATGTCTACCACCAGCTTTTATGTCCCCTGGGTGAGCTGCCACCATCCCCTACCTCCCCAGGAGATTCCCCAAAACCAGAAGGCAGGCCTGGCCCAGGTTCCTATGAAATCACTGCCTCTGCCCTTGGGCCTGGCACATGCGAGATTCTGTGTATGCTTCCCAAGAGAATGAAGTCTCTGTTTCCCCCAGTCCTGTGGGGTTCCTGGAGTTAAGCCCCACTGGCCTTCAAAACCAGATGTCTGGGGTCTCCTCCTCCTCCCAGTGCTGAAGCCCCGGGCTAGGGGGCCTGACACGGGGGTTAGACCTCTCACTCCTGTGGGAGGGCCTCTGTGACTTATTCTTCAGCTTGTGGGTTGCCCACCTCGGGGATATGGGGCCTCAAGCACGCCCCTCCTACCATCCCGCTGTGGTTCCCTCTTAATGTTTCCAATTGAAGATCTTTTTTGCTAGGTTTCAGTTCTTTTTTTTTTTTTTTTGATGATTGTTTACCAGTCAGTTGTGGTTTTGTAGTTGCAAAGAGAGGCAAACTCGGGGTCCTACTACTCCGCCATCTTGACCAGAAATCCTTAACTTAATTATTTTTACTTTGCCCTCAAACTACAAATGCATTTTTATATAATAAATTTTAAAATTATTTAAAATATATTTTTCTTTTGGAATTGATACTTTATTTTGATTTATTACAAGAAGTCATGCCATATTTCTTCATTTTTATAGAATCTTCCCCTTATGTTTCATTTATCAAATTAGTCTGATAAATCTAAATGTATTAAAATATCCCATGAAAAGATGCTCAACATTACTAATCATCAGGGAAATTTAAAATCAAAACCACAATGAGATATCACCTCACACCAGTCAGAATGGCTATCATACCATCAAAATGATAACAACTAGCAAGTGTTGACAAGAATATGGAGAAAACGGAACCCTTGTGCACTGTTGGTGGGAATGTAAATTGGTGCAGCCACTAAGGAAAACAGTATGGAGGTTCCTCAAAAAATTAAAACTATCATATAATACAGAAATTCCAATTCTAGGTGTTTTTCTGAAGAAAACGAAACACTAATTTGAAAAGATATATGTACCTCTATGTTCATTACAACATTATTTTTTTTTATTAAAGTATAGTCAGTTTATAGTGTGTCAATTTCTGGTGTACAGCATAGTATTTCAGTCATACATATACATACATATATTTGTTTTCATATTCTTTTTTATTATAGATTACTATAAGATATTGAATATAGTTCCCTGCACTATACAGAAGAATCTATTTTATATATAGTTTTTTATCTATTTTATATATAGTAGTTAGTATTTGCAAATCTCTGTCTCCCAATTTATTCCTTCCCACTCTCTTTCCCCCAAGTAACCATATTTGTTTACTATGTGTGAGTCTGTTTCTGTTTTGTAAACAAGTTCATTTGTGTCTTTTTTTTTTTTTAGATTCCACATATCAGATGGTATTTTTTTTTCTCTTTCTGGCTTATTTCACTTAAAATGATGATCTCCAGGTCCATCCATATTGCTGCAAATGGCATTATTTTATTCTTTTTATGGCTGTTCAGTATTCCATTGTATAAATATACCACAGCTTCTTTATCCAGTCATCTGTCAATGGACATTTAGGTTGTTTCCACGTCATGACTATTGTATATAGTCATTGCAGCATTATTTACAACAGCCAAGCTATGGAAGCAATCTAAGTGTCCATTGATAGATGAATGGATAAAGAAGATGTGGTATATATACCCAATGGAATATTACTCAGCCATAACAAAGAATGATATCTTGCCATTTGCGACAACATGGATGGACGTAGAGGGTATTATGTTAAGTGGAAAAGTCATACAGAGAAAGACAAAAACTGTATCATTTCACAGATATGTGGTATCTAAAAAACAAAACAAATAAACGAACATAACAAAACAGAAGCAGACTCATAGATACAGAGAACAAATTGGTGATTGCCAGAGGGGAGTAGGTGGGGAGGTGAGTGAAATAGGTGAGGCAGAATTAAGAGGTATAAACTTCCAGTTATAAAATAAATAAGTCACATGATATAATGCACAGTGTAGAGAATACAGTCACTAATATTATAATAACTTTGTATGGTGACATGGCAACTAGCCTTAACCTGGTGATAATTTGTAATGTATACAAATGTAGAATCACTATGTTGTACCCAAGAAACTAACATAATATTGTAAGTCAATTATACTTCAATTCTAAATTATAAATAAATAAATTAAACTTAAAATTTCTATTAGAATATCACTAATTAAGGATAAATCTCCTCCAGATGTTTCATTTTCCAAAGATTTTACCATTTCCATTAAAATGAACATGAATAAAGACTTTGCGGTTTCCAAGCTGTGTGGCTGCAGCACCATAAGTTCTCCCTAAGACAGCCTTCCAGTTTTCATTATCTCGATTCCCAAGTCTTGAGGTACATTACTTAATCTTTATTTGATGAAATATGGTAGATTGAAAGTTTATCAGGAAAACACTTTAAGTGATTGGCGTGATTCATGTGTTTAATTACATCACCCAGAGATGACTATGGAGGGTTTGACACTATCTGTCTGATGACAGGTTCCTAAGCAACAGAGCCTGAGGTGGGACTCTTGAGTAGGTGATTTATTGAGGGAGTGATTGAAGAAGGGAAGGGGGCTGGTGAGTAGGACAGGACAGGGGAAGAAACCACACAAAGATAAGGGTCCAGCTGAATTTGACCTACTGCCTGCTCCCATGGGGAGATTTGGGATGTGAGTTGTATCATGGGGTCTGATCCATCTTCTGGCAAGGGAGCTGGATTTTTACACCCCACCCTCAGTGTTGAGTCATTGGTCATGGGCCTGGGGGTGGTGCACAGAACCACCCAGGTGTCTCTGGACAAGCAAGCTGACCTCCAGGGAGGATGAGCCACTCAACACAGTCTGGAGGAGGAGAGCTGGGCCTGCCCAATAGCACTCGCCCACCACCAGACTAAAGGGTCTAGAAACAGTTTGGAAAATCTTGGCTGAAACTTTAGATTGCCCAGATTTCCTCTCTACCCTGCTCTAGTGCTCCTACTCTGTACAAAATCCAGAAAGGTTTTCATGAAACATCACTGAAACCATATTTCTCAACCCTGACAGTAAAATGTGGGTATAGTATTTCACATGTTCCTTCCCCTCTAAGAGATGAACAAAACCCAATAAACTATTTTTTCTTATGTATATATTTTTTATTGAAGTATAGTCAGTTTACAATGTTGTGCCAATTTCTGGTGTACAGCCCGTTTCAGTCATACATGAATATATATATTCATATATATTCATTTCATATTCTTTTCATTTATTCATTTTCATATTCTTTTTCACCATAGGTTACTACAAGATATTGAATATAGTTCCCTGTGCTATACAGTATGCACTTCTTGTTCCAATAAACTATTTTTGAAGACTTAAATTTTACATTTTAAGTAACTTTAAAATACATATTAGTTCCTCAACCAACTGCAACATACGGATTTTAGTTGAGCCCAGATTTGAACAACCAAGCTAGAAAGACCTTAGGGGTAATGTGAATACTGAGTGGATTTTTGATGATATTAAGGTGTACTGTTAATCCTTTAGGTGTTATAATTGTACTGTGATTATGTTTAACCAAAACGAAAGAGTTCTTATAAAAAAATACATGCTAGGGAAATAGTTGACACTTTGGAGGAAACGATGGAAATTTTGTTGCCTTAGTTTATAAATTTTTCAAATTTGTTTTCTTATTGCCATAGTTACATTTTACAGTAAGCAGGACCATTAATTTAGGTCACAATGATACACCCATGCTTTTTATTCTTTTTTGAAATTCTATTAATTTCCTGTCTAAAAATAACTATTTAAAACTCTACATAAAATTGCGTTAAAAAAATTCTGATAGCAGTTTCTGAACATTATCACTTGCTTTATAGATACAATTTTGATTGTAAAATTTCCAGAATTTTTATTATTTCACAGACCTGTGTGAAACAGATTTAAGGTATTCTTTTCATTATTTTGCTCACTGGGATTGTAGAATTTATTAAAGCAATGAGCTTCGCCAGAACAAAATTATCATTCTGATGAGATATATTTAGTATTTTCAATTTTTCACATCATAACTTCTGAGCCCTATTTGTTCCCAACATAACTTCTGAGTGATGTTCATGTTTTTTTGTGATAATACTCAAATTGTTTTTCGTTCCAGAAATAGAAATCATTTACTTTATTTTGTACTGCTGCTTGTACAGTGTAAAAAGACAGTCTGGGCTGTTCTGATTTGAGCAGAAGATGTTCTGGGCTGCAATTCACTATTCACTTCATTTCTGATTTGTTCCCACAGATTCTGTACTCGGTTGAACAGTGCCCCCTAGAATTCATAGCCACCCCGGAACCTTAGAATGTGAGCTTACTTGGAAGCAAGGTCTTTGCAGATGTAATTACTTAAGATGAAGTCACACTAGTGTCCTTAAAAGAAGGCAGCTTTGTGATTCCTTGTAGGGGCTAGGGCTGGCAGAGACTCTGATAATTTCCTCTTGTTCTCCAGTTCTCCCATATCAAGATGGCTGGGCTGCTGCAGAGGAGGGGGCTCCATCCCTGGACTCCAGAGTGTTGTCCCATCTCAGGGAAAGGGGTGCTAAGGATTTTGGGGAGATCCAGTCAGTTCACCGGCCAGTTGCCAGTCTCACCTTCCTTGTCCTGATTCTTCCTGGGACTTGTTCCATCTGTTCACAGCTGTGAATAGTGAGCTTTGGTGTCCCTGCCTGGTCTGGGCCGGTGACCTCCCAGTTGTAGGGGGTCACTACTCAGGAATGACACCATGTGAGTGGATTCCCCAAGGTCTTTCCTGCCTCTCTGGGTTTGCTGTGCTCTCAACAATAGTCTTTCAAGGACCAACAGGGAAGATCTAGCACTTACTGAGTATCTCCTGGCCAGGGGTCAGCCCATCAGATGGGCCAGGTCAGTCCATCCTCATAATAACCCTGTGAGTTGTTCTGTTTCACAGATGGGAAAACCGTTCAGAACAGAACGAAGTCTCCAGCTGGTAGAGGCAGATCTGGGATATTAACTAAGATGCCTAGCCACACCTAGCTGTGGTAGATAGCTTGTCTTTAGTTACTTAAATTATAGGATGTTGTTGACATTGTTCTTTTGTTACACAGCTATATTGCAATATAATTTACATATTGTAAAGTTGAAAGTATACAGCTCAGTGATTTTTAGTATATTCACAAAGAGATGCAACCATCACCATGGTCTAACTTTAGAAGATTTTTATTACTCTGAAAAGAAATCCCATAAAGATGAGATATTTTAGAGCCATTTTTTTTAAATGAGGTAGTTCTCTATGTATTTAAAGGAAAATATATTCCTGATGAGCAAAAGGTTCAGAAAAGCATGTTGCAGAAAATATATAAGATATCCTATCTGTTCGTAATAGTACAGATATATATGCATATCTACACTTGTTTATGTATTTGTTCATTCATTCCTTTATTTGTATATCCATAGAGTACTATATCTAGAGAAAGGAATGGGGAAGTTTTATTTTAAACTTTTTAAAGTATTTTTATGCTATAAATTTTATATAATATTTTTACATCAATGCTATGTTTCTACTAGAAATAATAACCAAGAGTGAAATAATCAATGGGGATATCCAAAGCTGATAAAGAAGTGTTAGAAGTCACTGGTATAAATTTGAAGGTAGAAGAAATGGGTGTGTGTGTGTGTGTGTGTGTGTGTGTGTGTGTGTGTGTGTGTGTGTGTGTGTGTGTGTGTGTGTGTGTGTGTGTGTGTGTGTGTGTGTGTGTGTGTGTGTGTGTGTGTGTGTGTGTGTGTGTGTGTGTGTGTGTGTGTGTGTGTGTGTGTGTCTAACCTAACATTCCATTAGGTGGCGCCATTGTAAAATTTCTGTAATTTCAAATGGGCTATGGAAGGAACAGACACACCCATTAAGTGTTTCTGCCTATAAAATTACTGTTTTTGCTTGCTTTTCTTTTAAGTCCCTTAAAAAAGAAAAAAAAAGTTAAAGCTCCCTTCAGTAATAGCCTGTTATTTCAGGCCAGTGAGGGTAAATGAAATGAGGTGCTTATGAAAGGAATTTAGTCATTAGATGAAAAATACTGTCAAATGCATGTGAAAAGGGCACTTGGGGGCAAGTAATTTTCTCTTAGTCCAGTAAAAATTCACCACTGATACCCTGGTTACCAGAAGTGCAAGATGCTGTCTGCTACTTTGGAATTTCCCATACTCCTGTGCAGGCTGGGATTCCTACCTTTTTCTCCATCAACAACTCCTTCATTATTCCTCTTTCCTAAATCACGTAATTGGGAAGATATTATCCAAAATAACATTTACTGGGGTGGGGGGAGGAGATAAATTAAAAAATTGGGATTAACATATACACACTACTATGAATAAAATAGATAACCAACAAGGGCCTACTATATAGCACAGAGAACTATATTCAGTATCGTCTAATAACCTATAATGGAAAAGAATAGACTTACATGTATACGTACAACTGAATCACTTTGCTGTACACCTGAAACTAACATAACACGGTAAATCAACTATACTTCACTTTTAAAAAGTCTGAAAATAAACAAAACAAAACAAAACAGAAAAAGAAACTCCAGAGAGCTTTCTCACTTCTTCCCCACGTGAGGACGCAGTGAAAAGTAGGCCATCTGTGAACTAGGAAGTGGGCCCTGACCAGACACCACATCTGCCAGCACCTTGATCTTGGACTTCCTAGCCTCCAGAACTGTGAGAAATAAAAGTGTGTTGTTTAAATTTTTTAAAAAAAAATAGCATTTACCAAATAGTTACAGATTTTTCTATTTTCTATTTATCTGTGTATGTATTTGATTAATCGAAGTTGCTAATAGACAAAGGGACAGCCTTGCTGGCTTGATAGAATTCCAGCCAAAACCTGGAGGAACTTGAACTGGGTGGTGAAAGCAAGGGCCTTGGGGTCAGCCCCCTGACCAGCCGCGGCACTGTGGCGAGTTATTGTAGCTGTACCAGCCTCGTGGGACTGAGCCACAGTGCATATACATCACACGTTGCTCTACAAGAAACGTCAGTTACACCATTGGCATTTTGTTCAGTATGTGCTGCTGCCTTATCTTAAGGCAGCCACTTGGATTCTGTTTCACTGACCTACCCATCGCTCACCCCAGAGCTCACAAGTTGGGCGCTGGGGGTCTGGGTGTACCTCCGGACTGACAGTGATGCTCACCAGTGCTTCTCTTCCCTGCTTGAAATGCTCAAATCACTCTGTTTATATTGTTGGTGAGCTAAGTAATGGGATTCTTAGTTTTATAGTTTTGCAAACTGTCACTGAAGCATCCACTTTGAGGGGCCATTTTTGGTGAAATCCTCTGGTTCTGAAGTAGTACCACAGAAGAGTAAAGAGCCGAGTGGAATGTTGATGAGTCCTTTTCATTCAGAAGGGTCAGTTTGCAGATCTCAGGTGGGGTGAATCTGAAGAACAAATTATCGTAATTTTGACAGTTGGTCAGAATTTGGAACCCGGATTGCTTAGAGCCAGACCTACCAACAGGTGGCTTCGTCTGTACCGGGGACGGGTGCAACTATGCCAGTTCTGAAAAGGGAACATGCTCTTACTGATTGCAAAATGCAATTCTGTAGGCAAACCCCACAGATAAAGGAAAGTTAATTTTCCTTCACTGGAGGAGGTAAAAAAATTCTCTCCTTTAGGAGGGAGATAAGAGGAATTTTTCTGTCTCTTTGCTTTTAATGGTATTAGTGTGACTGTTTTGTGTGTGTTGACAGGTAGGTGCATAAAAGGCTTCCAGTTCTTTACTCGGTGGCCTCCTTAAGAACAGGGAAGTGTTATACTTATTTGTGTAGCCCCCTGCCCAGTCTGTGCACAGCATTCAGTGCCCACCCAGCTGATGAGAGCTGAATTGCTGGGCAGCAGTTAGCGAGGGGGTGAGGTGGGCATGACTTAGGCGTTTGGAGCACCTGCCAAGCAGAGGCCTGTTCAAACTCCCTGGTTTACCCTGCAGTGTTTCTAACCCTAAGGTCTTCCTCTCTGCAGGCCCCTAGCTCCAGGAAAATAAAGCTATAGTGACTATTTAAATTTCTTACACTTATGACTTCTATGGGTTCCTGTGCTGGTGAGTTTTTTCTTTTGTTTTGTTTTACAGTTGTATTTTGCCAGGGATGAGAGTGGGGAGGGAACGGAGAGGGTGTGCAGAAGGGAAAAGTGTACTTTTCTTTAAGCATCAGTATTATTCTAGGCACTGTGCTAAGTTTGACAGCCATAAAATTCACCCATTATAAGTGTACACTTCAAAGACTTTTAGTTAGGATATGGTGGTCCTAACTAATAGGATGACCAGTTAAGTTTGAATTTCAGATAAACAGCAAACACTTTTTTGGTATAAGTATGCCCCTATGCAATATTTGGGATATATTTACACTAAAAAGATTATTGGTTTGCTTATTTGAAATTCAAATTTAACAGAACATCCTGTATTTTTATTTGCTAGAATTCAGAACTCTGTATTTCGTAAATATGTAGAGTTGTGCAACCATCAACACAATCTGGTTTTAGAACGTTCCCATCACCCCAGAGTTCCCTCTTGCCCATTTGCCGTCAATCCTTAATCCCTCCCCAAGTCCCCGGCAACAACTGGTCTGGGCAAACCCAGAGAGGCAGGAAAGACCTTCATCAAATCTTTATCAATTTGATGAAGGCAGAGGAGAGGGAAGGGGGTTATTTTGGTTTTTTGGTTTTTATTTGTTTTGCTGCAAAAAACAGCAAATTGTTTCCATTTGATCCAAGGCTTGAGAGAGGGGTCCGAGGTGATTAAAAAGCTGCCTAGTGGCTACAGAGAGAGGTTTCAGCTGTTAAACAACTTAGTATAAACTGTATTTACACACAGAGTTTGGTTTCATTTTTTTCTGCTGAGACCACAGAGAAGGCTGGCTGCCCTACATGGGGTTTAATTTGTCTTTTGCCACACACCTCACAATATGATGTGGTAAATTCTGTGGGACCCAAGAAAGCAGGCCTCTGATTTGCAGTCATGCAGGTTATTTGAATCTCTCGGTGTTTATACCTGGGTAACCCAGCTGTGGTGAGGGCTGAGAACCTCCTGGCCTGGCACTGAGAGTGGGGACCCTTTCCAGGCCCAGCCACGGCAGAGCAGGAGGAAGGGAGGGCTCTCAGGCGATCGGAGGGGGCCATTCAAGGATGCTGCAAGCTACACTGGCCAAATGCTAATCCTTGGCTACCTGGGTCCAGTCTTGGAGTGTCTTAACTAAGTGAAATATTACATGTCAAGGTACCTCACACTATGCCTGGTGTGTAAATGTAGTTGGAAAACACCCTTCTGTGAATTCAGCGTTCATCTGACACATGTTGCTGAAAACCCACTAAGTCTTCAGCAGCCAGTGTTTACTGAGCAATAGCTGTGTGCCAGCGTTTTCTAAATGCTTTATGTATATTGGCATCTAATCCTCACAAACACTGTAAGGCAGATACTGTCAACCCCCCCATCTTAATATGAGTGGAGGTTCAGAGAGGTTAAGTCCCCCAAAGTCACACAGCCAGTCTGGGCCTAGCAGAGAGGCTTTTCTTACTGCTACTCTATTCTGCCTCATAATATGACGTGGTAAATTCTGTGGGAGCTCAGAAAGCAAGGTGTTTGAACCACGGGGGAACCTTCCCAGGCACCTTCCCTGAGGAGGTAGCTGACCAAAGAACCAAGGAAGAGCATTCCGGTTAGAGGGAATGGCATATGCAAAGGTAATCAGCAAGAGAATGTGGCATGATGAAGAGTAACCAAAGAGGCTTGGGACAAATGACATTTCAGAACATTTCAAAAAGACTGGAATTTTCCTTGGGGAAAAATAGTCTAATTTTAGCAAGGGAAAGAGTCTCAGATGAGAGCCCTGGGGACCTTCAGGAGCGACTTGCAGCAACTGTTTTAACTTGCTGAGTTGTCTCTGGCCCATTTCTCTCCCTCACCAGGCCTGTTCTTCCATTGTAAAAAGCTAATAATACCTGTGTGTGTGCTCACGTAATAGAACCCAGAATCGTGTAGGGCTTAATGTAGGTTAATGAATAATGTAGGTGGCACACATGGAGAAGCTTTCTGGTTGGTATGCGGCCACCCAGGGGTGATGTAGTGCTGGGTCCGCCTGGTCACCCAGGCACCTGTGCCTGATGCGCACCTTTAAGAGAAGCCGAAACCCATTCCCTTCCACTCTCAGTGGTAGAGGATTTTCAGTGCTGATTTCCATCTAGCAGAGACCGCCTCTTTCTTCCTCTACCTGTGGTTCTGGAGGCTCAGCCTGGAGAGGCAGGCACCAGGCATCTAACCAAGTCCGGAGCTGAGAATGTGTTTGCAGGGACCAGAGGAAAGGAAAAATCCTCTCGCCGAAGCTCCCTCTCTGGCTTCCTGGTGATTTATCACTCTGGAAACGGAACTCCTTTCCTCTCTGCTGCCGGTTGGCCGGGGTGGGGTGGGGGGCGCATTGTCAGTGCTGTTGCCACACAGATCAGAAGTTCCTTCCTCTTTCCTGTTGCACAAATGCCACAGTGACCACCGTAGTCCAAGAACTGCAGCTCACACCTGAAGAGCTCGATCTTGGGAAAAAACAATCTCATTTGATTCCCCAGGGGCCATGGGGGCCTTCTGGGTAAGCCGTGAGGGCCTGAGAACAATGCCGGTGTGAGAACAATGAGCCTCCAGGGCCCAGCAGGGGGGCCCTGCTCTCCCCTCCCCTTCCTTCGGCTTTCCAGCCGCCTTAGAAAAATAGATTGACAGGCAGACCCAGGTAGTCCATATTGTTAGGTGGCAGAAAAGGTAAGCTCAGAGTGCCTTTGTGTGGGCAAAGCCTTCTTTGAGAGTGGGGCAGATGTGATTACAGGCAGGGCAGAGCCCCCTTCCACTGCCTGTGCCCACCTACCTGTGGAGATCCCAGGAGAAGCCTGTTCTTGGAGGGCAAGGTTTGCAGATGGAGAGCAAATGTGGATACAGGGGAAGGGAGATGCAGATGCAGGCAAGGTGGGTATTCAGAGGAGACTGCACACAGGTTCACGTGAGTTCTATCAGCTGGAGGCCTGAGGAGAGCCGGCTCTGCTGGGGTCGGTCCAGCACTCAGGCTGTTCCTTAAAGGCCAGTGCCTGGGCTGGAGCACCCTCGGCCTGACATCACACTTACTGGGCCTGGTCCCGGGTATAAGGACACAGGGTAAGTGGTGAGTAGGGGTCCTAGAGACAATGAAGAATGCTCAGTGGCCAGGATGTCCTGAGATAACGTCAGGTCCACTTGTTGGCTGCGGGGGCAGGTCATGGCCAACCTCAGGGGTCTTCTCTGTAGGTTGACCTAAGGAATGGCTGTAAGCCTCATCCTACTAGGGGGAAAGAGAGGACTGAGGGCATTAATTTCACTGTTCAAGAGGTCCATCAAGAGTAAGTGTCTGGATGAAACTGGTCTTGAAATTATCCAGAAAAGAAACACTTCACTTAGGAGGAGCTGGTGCATTTCAGTGCATCTCTGGAATAATGTTCAAAACTCCCCTTAACCTCCTTGAACATCCAGATCTTTCCCACGTCTTTCCTAGGTCTCAGAATATTCCTGTTCTCTTTCCATCTAGAATATTCTTTCATTGGGGAGAGGATTTCCAAGGTTCTTCCAGATTCTAAGTAGCAGTGTTAAAATTCATGTTTTATTTTCTCAGCATAACCCCTGGACTCCAGGGGAGCCCCAGCCTTTAGCGAAAAGCAGATGGTGACAGAGTTGGTCCTGCCAAATACCTTCAGAGCAGCTCAGCTCACTTCTTCCTCTTGGTATGAGAGAATGAACCTCTTTGAGGAGGACATTCCACTTCTCCCTGATTCTCACTGCGTGCTCAGGGACCAGCAGAAGTGGGGGACTTACGTGCAATGCTCAGCTTCCTCCTCACTGCCCCGAAGGTTCTCGCTCCCCATGAGACCCCACGAAGAACTGGAGGGGCTGCCCAATGCAGTAATCCCCCAACAATACCTGCATCAGGGAGCATCTGAACAGCACTTGAACCCTGTAGGGACAGGAAACTGGTCCATTTTTTAAAAATAGAGACTTATTTTGAGGTAATAGTAGATTCATGTGCATTTGTAGTAAATAATACAGAAAATGATACCACTCATATGTGAAATCTAAAAAAGGGGAGTGGGGAGGACACTATGAACTCATCTACAAAACAAACAGACTCTCAGACAGTAAACAATATTATGGTTACCAAGGAAAGGGGGTAGGAATGGATAAATTTGATAGTTTGAGATTTATAAATGTTAGTAGATTTTAAAAAGTTTCTTCTGTATAGCACAGGGAACTGTGTTCAATATCTTGTAATAACCTTTAATGAAAAAGAATATGAAAAGGAATATATGTATGTATATGCATGACTGGAACATTGTGCTGTACACCAGAAATTGACACATTGTAACTGACTGTGCTACAATTAAAATAAATAAATGTGTGTGTGTGTATAAAATATAGAGGGATCCCTTGTGCACTGTACCTAGGTTTCTGCAGAGGTAACATTTTAATGTTACAGTATAAAGCCACAGGACATTGACATCGATACAACACACCCATGGTATTTATCTCCCCAGTTGTACTTGTACTTGTTTTTTCTCTGTGTGTGTAAAGTTCTGAACAGCTTCATCACCTGTGTAGGTTCATGTACCTGTCACCACAGTCAGCACACATTTCCAGCACCACAAGGATCCCTCATGGGGCCCTTTATCTCCGTCTATACCCACTTCCTTCCCTTTCTCCATCCCCAACCTCTGGAAACTGCTAGTCTGTCCCCTGTTTCTAAGATGTGTTATTTCAAAGATGTGATATCAGTAAGATCGTATCTGGGGGACTGGCTTTTTTCACTCAGCCTGTTGCCCTGGAGACGCATCCGAGTTGTTGCATCTCTCAGTTGTTTGCTCCTTTTCATTGCTGAGGACTATTCCATGGTGTGCATGCGTTATTCAGCCATTCACTGATGGACACCTGGACTGATTCCAGTTTTGAGGGAACGCTGAAATCACAAAGCTGCCATGAACATTCAGTTACAGATTTTTTCGTGAACATACTTTTTTAAAAAAAATTTTCTCTGGGCAACTGGTTCATTTTTTAAATAGCTAATTAAAGATCCTTGAGGTCTGTGAGGGGTCACACATTTGATATCCACGTGTATTCTCACGTTCTCAGTATTGGAAAATGTTTATACAGGCTCCTGGCTTGCTCCTAAATCACATGAATGTCCTGTCTGTCTAAAAGCACTGCTTCCAGTGCATATTCTCATTTGTTTTTGGATGCATCTATGTATTTTAATTTTGTTTAATCGGGTAATGAAGCTGTAAAGAAACAGGAAACATTAAGACAGTTGTATAGAACAAATTGAAGGATTACATCCTAAAATAACCCTGGTAAGTGAATAAATATTTCATATTCTGTGTATTTCAACTTTTTTAGGCTTTGACCCCTTCAGCTTTTGTTCTAAGCTGAAGATTTTCCTACTGTGGAGCATTTCAAGAAGTCCTGAAATGTTTTTCTTCCAGACGGATCAGGCAAAAAGTTAAGGGCTCAGGCCTGAAATCGGGCAGCCAGCATTCCAACAGACTTTACCACTTAAACCAGTTGTGGGATCTTGAGTCTTGTTTCTCTGCTGTAAAATGTGGGTTATTCTAGCATCCAATCCACAGGATTAAATGAGACAATCCATGAGAGGTGCTAAATGCTCAGTAACTGTTTGCAGACACCCCCTCTCCAAATCTCTTGAGAACGACGCTTCAAAATCCTTCACCGTAGGTTGTTTGAAGGGGGTTGTGAGGGAGGATTGTATAAACTCCCAGAGAAAAAGTCGCCTAAAGTCTTCTACACCTGGCTTCTCCCTGGAAGACCTGACCCTGCTGCCCCTCTCAAATCAACTGGTCAACCTCCCTCTGTCGCCTTTGCTCTCAGATGAACCTCTGTCTTCCTCCAGTAGCTGTTTAGAATTCTCTGTGTTTCTCTGGGGACTTTGGTCATTCTGCCGCCCCCAGCTGGCACCGTATCCCCCAGATATGAGGACTGTGAGCACATGGGATGGGCTTTGCTTCCCTTCTTGGTGTTTTTTGGTTCCTGTCATGCCAGGCTGTTTGGTTGGTCGGAAGGATCTCAGGTTTCCACCACAGGGACTCAGATGCCTCTTCTTGTCATCTGGCCGGTTATGCAGGAACTCCATGGCCCTTCTTAGCATCAAGCCGGGAACTGTGATTTCAGCCGAGCCCACAAGCAACAGAGGCCACTTAATGACCTCTGTGATGACGGCAACTGTCTGCTTCCTTTGTCTTCAGCCCCAGTAATCAGCGGGAACACTGCTCTGACTCATGGCGTTGGTTTGGACAGATCTTTATCTTCTAGTTGCTTTGTCAGTAAGATGAAGAGATGTGCCGCAGCCAGTTTTCCCCCAGAGGGAGCAGGAGTGGCTTGTGCGGCTGCTGGAGACCTCAGGAGCCGCCTTACGAACCTGCCTCGTGGCGCGGGGGCTGTGACTGCCCTCCATCGGCCACAGGACACCCCGCAGCCCTCTGGAAACATCGCCCCCTCTCTAAGCTGTCTTCAAAGACCCTCCCAGAACTTACCCTCACCTGCTGTGCTACCAAGTTCTAACTAAAACAGACTTCCCTATGGTTTCTGCCCAAAGTTAAAAAAGAAGCCCAATTCCTCTTTCACATAAGAACAACGCAGTTCTTTAAAGATAATTATCAGATACTCTTTCAGCTCTTTCCTTTGCAACCTTAACATTCCCACTTCCTTCAAATGCTCCTCTCCTGATGCGTTTGGAGGTCTTTTTCTCAGTGTTCTCATCACCCACCCACGCGCTTTTGGGCGTCCCCCGCTGAGCTGAGCACGTATGACAGTACGCAGCGGGACATCTCCTCCCCTCTGATGCTTTACTTTCATTCATGCTGCCAGCTGTGGTGGTGGCCATGTCCCTTTCAAACTCCTCAGTTCTTCTTTTCCCCATGCAGTCTGTTGCCCTTTGAGGAACTAAGACCGGGAGCTTAACTTTAAGTTTCTGTTACGTCTCATCGTCTGGCCCTCTGTTCCCTCCCAGTGACATCCTTTTGACTACGGACTCTGTTGTTTGGCCTCTTACGTATCCCTCCCAGTGTTGTCATCCAATCGGCGTGCTCCCCAGTCCTCTTGTAATTCTGGAGAGGGAAGAAGACAGAGCCACGTGGCACTCCACGATGAATGATGTCCTTTGACAAAACCTCTTTGGATCCCACAAATGACAGATACAACATACTTCTTCATGAGGATCCCCGGACACACATGGTCAAATGTCTTGCTGAAATCCAGAAACTCTATACCTGCAGTGTTTTACCGATTCAACAGTCTGGTAACTCTGGCCACAAAAGAAACCAGGTTAATTTGTCCTGACCTATTTTTCAAAAATTTTTGCTGGTTTCTGGTCATTTCTACTTCCTGCCAGGGAGCTGCAAGTGCCCTCTACCAGCACCTGTAGGAGTTCTGCTGTGATCCGTACCTGTTTGTTGGGTGCTAAGATGCCATTTCAGTCCCTTCACTGAGCACCCTTCATCCTGCCCCACCTCCTTCATGACCCAGGCCTCATCTAGCCTTTAATATGTAGCCTAATCCTTCCTGGGTGTGACCCTCACTGGCAGCCCTGTCAGGTCTGGCCTGGACTCCCCATTCTCCACCCTTCCCTACCATAGAGACCTGGGCCTCCTCCGTGTGTGTGTGTGTGTGTGTGTGTGTGTGTGTGTGTGTGTGTATTTGTGTACTTTATGAAGACTTTGTTGAAGTTCTACACACAATGAGAGCCATAACTCACTAGGAAAAGATTTTAGGGGATGCTTAGATGCAACAGAAAGTTTTTACACACCTAATAAATAATCTGCTGGGGTTTTGCAGAGGATGGAAATCAAGGCCCCTGAGATCTGCAGTTTTAGGATTCCCTATCCCTACCCCCACCTCCTTTTCTTAAACACAGGACATTTTCTGGGTTTCAGGCTAGACACGAGAAGGGGACAGTTTTGCCCCTTACACCTCCATCACTTGGAGATCCAGCCCAGGAATAGCACCAACCTGCTTGTCCCAAAATCCTGGGGAGGTGAAGCCTCTTAGGCAGGAGCCATTGTTTCCTTTCGGAGCGGGGGATGAAGAGATCCCCCGAAAGCCGAGAAGAGAGGGCCCTCGCAGCCCCTGGCCTCTGCTTCCTCTGCTGCTCCCCCAGCCAGACTTCCTGTTGAAACCAAAGGGATGTGTGATCATGATAACAAGTAACCATGCACTTCTGCTGAGTCCATGAAAGCCAGCTGGGCACAGACAAACCTACATGGACACTGGACTGAGAACTGCCCCGACTGGTAATGTTTCAACTATTTTAAAGTTTTTTTTTCCCTTAAATTCCCAGAGTCTATGTGCAGAAGTGGACAAGTCAGAGAGAGATGATATGGACAGGGGCCACTGGCCAACATTCTTGTCTCTTACCTTCTGTGTTTTCTGCTGCTCCTCTTCAATCCTTAATGTTGAAATATTAGCAGGAAGGTGGATTTCTAAAGCCCAAAGCTTTAGGCTTAAGAAAACTGGGTGGAGAAATTGCTGCCATCCTTCCCTGGGCCACCAGGTGAGGCTCTGGCACTCATAGAGGTGGGAGTCTGTAGGCACTGATGGGTGATGTGAGGGATGGGGACAGTGTTCCTGTTGGGAAGTCCCCTGAAAGAGAGGACTAGGCTCCATTAAAAATGCCTTTTAAATCATGGACAGTGGACTTTAAAGGAATCCCAGATATGCAGTGGCCGAGTCCCACCTGCAAGGAAGGGAAACTGCCCAGACCACCCCCTGGGATTAAAGGGTCCCAAGCTGGGGGCTTGAAGAGACCTGGGGCTCAGGCTGCTCACAGTATAGTTTCAACTCATTGGGGATAAAGAGTATGAAGGAGCCAGGGATGGGGGTGGGGATGCCGAGGCGATGGTGCCCAGAGAACCTAGTCAGTGTTTGTCAGATTGGTTTTGAGTACATTTAGCATTTGCTCAGCAGCCAACTTAAAAACAAACTTCTGAGTCAAAACCTGATAAGCTGAAAATTGCCTGTGCTTTAAACCAAAGTCACTTTTTGTATCTAAAATTCATTCTGCTGATCCCTAGATAAACTGTGACCGTTTCCCACCTCCTATTCCAAGAGGGTATTTTCTCCACGAACTTAGGATAAGCCAATTAGAGTTTCCTCTTATTTTAGCAAAGTTGACTTCATCTTGGGTAGAAGGGACAGAAAAGGGAGGATAAAGACAAAAAATAGTCCATTATTTATTATTAGTAGTATCATTACTGCAGTTTGTCAGCACTTGAGAATTTATCATGATATCTAAGACATCTTCATGAGGAACCTCATATCCTCATGGTGAAGGATGGAGTAAACAGTAGTAGAGGAAGGGGATTTAGAGCTTGCAGAACATATATATCAAAAGCATTTTGATTAAGATCAGCCTGGGGCAGGTCTCCGGTGGAGTACCATACGGCTCTGTCTTCATTCTTCTCCTACTGAATATTTTTATTAATAAGTTGGATTAGGACTCAGGTGACCTTCTAATAACATCTGTGGATGACTCAAAGCTGGGAAGGAGAAGTCAGAGGATAGAATCAATTGTCAGAAAGATGGATAAGGGCACTGCCCTGGAGGTAGCTATCATCATCCACCTTAAACCAGTGAAGTAAACCGAAGAGCGACACCCAGGGAAGGCCAGCTCTCACTCCCAGGAGGCGCCTCTCTCCCAGGAGGGGCTTCTCAGCAGCCTGACTCTGTTGAATGATCAGTTGATGGGGTAGCCTCCCCTCTAAACTCCTCAAGGGCAAGGCCAGGCCTTTGTCCTTCCTGGTGCTTAGCCTGGTGCCCTCTAGGAATGCGATGCCATTCCCTCTGCCCGGCCATCCTTGCTGTTTCATCCCAGTTGGGCCTGGCCTGGGAAAGAGTGTTCCTGACACTCTCTCCTATCTGCAGCCCCGTTTCCTCTCGTGTCCTTTCAATAACCTAAAAAAGCAAAAATTGGAAAATGGACTGCTTCAGCCCCCAAGACCCGGTGTTTCTACGAGTGGCTCCAGTTTAGGAGAAGCTTTTTTTTTTTTTTTAAATTGAAGTATAGTCAGTTTACAACGTTCCATCAGTTTCTGGTGTACAGCATAATGTTTCAGTCATACGTGTACATACATACATTTCTTTTCATGTTCTTTTTCATTATCAGTTACTGTAAGATATTGAATATAGTTCCCTGTGCTATACTGTAGAAATTTGTTGTTTATCTGTTTTTTATATAATGGTATCTTCAAATCTTGAACTTCCAATTTATCCCTTCCCACCCTCTTTCCCACTTGGTAACTATAAGTTTGTTTTCTATGTCTGTGAGTCTGTTTCTGTTTTGTAAATAAGTTCAATTGTGTAATTTTTTTAGATTTCACAAATAAGTAGTATCAATTGGTGTAGTCATACTACATGAGGTAAGCCAGAGAGAGAAGCATTCTTGAAACAGACTGCTTCCCAGAAGGGGTCCTGAGCGAGGGTTGTCAGATAAAACACAGGATGCCCAGTTACATTTGCATTTCTGATAAACAACAAATAATTTTTTGGTATGTCCCATGCGAGGGGTGAGACATGCTTATGCCAAAAAATAACTTGCTGCTTCTGTGAAATTCAAATGTAACTGGAGATCAGGTACTATTATTTGCTCTCTCTGGCGGCCCAATCTGAGCTCACCCAAGGTGGGATCAGAAGTGATTATCAGGATCCTCTGGGGAGGCCTGGCCTGGCCCATTTCCAGCCCTAACCACCTCTCACCTAAGGGGAGAATATGTGAGTGGGCTGAGGCTGCTACCCACTCAGGCCCCGTGGAGGACCAGGCCCCCCAGACCACCATACCCACTTCTTCCTTCACGCCTGTGGGCTTCTCAGACCCTAGTCATCTCTGCTGGTCTCCGGCCTGCCCTCCCTTCAGGGCTGAATCTGGCCTCCTTGTGCTAGGAGCTGACATTGGCCCTCTCTGCCTCTAGGGAGCCTAGCTCAGCGCTGAGGCCACCATCTGGAACAAATCTGACACCATGGCCTGTGCATGGCCACCTTACCTGATGACCGTTTACATCTGGCTGTGCTTCCAGCTCGTTCACTCACTTAGCAAATATTTCTGCAGGGCCCACTATATCACAGATATTGTGTTGACTGCATGGGCACTGCGGTGAGCCCAAGAGACCCAAGCCCATCCTCATGGAGCTGACAGTCTAATGGGGTAGATGCTTCTTGGGGATCATGTTGATACATACGGGATTACCAGCAGTGATGGGTGCGATGAAGGGGCAGATGGGGAGCTTTGAGAACAGGCAACCGGAAGCCTGTTCTGGTCCAGGAGTCTCCTTTGAGCTGGGCCTGGAGAGGAGGAGTTACCTAGATGGGGGTGGGGGGGGGTTAAGAAGAGCTTTCCAAGCAGAGGGGCAGCCTGGCTGCAGGCTGATGGGGCAGGGGGCAGGGAGTCTGATACTTTCCAAGGCTGAGGGGAGGCCAGTGTGCAGGAACCTTTCCACCCACCTCATCTCATCTGTTCCTATTCTTGCCCAAAGTCACACGCAGGACCAGTTACATGATTTGTGGATCTATTGCAAAATGAAAATGCAGGGCCCCTTTAACAGCATTATTAAGAATTTCAAGATGCCACCCACGGGGTGTTAAACCCAACATGGACTGTTCTGAGCACAGGGCCCTGTGCAATGGCCCAGGTCATACTCCTGAGGAGCTGGTACTGGTCTCATGATTCGTGTGTGTCAGGTCATGGGCAGGATCTGAATCTTCTGCCCACGAAGGTACTTTATAAGGTCAGTTACTGAAGGCCCCAGAGCAAGCCAGATAGGCATCAGCAGGTGGATGTGACTCTTGAGAACTGGTTGATACTTCACCTTCTGGCTGTTTTGCCATCTGTAACAGGGATCATGACACCCTCTGAAAAGGGCTGACAGTGGTCCCCTCAGATATCAGGTCCTAATCCCTGGAACCTGTGAATTCTACCTTATAGAGAAAAATGATCTTTACAGATGTGATTAAATTAGGGATCTTGGGATGGGTGGATCATCCTGGATTATCTGAGTGGGCCCTAAATGCAATCATAAGTGTCCTTAAATGAGAAAGGAGATTTGACACACAGAAGAGAAGGCAATGAGAAGACAGAACAGAGGTTTGAAGACGTTGGCCTTGAATATTAGATGGATGCAGCCACAAGCCAAGGAAAGCCAGCAGCTGCCAGGAGCTGGAAGGGGCCAGGAGCAAATTATCTCTTGGAGCCTCCGGAGGGAGTGAGGGCATGCGGCTCTGCTGTCACCTTGATTTCAGTCCAGTGATACTAATTTTGTATTTCTGCCCTCTGGAGCTGTGAAAAAAAATAAGTTTATATTATTTTAAGCCTAAACCTACAAATCTACTTTCTGTGTCTATCGATTTGTCTCTTCTGGACACTTCATATGAATAGAATCATACACTATTTGGCCTTTCATTCTTGGCTTCTTTTCACTTAGCGCGATGTTTTCAAGGTTCATCCATACTGTGGCATGTATCAGGACTTCACTCTTTTTATTGCCAAATAACAATCTATCATATGAATATACCCTGTTTCGTTTTCAGCTGGTGAACATTTGAGTTGTTTTACTTTTTGGCTATTTTACATAACGCTGCTGTAAACATTTGTGTACAAGTATTTGTGCAGACACATTTTCATTCCTTTTTGATATGTACCTGAGAGTGGAATTGCTGCTGGGGGAACTGCCAGACTGTTTTCCAAAGTGGCTGCATCATTTTACGATTCCACCAGCCTTGTAAAGATTTCTACGTATCATCCTCAACATTTATTATTGTCTGTCTTTTTAATTACAGCTATCCTACTGGGTGTGAAGTGATATTTCATTGTGGTTTTGATTTGCAACTCCGTAATGACTAATAATGTTGAGCATCTTTGCAGGTGCTTATTGGACATTTGTATCTCTTCTTTTGAGAAATGTTTATTCAAGTCCTTTGGCCATTTAAAAAGAAATGGTTATCTTTTTGTTGTTGAGTCATAAGAGTTCTTTAAATATTCTGAATCCTTATCAGATGTATGATTTCCAAATATTTCCTCCCATTCTGTGGATTGCCTTTCAGTTTCTTGCTGGTGTCCTTTGCAACACAACAGTTTTTAATTTCAATGAAGTCCAATTTATCTTTTTTTTTCTTTTGTTGCTTGTGTTTCTGAGAACAGAAGGCACAAATACCTATTGAGTGTTTCACTTCAGTGCCTGGGACATGGTGAGGCTCTTGCGCCTCTTTCCAGACCAATTCCTGGGCCACTTGGGGAAGAAAAGAGCAGACCCCTTGGCCCCTTGGGCCATTGTGCAGCTGACCTGCTGTCAGGGCAGACTCGGCCGTTAGGCCCAGGAGGTGCAGTGCCAGGGGCCACAGTGCTTTTATGGGCCCATGAAAAAAACAAATTTTGGGGTTTTTTTTTCTTTTCTCTTTTTCTTTCTTTCTTTCTCTCTCTCTTTTTTTTTTTTTTTTTTTTAAATTTTGGGGAGAGATAGTTTTTTAATTGAGATACCGGAGATTGAACCCAGGACCTCGTGCATGCTAAGCACACGCTCTACCACTGAGCTATACCCTTAAAAAAAACATCGTTTTTTTTTTTAATCAAAAGAATATAAAAGAACTTTTAGGTCAAGTAATTGTGTGTGTGTGTATATATATGTACATATATATGTACACATTGTTTATTTATTTAATATATTCTTATTTATACCAATGCAGTTGTAAATATATATATATATATATATATATATATATATGTATATATATTTTTTTTTTTAATGGAGAAAAGGGCCCTCAGCCATGAATCCTGATATAATCCTGCCTTTCTCCTTTCAGTGGAATGGAGGGGGCCCTCCAGCAGAGGAAGGAACAGCACTGTCCCAACCTGCCTCCCTTTTGCACTGCTGCCCACCTTTGCAAGGGGCCAGACTTGGGCCATGAGGGCAGGACCTGGGTAAGCACTGAATTAGGGACTTTAAGCCCCTCCCCTTGAGCTCATTAAGACAGCTGATTTGCGAGAACAGCAATTCAGATAGGGCAAGCTGGGGCCCAAAGCAGAACTACAACTATTGTTATTACTCTTACTGTTTTTATTGTTACTGCGTTCTTACTGTGCTCTGCTGGTTAAATGTGCTTTCAAATGCTGCTCTCATTTGCTCTTGATAACAAGCCTGTGAAATGGGTAGAGTGGGCATATTATTCCCATTTTATTGGTGCGGAAAGTGAACCTCAAAACACTTCCGCCATCAGACCGCAGAGAAGGCGCTGAAACCCCAGGCTTCTGGTCTGTGTATTAGTACGTGCACTTCTGTTCGGTGACTTTCAAATCTGGCAAATGGGGTATTAGTCCCACTCATAAACTTGCCGGGGTTAATTAGTCAGGACACCAACCCCATCCCACCTCCCACCCCCCGCCATCACAGACTGGTCACATGTCACAGGCTGGGGGAGGTGGCCAATATCTTACTTTCTATCACTGTGGTCATGAAATAGATGGGAGGTTGGTCCTGCCTGGTGCCTGTAGCCCTCTGACATCACTGCTGCCTGCCTCCCCCACCTTTCCTCCTCCACCCATCCCTAGCTTCTCAGAAAAACCACTTCCTGAGGTTTATTCCACTGGGCAGCTTCTTCAGGCAATTAATGGATTGCTGTGATTTGGATTTGTGACATCCCTGGAATTTGAAGGCAGAGGCAGAGCACATAGAAACCACTCTGTGCCCCTTCACCTGCCTTTTGGCTGCGAAGAGGAAGAAGAAGGTAGTGCTGTGGGATAAACAGTGTCCTGGGTGGAGTGTGTTGTGTCTGCTGGGTGCGCCTGGGGTCTCCATCCTTGGCGATGTAGGAGTCAGTTTTCTTGATTAATCACCAAGGAGTTAAAATAGTCATGTGGAACCTTTTTTTTCCTTTCTGATTAAGGAATTCACTAAGAACCAGGGGAAGGAAGGGGGAAGGTATGTGGAAGCCAGACACATATAAAAAGCCACTCAATTTCCTATTTTTAAAAAAGTGAAATAGAAAAAATTCCTTTTGCACATTTTTAACTTTAAATAAGACACTCATGCTTTACAAATAAAGAATAAGGAGCATAGTTATCTTTTCGAAGAATAAAATAATTGACGGAGAATATATGCTTCAGTTCTTATCTCTAAGTTGTTATAGCCAAGGCATAGAGAGGAGGAAGAGGTTTCCATGAGAGCTAGAAGGAGTAGTTTCCCAGGAAAGAGAATGAGAGGGAGACAGACAGGCAGACCCATGGAGAGTAGGTGGAGGAGGAAGACTCTCCCATGAGTATCCGCAAGCGCTGTGAAGGACCAGCCCAGTGCTGATCTGGCACTGAGGCCCCAGCACAGGTGGCCCCACTGCAGCACTAGCTGGCTCGGCTGGAGTGGGTACAAGCAGCCATTTCAAATGATTTCCAACCCCCGAGGCGCAGCTTTTATTTTAAAATGCAATTTCTTAATTTGATTTTTAATAGGAATGCATTTACATGATTTATAAACTAAAAAGGACACAGAGGTTTATAATGAAAAGTATACTGAAAACTGTAAAACACTGCTGAGAGAAAGTAGACTTAAATAAATGGAGAGATATGCCAGTTCATGGGCCAGATACTCAGTGTTGTCCGTTCTCCCCAAATTGATTTATAGAGTCAATGAAATTCCAGTCAAAATCTCAAAAGGCTTTTTTTTTTTAATTGAGAAGCTGATTTTAAAATCATATGGAAGGGCAAATAGAATATTCCAAATAACTTTGAAAAGGAAGAAAAATTAGGACGAACGCTACCTGACTTCAATGTATTATAAAGCTACAGAAATTAAAGCTGTGTGGTAGTGTATAAACAAATAGATCAGTGGAACAGAATGGAGTCTCCAGAAATATATACGTCCATATATGTGGACAACTGATTTATCAACAAAGATGCAAAGAGAATTCACTAGAGAAAATATAGTCTTTTCAACAAATGATGCTAGAACAACTGGACATCCATATGCAAAAATAAATAAATAAATAAAAAAGATAAGAACAACGTTGATCCATACCTTGCATTGTATTCAAAAGTTAATTGAAAGTAGAGAATAAATCAAAGTGTCAAACCAGGGGGGAGATTGTTTAAGACCTTGGTAGGCAAAGGTTTTTTTATATGTGATACCAAAAGACTGATCATAAAAGGAAAAATCGATAAATTGGACTTCATTCTTTAAAATTTAAAACTTCTGATTATCAAAAGACAACTCTTAAGGATCAAAAGACAAACTAGCAGAAAATATTTGCAAATCACATAATTAATAAAGGATTTGTATCCAGAATATATAAATAATTCTAAAAACACAATACTAAGAAAACAACCTAACTAAAAATTGAGCAAAGGATTGTAATAGACACATCAGATGGCAAGCAAACACATAAGAATATGCTCAGTATCATTAGTCACTCGGGAAATGCCAATTAAAACCATTTCCTATTAGACAGCCCTGCACTCCCCAGTAGAATGGCAAAAAATGAAAAGATTGACCTGCCAAGTGTTGGTGAGGGTGTGGAGCAACTAGAACTCTCATACCTTGCTGGTGGGAATGTAAAATGGTGTAATCAGTTTGGCAGTTTTTTAAAATGCTAAATGTACACCTACCATATAGCCCAGGCATTTTATTCCTAGGTACTTATCCAAGAGAAATGAAAATATGTGTCCAGACAAAAGCTTGTTTATAGTAGCTCAATCTATATTAGCTCAAACCTGGAAACAACCCAAATGTCCCTTAGCAGATCAATAAGCAAACTGATATTTTCATGCAATGGAATGTTACTTGGCAATAAAAGGGAATGAAGTATTGACTATGCTTATTGAAAGAAGATAGGCCAAAACCAAGAACAACAAAAGTACATAATGTATGAGTCCATTTATATGAAATTCTAGAAATGCAAACTAACCCACTATAAGAGAAAGCAGATCAGTGTTTGCATGGGGGATGGTAGGTATGGGGAGATGGGTGCAGGGAGGAAAGGATTACCAAGGGGCACAAAGAAACTTTTCGGGGTGATGTATATATTCATTTTCTTAATTGTGGTCATGTCACGGGGTTCACATACGTCAAAATTTTTCTAATTGTAACTTAAATATATGCAGTTATTGCATGTTAATTATACCTTGATAAAGCTGTTTAATTTTCAATTTCTTAAAAATTTAAAACGTAATATAAAAAAGAGATAAAAATAGTCACATAACTTAAAAACTAAAAAGTACAAAAAGTTTACAATAAACTACTATAAAAAATAGATAAACAACAAGGACCTACTGTATAGCACAAGGAACTATATTCAGTATCTTGTAATAACCTATGATGGAAAAGAATATGAAAAGGAATATATATATATATAACTGAATCACTTTGCTATAAACCTGAAACATTGTAAATCAACCTTATTTCAATAGTAAAAAGAGTTTGTATCAAAAAAAATTTTACAATGAAAATTCCTACCTGCCCAGGTTCCACCACCCATCCCCCACTACAGATAACTTGCATTGCTATCAGCCTTCCATAAGTAAATGTTTACCTTTACTGACCATAAAATATCCTACTTAATATAGTAAGTAGCAATTCAAACAAAGATTTACATACCCCCAGAGAGTCAGGTAATTCCTCGGAGAGCCTCCTAGTCAGCAGGCAGCACTGAAAGAACACATCGTAATCCTTTTTGCCTGTCTCTAAATTTCAGATACTTTTTCTTATATTATCTATGTGTTCATTCTCTTTACCCATTTTTCTTTTGTATTGTTGATCTTTTTCTTCTTGATTTCTGTGAGCATTTTACATTTAGAGAGGTTAGCTCTTTGTCTATGATGTGAGTTGCAAATATTTTTTCTGGTTTATGTTTTTCTCTTGACTGAAGTTTTTTTGCAAAGCAGAACGTGTATTCGTGCAGTGTAATTTATCAGTCTTTTGTATTATGACATACTTCTGGATTTTAAGTCCTAGTTAAACCAGCCTCTGCCCAAGGCCATGAGGAATTCTTTCATGTTTCCTTCTTGAACTTCTATGATTTAATTTGTACCTTCAGATGATTGGTCCTTTTGGAAATTTATTCTGGTGCATAGAGTAGGTTGTGGGATATAGTTTTTCTGCTTTTCTTTTAAAACATTAACCCTTGGTTTTGAAATAAAGCTTTATTTTCTTCTGCTTTTTAAAAAGTATTAGCATTGTGTATGAAACAATGACTAATTTTTAGTTTACTTTGGAAGTTAGGAGCATGGGTGGGACATTTATCACTAGAGCTTGAATGTCACTTTGAGAAGCAAAAGTTGCTTACACTACAGTATGTAAAAGTTAACCTTTGAAGCCAACATTTATTTTATTACTCATGGTGTTTTCTTTTTTTTCTCTGTCAAATCAAAATTTGGTAGATGGGTGGGGATAATTTCCAGTAGGTTGCCAAAGAAGATAGTTTACAGTGGGGAATGGAAAATACAAAACAAGAAAACAACCAAAGTGAAAAACACAATGGAATAAATTCCTTTATGCATGTATCGCTCTTAACAGCTCTTATCAAAACTTCCACTGAACCATAGATCAGAGAGAGGAATTGTTCTCTAGCTGGAAGCCATCACTTCTCGGTAATTGCCCTGAGGCAGAGAAGGCTTTAGTGTCTGTGGTCCCAGTTCAGATCTGACTTAGCTCTACCATGTGACAGTATTAAAGGGCAGCATTTCAGAAACTGGCACCGTGACCCCAAGGTGATGATAATCTAATCTAGACAATACAGTTAACTTGTCCTCTTTCACTCAATCACCCATTTTACTAATTTTTTTTGATCATCTACTAGGTCCCAGGCACTGTTCCTGCCACCACGGAGCCACCAGTCCACTTGTGGGAGGCACGGCCATTATGGCAGATGGTAGAAAGTGTCTGTCATAGGGCAGACAAGGAAGATGAGGAGCCCAGAGGAAGGGCAGCTCAGTGTGGGGAAGACGGGGGAATTCCAGAGGAGCTGATGCCGAACCGGAGTTATGATGAGGGGGTAGGAATTTGCCAGAAGAGAAGAAGGGGACGGGTACTCCAGGCAGGGGAACAGCATTGGCAAAGGCACAGACATGTGACATGTTCTGGGAACTATAAATTCTAGCAACCAGAATATAGGGGCAAAGACAGAAGTGATGAGAGAGTGGGCTGGAGAGGTAAGCGAGGGCTGCATTGTGAAAGCTGGGAAATTGACTCTCTCTGGAGGGTAATGGGGAGCCATTACAAGGTCTCCCTGATAAACCTGCAATTTTCTGGAAAAGTCAGAGCTCTCTACAGCCTTGGCAGGAGAAGCAGGAGGTCCAGACTCATGCCATGTGACAAGAGCCCCTTTGTGGGGGGCCAGAGGAAAAAGCAGAGAGATTTGGTGAGAGTCTAAGGAGAGAAGCCCTTTGAGGGGAGGTTGGAGAGACGGAGGAACCCTCTTACCCTGCCATGAGAAGGGGCCCTAAATCTGGGCGAGGCAGAAGGAGGGCTGAGAGTGCTGAGTAAATGTCACTGGTACCTTTTTTTTTCCCCCATGAAAAAGCTAAACAAAGCAGCTGCGTTCAGTGGCCTCTCAGGAAAGCCAGTCATTTCCTGAGGAGATATTAGGCGGCCCAGGCATTGTTCCTGGTTTCCAGCATGGCCGCCATTACCTGACCAGCGCCAAGGCCAGTCTCTCTGCAGCTCCTGGAGAAGCTCCCAGCGTGGTCTCTGCTTTTCACAGGACAGGCTTCTCATCTGTGTCTCGTGGGAAGTGTCTTCTGCCCCCAGGGCAGAACTAACTGCCCGAAGTCTCCGCTCTCAGGATGCAGCTGGGGGGGACCCAATGGGGCACAGTGTGGCTCACAGCCCTGCTGACACTTCTGCTGTGTGAGTTTTTACTCTCTTCCCGCATCGCTTAAACTTCGGGAGCATTGATGCTCATGAAACCAACATATTTCTTCTGTCTTTTCCAGGTTCAAGCCTCAAGGGTCAAGAAAACTGTAAGTTCTAAAATTCCTACCTGGCTTCCTTGTGTCATTCTGTGACCTTTTAAAAACTCATATCAAATTACTTGAGTTTAATATTTATAACAATTCAGAAACATACTCCAACTGGGAGCTAAAGTTGATTCCTTTCCTTATTTTCAGAAGGTTTTAGAACAAAACGCTTGTTCTAAGCCAAGTTTTAATCAGCAGTTTCTCGAAGTAGCACACATTTTCTAGATCCCAGTGAACTTCTTTTTGTTAGGATTGGGGAGGAGATAAGAAAGTGATTCCATAGGTTATTTTTTGTTGTTCTACCATGATTTCTTATTTTTCATATTCCACCCTATCCTCAATTGTTTTTTTTCGCAAATGAGACGGAATCAATTTGTGAGATTCATGAAGCCAGGACATAGTTTAAAGATCGTTATTGTGACTTTTTTTTTCTCTTAAATGATCTAAAACAGATTAGATTTCACTTCCCATCCACCCAGGAGGCTACGATGATGTCAATAAGCAATGTTTTGTGCTTGTGCACAGGATGGGGGGGCTTCTGCCTGTCTTCGAAGTCTGGTTTATCATCCCCTTTAGAGCTAATTTTGAATCTCTAAGGTTTTGTTTTGTTTCGTCTGGGATGATGTGAATGAAAGAGGGGACTGGGCTGAGTCTGGGGGCTGAATGGAGGGATAGCCTACAGAACAGGATGCCCTTGTGAGAGGTCACTTCAGTCAGTGAGGAATCGGGATGACCGGGTTGCAGACGGTTGTACAGCTATTTGGAAATGATGTGTGTGGGCGATACTGGTTGTTTGAGACAAGGCTTGGAGCTGTAGCTCCAAGACAAGGAGGGCTGGTGTGGCTGCTTGGCAGAGCTGGCCTGGTGGGTCTCCTGCTCGTGTCCATGTGTTTGATCCCCATGGCAACCCATGGAGGCGGGATGCCCATTATCCTCAAATCATCCTCAGTTGACTGATGATGTCATGACACCCCAGAGAAACAATGGACTTGTCCAAAAAGAGCCAGTTCGCAGGGCACCAGAACCTCCCCTCCCCAAATCCCCCATCGTTGGAGCCGGCAGCCAGTGGCCTGACTCAAATCTTTAAAGCCACTGTTACTCTGTCTCTTTGAGCCTTTTCCCCTCACTCTGTAAAATGAATGTGATAAGAGTCGGTATAGACAGGAGATTAGATAAAAAGGTGACCCACCTGCCTGGCATGTGGTGATTAGTATACAGTGGTTTACTGTCAGCCCTAGCTCACCTCTACAACCTCAGCTCCTGTCCACTCCAGCCCACATACCCCCTGCTCTTGTCCAGACCACACCCTGCCAACACTGGTGCCCCTGGGCTTCTGCGTCTCTGAGTCCTGTTTCCCGGGACCTCCAATCTCCCATCTTCCTTCCCATCGCAGGTGGCAGTAAATCACTCCCTGCCCAGGTTTTCCAGAAAGGTCTTTGTACCTTCAGGGGAAAACTTCAGAACTGCAGGACCTAGAGCAGGAAGACCCTCCAACTGCCTCTCCAAGCCTCCACCCTGTTTTCCATAAGGTACTTGCACTGTGTCAACTCTGGTGCTGACAGAGCTGGGGCTGAGACCCAGGCCTCCCATCCCTTAAGCCACAGGAGACCACACTGGACGTGCGTGTGACCTGCCAGCCTGCTCAGAGTTTGAGGGGCTTGGTCAGCCCTGGCCCTTCCTCCCCCTTTCCCTCAGGTCCCCACCCAACCCCAGCCCGCGCATCTCAGGGGATGACCTCAGCTGCATCTTCACCTAGAACACAGTGCTGTTTGCAGGAAACTCCCTCCACTTCCCGCCCTGCTGGGGCCTCAGGCTTATCTGCCTCCCCACCCGTCCCTGGCTTCCCTCCTGCTTCAGATGCCATGTCCACCCCATGGCTTCTCCAGGCCAGCCTGTCCACCTGAACCTGGAGCCCATCCCTCTCATCGCCCCCTAGGACCAGCCCTCACCCCACTTTTAGTATCTCTACCCCCATCTTTCTGGCTCTTTCCTTTCAGTCTACGGACAGTCTCTTGTTTTTTTAGGAAGAAGAAAACTCACCCCCACCTCCATTTATCTTGTGTCCTCCTACCTGTCCGTTCCCTTCCTCCGTCAGGCTTCTCCGAGGCCTGGTTTGTAATCACCGTCACTTCTTCCTCACCTCTCAGGCATCCCTACTTAGCGGCTCTGGCTTTGGCCCCCACCACTCCCTGCAATTGGAATCCTCTGACTAAGGGGAGATGCCAGATGCCCCAAACACCTCCAGCCCTTACCTTTCTGGTCCCCTGCATTGCCTCTGCACAAAGCCCCTTTCCTTGGCCTTCTAGACCCTCCTCCCTGGTGTTCACCCACCTTTCTGACAAACCCTCTTATCTTCCCCCCTGGGAGACTTGGACTTTCCCAGGGTCCGGTCGTCTCTGGAGCTCAGCCTCCCCTCTCTACACCTCCACATGCCCACCCTCCAGTCCAGTGAAGCCCTGGCCGCTGCCCTGAGCACCTGGCTTCCTATGGGGCCAGTGGTTGACATCTCCTCTGGATCATCACCCCCCAGCCCCCCAATCCCGGCTGCACCGCAGGGACTTTGTCCCCGTCCTTATCCTTTTCTGGCCTTCCCTCCTGCAGTCAGCACACACATATCCTCCTGCAGGGGGCACTACCTAATCCAGGAACCTTATCTTCCACTCTCTGCCTCGATCCCCGTGTCTTTTTTTCTTTAATTGTAGTAACATACATATAACAAATGTTATTAATGACATTTAGTACATTCATAGTGTTGTGCAAACATCACCATTGTCTAGTTTCAGGAAATTTTCTTCACCCCAAAAAACAAGTCCTTTTGCATCCACTAAATATTTCTCAAGTCCAACCCTTCCCTTCAGCCCCGCTGTGTCTGACCTAGTGCAGACCTCCTCAGCTTTGACCTGAACCGTCATCCAAGTTGTCATAGGCCTTCGATATCTCCCTCCAGCCCACAGTGATCTTTCTAAAGCTCCAGTGTCATCCTGTTACCCCTCCCACACCCCCTGAAGACCCTCAGGACAGGACCCAGCTTGTCAGAGGGCAAGGCCTTCTGTTCTGGCCCCTCCCAGCTGGCCCCCTGACCCTCTGGCCCCACACTCTGGTTCTATAACTGCTAGTGCCCAGAATGCATTGACTTCTCCTGCCCCTATGTCCTGGGACATGCTGTTCTCTTGCCCGGAGCATCCACCACCCATTCCTGTCCTGGTCCAAGTTTCAGTTCCCAGGTCACGTCTTTCAAACTTGACCTCTCCTGGCCCCACTTCCTCTTGGTGCTTGCAGCATTTTACTCCAGCTATCTGGGTCCCCACCAGCCTGCATGGTCTAGGACAGCAGGGATGGTTTCTTATTCACCTTGTAAGCCCCACACCTGGCACAGGTGCTTGATAAATGTCTCACTGAAGGGTACCCAGACTGAACTTAGAGGTGCTGGAGATTCAGATGAGCTGGGTCAGCACACTCCATGCTGGGCCTCAAAAGTTCATCAGTGACTCCAGGCTTCATGGCTCCCTGTATTTTCCTGACAATGCAGGGTGGCCTCTCCTCTGTCCACTCCCCCCTTTCTTTCTGAGTCATTTCCAGGTTGAGAGCTAAGTGTCTGGCTGAGTCATGATGCCTCACCTTCCCGGGGAGCATCAGCATCCGCTGACTGGTGTCTTGAGGTAGAGGGAAGTGGATTCCTTTGTTTTAGGGCTTGGGGACTTAGCACTGTGATCCCAGGGTGCCTTTTCTGAGCTGTGGTGACTTTGTTCCTTTGAATCGTCTCCATCAGCCTTCATTTCTCCAGGTGGAAAAGATCTGGCCTCTTTAGGCTGTTCCGTGACCCCGTCCTTCCATTACAGTTCTGAACCTTTTGGGTCCTCTTCCCAGAAAAACACACACTCGCATATAATTGGAGGTGGTTCATAGGCCTCCTAACTCCCATCCTTGAACCTCCAGGAAGCCCAGGGAGCCAAGTTGTATCAATCACTCTATTGTGTAAATAGTGAGACCTGTGCACAGTAATCTAGTTTGGCTGTTCCTGGAAAGTTATTCACAAAGTGGATAGTATTTTCCATATTAGCTTAATAATCAGGTAGAGATTTTTAAAGATTGGTCGGGTGGTGTACTTGTTATCTGTTGATGCTTAAAAATTTACCCCAAAACCTAGTGGCTTTACAGTAGTGATTTGTTGGTTTGTTGAGAGGTTGCTGATAAAATGTTGGTCAGGTTACAATTGTCTGATGCTGGGGACTCTACTCATGTGGCTGTTCCTCGCCATGTGGGCCTCTCCATGGGGATGCTCGGGGATGCTCAGAGCAGGGCAGATGGCTTTGCCCAGAGTGAGTGATCCCAGAAAAGGAAAGAGTGACTAAGATGAAAGTTGCAACATCTTTTATAAACTAATCTCAAATGTGACATACTAGCATTTCTGCAGTACTGTTAGTCATAAGACCAACCCTGGTGTGATGTGGGAGGGGACCACATGCTTGTGTGATATCAGAAGACGAGGCTCTTTGGGGGCCATCTCGAAGACTGGATACCGAAAGGGCGGTGGAGGATGTGGTGGTCATGGTGACAAAATCTAGGCTACTTACCCTGTTGCATCAAATCAGTGAGGTTAAGTTGAAGAGCTGGCATTCATGTATTGATACATTTTGTAAAATGCTTTTCCCTCTGTCCTGTCCTCATTGCTTCTCCCTTGTCTGTTCCAGCTGGCCATGCAAGTGTGAGGTCCCTACCAGTGAATCACTTGAGTTAATTTATTAAGCAGATGTGTTTTAGAGTTGTTTAGAAAAACAAGGTGGCAGGAGTGCCTTGTGTTTTTTAGAGAGGCTTTCATCCTCTCTTAAAAACCACTACCTTCTGCTTTAGCCAATTTTAAAATTGTGAAACAGTGGTAGGGTGCCTATAAAAAGGAAATGAACCAGGGCCGCTAAGCAGGAGACCCAGGCAGGGTAGGCGCTGAGGCTGGAAGGCCTGGAGTAGCGAAGAATTGTGAAATGCAGACTGTGTGCTCCAGGCGGGCAGGAACTGTGCCAGTCTCACTCTTTTCTGAGCCCCCAGTTTTGGGTGCAGTGCCTGGCACAGAGTAGCCCCCCTGAAGTGTCTGCTGAGTACGCAGTGCTAAGGCAGCTGGAAGGAAATGTCAGCCAGGGGCCAGGCGTTGGACAGTACATACTCCATCCCTTCAGCGCCCTCAGCCACTTGGTTCAGTCACTGTTCAAGGTTAAAATGTGAGGGGAGGCAGGTATTAGAACTCCTGCTTTATAGGAGGAGGAGTGGGAGCCTGCAGGGGTTAAATAACTCCCCACCACACCCAGCCAACGGCTGTCGGATGAGGGGTTTGGACCGCTGTGTGCCTGACTTGCTTTATTCCTGCTCCCAGTTCTGTGTCCGAGTCTGAGGGGCACCAGCTACGGGCATGCCTTTCATTCAGAATGACTAACAGTAAAGTAGCCCAACACAATGGATGACCAACACTGGGAATCCGGACAAGTGGTTGTAATTCACCTGGGAAATTTAAAAAATGGTTTTCTTTTGAAAAAGTTCACTAGAAGTATGGATTCGAGAAAGAGCCTTTAGTGACCTCAAGACTCAAGAGTTGGTTTTATATCTGCAACTGGCAGAATCTAGCTAACATTTCACCTGTACCAGGAACTGTGCTCCAAGGACTTAAATGCAGGTTTTCACTTACACTTACTATTATTAGGTCCATTGTATGGATGAGCAGACTGAGGCTCAGAGCTCAGTAACTTACCAGAAGCAGTTTGTGAACAGAGATGGGATTTGGCCCAAGAAGTCGGGCTCTGCACTTATCTTCTGCTCTCTATCTCCTGAGAGAATCACTATACTAAGCAGTGTGGTTTAAAATGAAGGGGGAGGAACTGAAGGGGTAGGGAGACCTGCCTGTCTCCCTGGGATGGGAAACTAAACACAGATGAAAGAAATTTCTGTTCTGAGAGCTCCCACCACAGGCTTATCAGACCAGGAGCTAATAAGGAATAGAGAAAGACGGAAAAAGGAGCACTAAGATTAATCCTGCAAAAAATAACTTATACAATCACCTTGTCTCATGACTTATCAGGTGCCATTTTTTGTTAAATTAATTGCTCATAAGAAAGGGATAGGGATGGACTGTTGTATTCATTTTAAAACCTGAGACATGTTACAGACAAGTTAGATTCAGTTATTCCCAAAAGGTTTGACTTTATTAAAAGAGAGGAAAGAAACACCATTTTGCCAGTATCTCTGGCCAGCTAGCTACGTTTGCTTGTAAAATGATTTGGGACCACTTATAAAATAAAAATGATGTATTATCATTCAATAGGGTAAAAATAGATGAGGAAATCGGAGTGAGAAGAAAATAAAGGCAGACAAATAAAACTGTGGCCCTTTTAGCACACGGAAGTGCATCCCAAAGGTTGCCAGAGGTAAAATTTTGAGTTTATATTTCTTAGCAGCCAAAGCAAAAAGGGAAGCAAGACCCATTAGAAAAAGAGATTTCAGGGGAAGGGTATAGCTCAGTGGTAGAGTGCTTGCCTAGCATGCATGAGGTCCTGGGTTCAATCCCCAGTGCCCCCATTAAAAATAAACAAATAAATAAATAAACCGAATTACTACCCGTACCCCCCCCCAAAAAAAAAACTAACAAAAAAGTGGTTTCAAGTTCTTACCCATCTGGTGAAGCTGAGTTCATTAGATAGAAAACACCAGCTGAGACTGTTCTTATCTGGTCAGGCCTGGGCGGGGGTGGCAGGGAGGAAAGTTCCTGGGCATGACTATCTGATTTCATGATAGCACAATGGTAGCCATCATTTATTAAGCAATTGCTGTGTGCCAGGCACTGCGCTGCGTGCTTTCCTGCTCCTCTTCTGTAAGTCTTGCAGTAACCGACTACGTAGGTACTGTTACTTCACTTTCTAGATGAGGCAGTTGAGCTCAGAGAGATTAATTGCGCAAGGTCACACAGTATGTGGTGACTTGAATGTTTGTCTCCCTGAATCCTTTGCTCCCTGCAGGGGCGGTGATATGGCAGCTCATAGGCTGCGGGCATCTTAGGGACACGTTTCCTCGATCACAATCAAGGCTGCCCCCTGGTCTTGGTGGGAACAGGATCGTGCCTGACCTACCACACACAGTCATTACCACCTAGCCACTGTGGGCATTTGAGACCCCTGGACACTATACTGCACAGGATGTGACAATATCAGTCTGACGTGGTGAAGGTCACCAGGACGCTGTTATTTCTTTCCTTTTTTTTTTTTAAGTTTTGATTTGCATTTACATTTTACTTATTTATTTATTTTATTGAGGTACAATCAATTACAGTGTGTCAATTTCTGGTGTACAGCACAATGTCCCAGTCATGCATACACATACATTTTTCATTTTCATATTCTTTTTCATTAAAGGTTATTACAAGATATTGAATATAGTTCCCTGTGCTATAGAGAAGAAACTTGTTTGTTTGATTTTTTTAAATCTATTTTTATATATAGTAACTAACATTTGTAAATCTCAAACTCCCAAATTTATCCCTTCCCACCCGCTTTCCCCGGTAACCATAAGACTGTTTACTATGTCTGTGAGTCTGTTTCTGTTTTGTAGATGAGTTCATAGTGTCCTTTTTTTCTTTTAGATTCCATGTATGAATAATGTCATGTGGTATTTTTCTTTCTCTTTCTGGCCGATGTTTTTTTCTGAGATAACAGGTGTGTCTGCTATCTTTCCCTTGGCATTTAGCTTTCACCGTCAACAGCATCGAAATGGCGATCTTGCCAAGGAACGAGGTGCAAAATGGGGAGAACCTGACCCTGCAGTGCATCGTGGATATCAGCACCACCTCACATGTCAAGCCTCAGCACCAGGTGCTGTTCTATAAGGATGACGTGCTGTTTCACAACGTCTCCTCCGTGGAGAACACAGAGAGTTATGTTATTCCCCACGCCCGGGTCTATAACACAGGGATATACAAATGCACTGTGATCCTGAACAACAAGGTGAAAACCACTGAGGAGTATCAGGTGTGCGTGAGAGGTGAGTCCATGGAATTGAACATAGCTGGAGTAGATGAAGTGTTAACACAAGCAGTAGCAAGAATAGTAATTGTATGAATAGTAACACCAGACCTACCTGCTCGTCTGTCATCCTTCTCACTCAACTGCCTGGCGTTTTCCTAGCCTGAAAATGTAGGCATTAGACTTGCTCCCGACATGCCAGGATTTTCCTCACCTCCGTGCCTTTGCGCATGCTATTCCGTCTCCCTGGAATACCTTCCTTCATCTCATCTCCTCGTGAGCTGCTGTTTCTCCTTCAGCATGCAACTCAGTGATCTCTTCTCTGACACTTTCCCAAACAAAATTGATGTCCCCCCAGGTCCCGGTCCTTACAGCTCTTATGCTCTCTCTGCATTTAGTAGTATTTGTATAAAGGCCATTGGATTTGAGTGTTGACACTGGATTCTGCAGGTACTCTGCCTAGATTCCAATCTGGACAAGTCCCTTAACCTCTCTAAACTTTAAACTTCTCATCAGTGAAATGAAGATATAACACGGCCCAGCTCAGGGAGTTACTGAGAGGATTAAAAGATACCATGTTAGTAAAGAGCTTAGTGCAATTTCCAGCACATAATGAGTTTCCAATAAGGGGCAATTACTACTTCACTTGATATTGCAGCTTTCTCACACATCTGTTTGTTCTTCTGGACTGTGAGATCATGAGGGAAGAGATGGTGTTTGGTCTATTTTTGTATCTTGAACAAAAAAAATCTGGCTCATAGGCACTCAAGTAATTGTGGAATAAATTTAAACAGGTGAAAAGAGCAAGTAGAAATAGACAGGGATTGAGCAACAAGAGAAATATCATTGTGTTAAATTTGGGTTCATAGATAAAGTTTCAGCCACTCATTCATTCATTGATTTATTCCCTCAAGCAGCATGTCCCAAGGCTGCAAGTCATGAAAAAACTAAGTGCTAGAGAAAAATGCATCAAACAGGTCCTAACTCTAGAGGCAGTTACAGTCCTGTGAGGAGGAGAGACATTTGAGCACATCATTACAGTCCAGTAGTTACATGATCTGAGTGCCTTGGGAGCACAGCAGTGGGAGGAAACAATTCTGCATAGGGAAGTTAGGGACTGTTTCCTGGAAGAAGGGACACTGGGTCCAAATCCAGAAGATTGTGTAGGAGTTTGCTGGATGGTGAAGTGGGGCAAAGGGCAGAGGAAAGTGCTGGAGCATAAACGTGAGAGAGCAGAGGCTGAGAACAAGGTTACTATACCAGCAGAGTGCCCCTTGATCGAATTCCCCAACTTCTTGAAGACAGGTCATCATTTCCTGTCTCTGAAATACAAGTAACTGATTACTATACATACCCTTGAAGGTTATTTTGTTTTGAGGATAAACGGATAGCAGATAAAACCTGTTTAGTGGCCAAGTGTCAAATGAATGCACGGCCTATCAGGTGCAAGTCCCTCGGCCAGACTATCCTTAGAAAATAAGAGCCCTTTCAGCAAACAGGAAGCAGGAAGATGCAGTGGGCAAGTGTCTGGGGGCACTTTCCTTTCAAAAGTAGACAGCCTCTGATCACTTTCCCGTCGGTCTTTGAGGCTCACACAGAGAACGTGACTGCATCGTCCTCCAGGCCAGTTCCTCCTGGGTGTCTTACAGACATTTGGGCCTCTGCTGGCCAGACATCCCTTTGTGTCACCAAGGGCAACAGCCACAGGGATGCAGACCAGCTCTTCATCTCCACTGAGGACAGGGGAGGAGCCAGCAGGTCTGGGCGTTTACATTAGTGATGAGGAAAGATTGGCAGGCTAAGAGTCTGGGAAGTGTACGTTAAAAAGAAGTGTGCTGACCACAGGGGATGATTTAATGGACACAGTGAATTGAGCCCTGTGCTTCCTTAACAGCTGCTGCCACAACTGTCATTTCTGCATTTTTGTGCTCACTTTTGTGATCAGGAGAGTCATTCATACTATTGTTACTTCCAGTAATAAGAACTACCACTTATCAGGTCCTCATGAGATAAAATGGTTCTAAGTGCTTTACATACATCTCATTTTACTCCTGCCACAGCACTGGGAGATAAGCAAGTTTCCTCCCATTGACATATGTGGACACTGGGGCTCTGAGAGGTTGAGTGGCGTGGTCACATCTCATAGTTCATCAAAGGCAAAGCCAGAGTTAGGACCGAGATCTATCTATCTATCCAAAGTTGGCCTCTAGCTTGATTATTAGGATAGGTCTTTGAGGTAGACAAAAGACAGTTCATTCATTCAGTAATCATTTATCCAGTTCCCACTCTGAGCCAGGCCGAGGACCTAACAGTGAGTAAGACATGTTCCCATCCCTTGGGGAGCTCATGTGAAGCAGGGGAACACCTTCGCAAACAGCTGCCACCACAAGTACCCATAGTGATGAGAACACAGTACAGATGTCTCTCCCAAGAGGACAGCCCTCCATCTCTGAACTGGGGGGGGAGTGTCAAAAAAAAAAAAAAAGATGTATGAGTCCTAAGTGATGGGGTGAGGTAGCACATCCAGGAAAAGGCAGGGTTAGGATGCAAGCAAGTCTGTGTGACTCCAGGATGGAGTTCATGACCACCAGACCATGGGGCCAGGCTAGGCTCTCCCAGCTCCTCCTAATCTGACCCTGGCTCACTGCCCATTGTACCTTCCCCTCCCCCCCTTTCTCTGCTCTAGACCACCCTCCTGAAAAGCCACTCATAGTCCTTGGCACAAGCAGTTCCCTGAGCACCTGTGCACCCTGAAATGCCTGTCGTTAGCCCCACCCTACTTCATCTGTCCAAAAAAAACCCTTCCTCCAAGACTCCTCTCAAGCCCTATTCCTTTCTAGAATCTTCTTTGATTCCCCAGCCAAGGAGGGCCTCCTCCTTTCCTGACTGCCCCGTCACTCACTGCCTCTGTGACACATTCTGATGTTTGGTTATTTTCAGCTTTGCTTTTTGAACCGGGAGGCCGTGCATCCCTCCTCTCCCCCTGCCCCTGAGTCTGGCTCTGGAGTCAGATAGACCTGGACTTGAATCTCTGGGCTCTGGGGCTTGATGGCTGTGAGCTTTTGGATGAGCCTTGAACCTCTCTGAACTTCACCTTCTTCATCTGTAAAATGAATGTAATTTTCTCTTTCATGCCCACCCAGGAGGTTTATAACGAGAACTACATGGGGTCGTGGATATAAAGTCAATTCTAGCTTGTGATTGACATTCAGTAAGATGTAACAACAGTCAAACATGCTAAACGACTTTCTCTTCCCCCAAAGGTGTGTCCGATCCCAGGGTGACGCTGGACAAGAAGGAGGTGATAGAAGGCGGGGTCGTGGTGGTCAATTGTTCTGTCCCAGAGGAAAAGCCTCCAATACATTTCACAATTGAAAAACTGGAACTAAATGTAAAAGGTTCCAAGCAAAGAAAAAAGAAAACTTCTCAGAACCAGAATTTTGTGACCCTGAAATTCACAGTCGAGGAACAAGACCATGCTATATCATTCCAGTGTCAAGCTATGATCTTTTCTGGGACCCACATGGAGACCTCTAAATCCATCAAGAGTGACCTGGTCACCGTGAGGGGTCAGAGTCCTACTCTCCTTTTTATCATTCTTTCGGGTTTGCTGGTTTGGTCTGGGGAGAAAGCTGAGATTTGGAAAGGGGCTGGGGCTTCTGGCCGGGCTGCTCTCTCAAGACTATTCTAAATCACTTTATATTTTTCAAACTTTTTGGCTGTGACCCAGTTAAAATATATATATACACACACATATATATACATATATATATATAATGTATATATGTATATATATGTACATGAATTTCCCCTCCAAAAGTTTTCCATATGATACTTAACCTTAACATATGATGCATTTTGCTATTTTCTTTTCCATTCTGTTTCAGTTTTTTAAAACACTGGCCATGACTCACTGAAATGATGCCTTGTGTGACCTGCAGTTTGGAAACCGTGGCTTTAAGCCAGTGCAGATCAGACCCAGGAAGTGGGATCTGAATAGGGAGGGGGTCTGCAGGGAAGAGGGGCCAGGTCCTCTGCCTTTGCCGCCCACATTTGATGAGGGACTCCCCTCCTCTGTCCACCCCAGAATCACCAAGACATTGGACAAATAGCAAACAAATGAGTTGACCTGAGAAGTGCTCTCAGGAGAGAAAGACACCAGCAGTGGAAAGCCTGGGTGTGAGTGTCCAGGACAGAGAGTGTCCAGGCAAACAGCAGCTCCCTGTGACCTGAGGGAGAAGGACTTGTGAAGCAGGGAAGAGTCAGGGGAAGGCACACTCTAATGCAGAGAGCCTCAGATATTTTCAAAGTAGGAGCCCTAATGTTTATCATAAATGACTATCTGCTTTTGACACCTTCTTTCCCCCTGCCCATTGTGTATACATAATGCTATATGTATTATGGGTACATAATACATTTACTATATAGTATTATGTGTATATAACATAGTATTTTATATACACAATATTTTTCTGATTATAATACATGAGCTGAGTTAAATTTTCAGAAAATATGGTAGTGTATAAAGTGTAAAGTGACAATCCTTCATGGTGCCACTCCTCCAAAAACCTCTTGTATGACCTTCTAGATTTGTTCTGCTCATTTGTCATGCACTCACAGTTTCTGCTTGTTTTTCTTTGTTTTTACAAAAAAAAAAATAGGGCCTGAGGGGAGAGTATAGCTAAGTGGTGGAGCACATGCCTAGCATGCATGAGGTCCTGGGTTCAATCCCCAGTACCTCCATTAATAATAAATAAATAAGCCTAATTACCTCCTCCACAACCAAAAAAAAAAAAAAAAAAATAGGGCCTGTTAAACTTTTTCTTAACAACCAAAGCATGTATGGACTTTTGTCCAGATCAAGAAATATGTATCTATACCATTTTAGTGACAACTTGGAATCCTGTTGTAAGGATGTGCCGTAATATATTTGCCTCACTTTCTATTGATAGACATTTAGGTATTTTCCCAGTTTTTTGCTACTAAGACAATCTTGCAACAGCCATACTTGCACTTATAACTTGTGTACTTTGGCGAGTATTTTATTATTTATGGGGTCAACTTTTTTATTCAAATGTTTTGTGGATTTTCAATATTGATGGATATTGCCAAAGTGTGCCTCAAAACAGCTGAACATTTCCATCAAAAGTGTTCATTTGCCCACATGCTTACCGACAGAATATTATCAATGTTTTTTTAAATTTTTTTTAATTAATCTTTCTTGGGGGGGGGAATTAAGTTTATTTATCTATTTATTTAATGGAGGCACTGGGGCTTGAACCCAGGACCTCATGCATGCTAGGCATATACTCTACCACTGAGCTATACCCTCCCCCCATTATCAATGTTTTATTATTTTTGACAAGCTAGTTGAGACACAATGATATGTCATTGTTGTGATTTACATTTCTTTGGTCTTTAGTGACTTGAGTGTGCTTTTTTTGTTTATTGGTCTGTTACATCCCCCTGCCCCATAAACTGCCTGTTCATACACACTTTGCCCACATTCACCACTTCTGATTGATTCGTTTGAGCCCTTTATAATTTAAGGGATTAGCTCTTTGTCAGGTACTGTGCAAATATTTTACCCACTTTTTCATTTGTCTTTTATTTTTATTTCCATGAAGAAGCTTTTAATCTTTAGTTAATCATATTTATGCATCGTTTTTCCTTATGATATCCAGTTTTGTGATTCACACCTAAAGTTCTTCCACACTCCAAGATTGTTAATGAAAAAATGCCCCTATGGTTTCTTTTAAGGTTTCTGTGGTTTAATTTTTTTTCTGCATTTAGATCGCTGGTGTGTCTGGAATTAGCGTGCGTATCAGAAAAAAAACCTTTAGTTATTATCAAGCTGGCCCAGAGGGTACTTGTTGAATGTCCCAAGTCCCAAGAGAATGTCCCTTCTCTCTTTTTTTGTTTGTTTTCGACTTTTACTCAGGAAAATAGCCCTTTTTTTAAATGATAGCTTTTTATTGTGAATTTCAATGACTTTACAGTTAAAAAAATAACTAATGAATATTAAAGTATTATATCACTCTAAATTCCCTATTCTAAATTGGCATTTTTAAATGCCCTTAATTGTATTTTACATAGTTATAATTTGTGCATATACTTTCTTATGGTCTGCTATTGTTTTGGTGGGAGCAGAAGCCTAGCCCTACTTCACCATCTTCTGAAGGTCCGACATCCTGGTATTTTATTAAAACAGTGTTTTTCAAACTGCATGAGCCATGAAATCAATTTTGTCAGTCACACCAGCATTATTTAAAAAGAGGTAGAATAGACTAGAAATCACTTTTTGAGGGCATACAGTTATTTAAATATGCATTTCCATGAAGCTACTCTTGAAAAGCTATGGAATATCTATGCTGAAATGCCAAAGTCCCATGAAATGGTATGAGAAGAGCCTAGAAAGTCCTTGCTGGGCAGGGGGAAGGGTCTGTTTCTAACTGCTGTGATTATTTCTGAGATCATTTGAAGAAGGTCCTGCAGATGAGGGCTAGGGAAGATGGGTTGGCCTTTGGGAAGCTCAAGAAAGTTAGAGAATTGAGATTAAGAAGCCTGAAGATGCAAGAATGAGCGAGAAGGGAGGGAGCATCCCAGCAGCCTAGGCAAAGGTTTTGGAGAAGAAAAGGTTGAAAAAATTGTTTTTAATTAATAAGGAAAAACTGTGGTGGCATCAAAAAGAGTAAAAAAGGGGAGGAATTGCCTTCTCCCCTTACCCAGGTTTGAACCTGAGTCCAACCAGCTTGTCCTCTTCTTGTAGAATCCTTCTCTAACCCCAGGTTTCACATCAGCCCCAAGGGACTGATCACAGAAGGAGATCAGCTCCACATCAAGTGCACCATTCAAGTGACACACCTGGCCCAGTCGTTTCCGGAAATCATAATCCAGAAGGACAAGGTGATTGTAGCGCATAATCGCAGCATCGAGGCCCAGTTCTCAGTGATGGCCATGGTGGAGCACAATGGCAACTACACTTGCAAAGTGGAAGCCAGCCACATATCCAAGGTCAACAGCATCGTGGTCAACATAACAGGTAGGGCTGCTGTCGGAAGGTGTCGGCATATGGCGGGCTCAAGACTCAGCTCTGCTGGAACCCAGGGTGGACAGTGAGAGCTGACACTTCTGCTCCACTGGTCTGCACAGGGGTGTGGTACTTGTGGGGAGAAGTCATGGCAGGTTCCTGTATCGCTGTCCTCACAGGGTCAGGGATGAGAAAGCACTAGTAAACTCAAAAATAATAGTAACAGTTCCTCTCTGTTGAACATTCGACGCCTGGTTACTTTTCCATTTCATGCTCATAGCTCTACTGTAAGGTAGGCGTTATGATTCTGGCTTTACAGATGTGGAAACTGAAGCTGAGAAGTTAGGTAACTCACGCAACAATTACAGGGGTGCCAAGTGGCAGAGCCAGAATCACTCCCAGGCCTGTTAGATTTGCAAAAGTTCCCTTGGACTCCTTCTGCCTTTACCTGCCTTTACTTCTCTCACAGCACTTACCACCAGAAAGACGTGGCCCTTCTTCCTGTGTATTGTGTGTATTCAGGCACCAGAATATAAGCTAGTGAGGACAGGAACTTTATCTATTTTATCCAGTGCCATATCTTTAACACCTAGAACAGTGCCTGGTACATAGTAGGAATTCAATACGTATTTGTTGGATAAACAAATGAGCATTGGATGACAGTGCTGCAGAGGGCAGAAGCAGCACTTCTCGGTTACCAAGTAAAAGTGTCCATTCGTTCATCATTTGTTCACATTCTTGATTTGTTCAATCGTTTACTGAAAGCTTCCTCCTTGTCAAGCATTGAGTGCATGGTCACAGTGACAGTCCCCGGTGTCATAAGTACGCTGCCAACTGCCCAACTAGGTGACTGGCATGTGTTGGATCCTGCTGGTCTATACCAGGTTGGATCCTGGTAACAATTTAGTTTATTATTTTTATTTTGTTTTATTTTATTTTATTTATTTTGGGAGAGGTAATTAGTTTTACTTATTTATTTATGTTTAAAGGAGGTACTGGGAAGTGAACCCAGGACCTTGTGCACGCTAAGCATGCACTCTACCACTGAGTTCTACCCTCCCCCCTAATTATTGATAATGGCATATTTTGATGGGACATATTTTTCACTGATAAGACATACATTATCTCATTAGAGAAAAGTATTCAGTTCAACATCTACTGAGAACCTTGTGTATACTGGGCAACATTGAGGGGAATGGAGAGCTGCCTAAAGCCAGGCTTTGCCTTTGAGGAATTCACAGACATACACAGATCGTTAGAATACAGTGAACAACCACACTAAAGGCATGGGTATTCTGCTGTGAGGGCAGCAGGAACCAAGTGGCAAACACATGGGCTATTTCACCCTTTAAAGCAGCACCCTGACCTTTGGGCCAAACTACATTAGGAAAATATAAAGCATCATTAGACCATCAGATACTCTTGTGGTAGCTGACCCCCCACATCCAGAAGTCTGAGTCATACAGGGTCTATAAGTCAATCAGGAGCTGGGTCTCCCCAGCCCAAGAAAGCACAGTGTTCTGCTTGGCCTGCCCTTCCCAGCCCCTCAGCCTAGGGCTCTGTGATCCTGTTCCGTGGAGAGCTCCCCAAGCCATGCCAGGGCTGGCAGGCAGCACCCCCACATTCAAGTGCTACAAGCCTTTGGACATGGTTCCAGGCCCATGTACGCATCTGGTTTTCCACTCCTCTTTTGCTATCAAGCCTCACTGTGAGTGACTCCATACAGTGATGTTGGAGGCTCACAGTAATTTTGTGAACATAAGAATCATTTAATTAGTCATTCATCTTTGGATGGGAAGTGGGTTTTCTTCACCCCCTACTGTCTGCCTTTTCAGACCCAAACTGTCATCAACTTTGCTGACTCTCAACTCTGTCCTGTCTTCTCATCTCTGCAGTCACACCCTAATGATTCTCCAAGCCTAGGTTCAGCGTCCCCTAGTCTATGGGCTCTGCTGCAAACGCTGCGTGAATCACCCACTACACATAAACACTTTGGAGTCAATGACTTTTTCACTGCTATCTCCCCCAAGCCAAGCACAGAGATGACCTGAAATAAATACGTGTGGAATGAAATGAGTGGATGAATAAATGAGTGAATGCCTGAATCATTACTTGCTGCCTTGCAAGTTGCACATTTTTTCTAATCCATTTCTGTGAAATAAATTGGATTTATGGGGGAGGAAAACCTGCCACTGGAATCCCAGGCAAAGAATGAACCCTAGCTCTTCAGTTGTGTGATCATCAGGTACATGAGAAGCAGAAAGCGGGGAATTGATTTGCCAAAAGCATCTGGGCCAAAGGCCTCTCCCTCAAGGGGGACTCTGGGGTCGGTACCAGGGAACATCTCACCCCGTTCCCACCCACTGTTTTTTCAGAGCTATTTTCCAAGCCAAAGCTGGAGTCTTCCACCACACGTCTGGACCAGGGTGAAGGTCTGAACCTGTGGTGCTCCATCCCGGGAGTGCCTCCAGCCAACTTCACCATCCTGAAGGAAGACACGATTGTGTCGCAGTCTCAAAATTTCACCAAGGTAGCCTCAGCGCGGGACAGTGGGGCGTACATCTGCGTCGCAGGCATGGGCAAGGTGGTCAAGAGAAGCAACGCGGTTTGGATAACTGTGTGTGGTGAGTATGTCCTCGCCGGCTCAGAGAGTCCCGGGATTGAATGGGAGAAAGAGAATTTATCACCAGCTGCCACTCTCTCCAGTCTGAAGGCAGTGCAGACTGAAGCAGGGTAAGAACTCGGGGGAAAGAGAGAGGAGCGGAAACAAGAGCCCAACAGCAGCAAGTGGGTATTTCTGCTCAGAGTACAGGAGAAAGGCCATCCGAGGAAGATGTCGCTGGTGAAAGTCACGTGCAGGGCTTTGTTGTGGCTGCGTGCTGATGATGTGGCCTCTGAATTGGCAAGATTCTGGCTGCTCAAACAGGCACCCACCCAGAGGGTCAGGGAGGAAACATGGCTTAGTCAACGCTGAACTTTAAGATCTAAGTTTCAGTTTTCAATCCATACCCTGGCTGACCAGAAGGGCTAGCAGAAATAGGTACTGGGACCACCTAGAGCCAGGCTTCTCAGATTGAACGTGCCCACAAAATCTGGTTAGGATGCAGGGCAGGATGGGGCCAGATTTTGCACCTTGGGGATGCTGCTGGTGCTGGGCCCTGGACCACACCCTGAGTAGGGAAGTTCTAAGAGGATGTGGAACTCCAGTCCAGCTGTCACTGTCACTGTTCTTATTCAGTCGTGGTCCTTCAGTTTAGCCTGTGGCTTTGGTTTATCTAGCCAAGATCTTAGTCTCAGCCAAAGCAGGATTTTAGCCGTCATCTAACATGAGAGACAAATGTGGGTCATTCCATTTTAACCTTTTGTCTTGCTGTAGTTCTTGGGAGGAGGTCATTTCATTTTATAAGCTAATTTCTAAATAATGACCTAGTATAATTTATGTTTCTGAGGTGTGAAATTTACTATTTGGAGAGGCTGAGGCACTGAGAATTTGTTTAAAATATATTCTGGTTAGATATTTGTTATAATTTTTAATGTTTTCTTGTGTCTCTTCTCAATACGAAAAAAAACCACCCACATGAGTGTGTACGTATGTTCACATAAATAAGATATGTGAAAATATAAACATGTATTTAGGGGGATGTAATGTTCTTCTTGAATTTGTGTCATCCTTTTTTGTTTGTTCTCTTTTCCTCTCCCTCCTCAACAACCTTAAAGAAGTTCTATAAAGGTAGATAAGGCAGACAGGCATTTTAAATCACAGTAATGACAGAGAAAGCTAAGCCCAGAGTTTGGAGAAGGAACCCCTTGGGCAGGATGTTTCACTTCAGACTGTTTCTCTCTCTCTCTCTCTGTCATTCTAGAAATGCTTTCCAAGCCCAGTATTTTTCATGACTCCAGGTCTGAGGTGATAAAAGGACAGACCATAGAAGTCAGTTGTCAATCCATAAATGGAACCTCGCCCATTGATTATGACCTTTTAAAAGCAAGTAACCTGTTGGCGAGTCAGAAAATAGGCTCAAATGAGCCGGCGGTATTCAAAGATAACCCAACAAAAGATGTAGACTACCAGTGCCTGGTGGATAACTGCCATTCCCACGCCAAAGTGGTCAGCGAAGTTCTTCGGGTCAAGGTGATAGGTAAGTTGCTGTGCCGGAGAAGAATTCACGTGGGATTGGGGCTTTAGTTGACATTCTCAAAGGTTTAGAGTGGACTGGAGAAGTGAGTGGTTCTTGTGCAAAGTTCCTACACACGACACGTGGCAAAGCAGGACCAAGGCCCCAGTAAATGGGGCGGGAAGGTATGTGGGAGTTATTGGTGTGGCCAGTGTCACTTCTTTCAAACAAACTGCTAAAATATAAGCGGGAAGTGTCCCAACTTCAGGAAGTGCTTTGAGGCCCCGCCAGCACTCGCTCCTGTTTAGATGAACTGACAGCCATCTCTGAGAGTTACAGGCCAGAGCTCTCACACCATGAGCACTCGGCGGGGCAAGTCTTGCCACATGTGGAACGACCAGCAGTCTGAGCTGCAGGCTGCCGCTGGGCTCTCCTACTCAGGAGAAATGAACCACTGTCCTCGGATGGATACTTTTCCTCCAGCCTCCATCTTCTCAGAAGGCCTCAGGAGGACGATCGCTTGTGCCTCTGAGATATTCTGCATCTTGCTGTAAAAAGCTTGATAAGGCTTCCTCTTCCTCCTCTTCCTTTCTCTTTAATAACTGCTTATCTACATGTGCCACGTGGACTTCTTGTGTTGGACAGCAAGTCCTCCTACTGTTAATATACAACCTAAGAGTAGCAATACTTTTCAAATTAACATCAATATATATTTAGCACCTTGTGCTATAAAGCCTATAGGAAAAAGAAAGAAGACATATTCTTTGTTTTCAATGATATAACAAGAAACACAGGATACATTTTAATATATTTGAGTAATGGTGCAAATGAACATTGGGGAAATGTTACTAGGCAACACATGGTTAATTGTCACACAAGCTCTCCTTACCATGATGGTGATAGGAATTTAGGGCATGAAAGAGACCATCCAGCTGGAGGGAGAAGAGCTGGGTTAGGAGCCAGGGCTTGACAGTGGGTAGGCAGAGAGGGCTAGAGATGGTCACCAGCATAGTCAAATACATGGGCAGAAGGCTGTGTGGAGCAGATCAAGAGGCTGTGAGTGCATCCGATGGCTGGAGACAGAGGTTGGTAATGGAGAGTCATTGGATATAAATTGAAAGGGTGACTTTTCTAACTGCAAAGGGAGTCAAGCACCAGTCTTAGGAGTTGGGAACTCGTCTTGTGTGCAGTGAAGAGCCAGAATATGGAAGAGGGACATGCAGAGAATGGGATCTTGGGAAGATTAACCGGCTGGTCCTATCAGTTAGAAGCAGTGGAGACTTCAGACCTTACAATACCTTAAGAAGCTAATGTAGAAGCCCATGTGAGACTATTGGTTTAAACTGGGTCAATGTTAGTGGCTAACATTTACTGAGTTCTGACCACGTGTTCACCCCTATGTGAAGTATTTTAGTAAATTATTCCTATTCATACTTACAGTAGCCACATAAGACCCATAATAATATCATCCTTATTTTATAATGAGGAAACTAAGGCTTAAGATAAACAGCTGGGGGGCAGTAGGGTTAGGAATTGAGGCCAAGCAGTCTGGTCCCTGAGCCTGGCTTGCCGCCACCCCTTGTGCTTCAGGAGAGAGGTTGTCAGGTCAGGCTGCACCCTCCAGGAGTCTGCCCTTGGGGTTGACCCCACTGTCCCATCCTGGGCCTGCTGCTCCCTTTTGTTGGCTTGGCGGCCCCATGGTCTGGCCACCCCCTGCACTATGCCAGTCTGCTGATCAGTTCATTCTAACACTAGTAGAAATGTACTTGGGAAGACAATTTAGGATCAGAATTTTGGTGGCTGAACAGGGAGGGAAAGGAGATACAGGAGGAAGGTGAGTTTTGCTTGGATCTGCCGCGAAAGAGAGGCAGGCAGGGGTTCTCAGTGGAGATGCCCAAGTAAAATTCAAAACTCAGGATTCAGGGGAGTCACCTGGACTAGAGCTATATATATAGGCATTAAATGCTGTATGTTTACGTGTTAAACGCACAAGCAGAAGCTATAATGTAGGTGAAATCATCAAAGAGGAGCACAGAGATGGCAAACCAAGGACTGAGTTTTATAGGAAGCCTGCATTTCAGGAGCAAAAGGAAGAAAGATTGGTGAATAAAGAGGGACTGGCAGGCAAGGAGGTAAGAGAATAAGGGTTGTAAGGTATCCCAGAAGCCCAGAGAAAGCTGAGTTCTAAAGGAAGGGCTGGGCGTCAGGTGAGAGCTGTAGGGAGGCTGAGGATGGGAAGTCGGGAAGAACACCTACCCCTGGATTTAGTCTCAGGGAACTCACACGGATGAGCTAGTCAGGGATCAGCTGACGTTTCAAGTTTCTTCAAAACCAGAGGTACTGTGCAGTTTCAGAAGCAGAGGGATAGAAGTCAGATTTGGGGGCTGAAAAGAAAGTGGGAAATGAGAAAAGGAGGAGAAAAACAGGACAGTAGCCAGTGCGTCAAGGTTATTTGCTCATAAGACCTGGAAGCGCCATGCATCTTTGTGAGCAGAGAGAGAAATCACATACAGACACACACACACTCACTTACACAAATACACACATTCACACACACAGGCTCCCCCAGAACACACCCCCAGCAGAAGACGTGAGTTCATGGTAGAGTCAAGCCGAGTGCTCAGTAGTACTTGACATGGAAGGTGAAGGGAGGTGTCCCTAGCATCTTGTGTCTAGTCAACATGCTAGGACAGGGGGTATCCACTGCTGCCCTTCTGGGCTACTTGGGAGAAAATGTGAAGAATGTGGGATCCCAGGAGTGACTTGAATAAAGGGCAAAATCCAAGTCCAGGTCACAGTGGGCGGAAGGCTGACCTTGACCAGTGGCTGTGTCATGTTGCTTCTCTTCCCCACTTCTTTTCTCAGTGCTAATATTTTTCCTGCTTTTCAGCCCCAGTGGATGAAGTCAAGCTCTCCATCCTGTTGCATGATGAGGTGGAGTCTGGGAAGGCCGTTGTCCTTCGGTGCTCTGTGAACGAAGGATCTGGTCCCATCACGTACAAGTTTTACAAAGAAAAAGAGGGGAAGCCCTTCTATCAGACCACTTTGAATGACACCCAGGCCATTTGGCACAAGGCGAAGGCTAGCAAGGAGCAGGAGGGACAGTATTATTGCACTGCCTCTAACAGAGCCAACCTTTCCAAAAATGTCCTCCAAAGCAACATACTGACAGTCAGAGGTGAGTCGCGGCCTCAGTGGCAAAATGTAGTGTGAGTTCTTAGGGCGAGGCCAGAAAGCACACGACTTGTAAGAGGAAGTGGATGGGAGTTTAATGCATCTTGTTGAGGGTTAAGGGACCAACGTCCTCCAGGCTCTTTGGCTGCAGATCACAAAAACCCACTCAAGTATAAAATAGGCACTGATTATTATAAGGAATTAGAAGTGTTTCACACAGTCCTAATCACAGATTCTTGGTGGAGAGGTACCAACTGGCCCGTCTTGGGTCAGAGTCCACCAGGGACCATTTATGGACAAGAGGATTGGGTCATGCAGAGCAGACGTGGTTAGAGGAGCCCACCAGCCCATGTGGTTAGAGGGTTATTTATAGAGAAGGAGGAGGGATGAACAGACACCCCAAAAAGAGCCTCCTTTAGTCCTGTGGTCCTTTTGGACCATCACTGACTCTCTTTGTAGCAGAAACAACCATTTCTGCACCAACTATGAGCACGGAGTCCCTCAGAGGTACACGTTCAGTGTAAGACGCCGGTTACAAGGATGTAAAAATCAGTCCTATTTGTTGCTTAAGGCTGATATTATTTCTCGCTGGTGGAGGAAACACCTCTATATTAAAATTTTTTTTTTTTGCATTTCCAGTCTATCTTGCCCCCTGGAAGAAAGGGCTTATCGCAGTGGTTGTCATCATAGTGGTGATTGCCACCTTGATACTTGCGGCCAGATGCTATTTCCTGAAGAAAACCAAGGGTGAGCAGTCCTTTCATTCTGCTGTGACAGCTGCCTTGCCGGGGCCGGCCGTGGATGTGAGGGGCTGCAGTGGGAGCTGGGGAGACGTGACTCACGACGATTGTTTTCCTCCTGCCGTGTCACCTTGGTAGCCAAAAATTTCGGCTTTGGTGGGTGTGGAGCTCTTATTGCCCCTGGATTTAGCTAGGCAGAAGTGAAAGCCATGGCTTTCCTGGTTGGGCACCCCAGAAAAGATGAATTTGGGGGGAAGTTGCATCAACATGTGCTCAGAAGTGTGGATTTGGCCACACCTCGTCCGACAGTTGGTAGAGCTGGGGGTGAGTGTTATGGAGACACTCCACAACACACACCCTGAGTGCCTCCCAGTTCATCTGCTGGTTGTGCCATGATTTCTGCCCTGTGCTTGGGGCTAACCATGCCTGGAAGGGAAGCCAGGCTCACCCACGGACACTCAGGATTCAGAGTCAGCTAAGCCAGACTCAAGGACAAAGGCACAGCACCAGTGAAGTCTGCAAAAATTTGCTTGTGGGATAAGGTGGGTTCTGTTGGAGCCCCTGGTGCTGCTGCCTAGGACGGGAGCGGGCAGAAGGGATGAGGAGGGTGTTTTTTCCTAGAGCAGGAAAGGGGCAATCCCTTTGGGCAGACAGACTCCAGGACAAACTCCTTCCTAAGGCTGAGTCTTGGTCTCAGGCCAGTTTGGAATTCAAAGCACAGGGATGGATGTAGCCTTTACTTTGGGGGATGGTCTTGAAGCAAATAGTTGTCTGCTTGTCTGGTTCATGTGGTTCCCGTGCTGTTGTCTTCCTCTCTGTCACATTGCGCAAAGGAAAACTGCTCTGAGCTAAAACAGTCAAAATGTCATATTTGGGGGGAAATGGTGTGAAATCTCTTGATATAAGGCCAAGAGAAGGCCTGCTTTGTTTCCTTTTTTTTAAGTGGGACTATGTTTGGCTTTCTGTTCTCTCTTTTTGTGGGTATTCAGTATTGAAAAAAAGTCAAATGTGGTGGAAACGATTGTTCCCCTCTGGTGTGGATGTGGGTTCTTTATACTGACTTTGGTTCTTCTCTTTGTCTTTTAAAGCCAAGCAGATTCCTGTGGAGATGTCCAGGTCAGTGTACTTGAAGAGGGGAGGCTGTCCTGTGGGTGTGGACAGACTTGTCTGGAGGGATTCCTGTCATTAGAAGTTTTCAGTGGTTCTTGGCAAACTCAGAAAAATCAGGACCTTGGGTGTGAGTGGTGTAGGGGTGTGTGTGTGTGTACGTCTGTGTGTGTGTCTCAGTGAAAGATTGCCAACTGTCCTTCACAGGAAGGAATGGCTTTTTTCTGAGGTCATGTCCTTTCTACATTTTTCCTTATGAAAATATAATGGTAGTAGATGGAATTTTAAAATTTTTACTGACTTGGCAAAATAGAGTTGGCCTTAAAAAAAAAATGGTTGTACTATTTTTACTGTTCTTGAAATCTAAAATCCCAAAGTATGGAAACTATAGCTCTGTTCCTGAGAGAAACAGGAGCACATTATTTATCAAATAATCACAGAGCTGAAAAAAACATTAGTTCCAAATGAGAGTGAAATTTTCCTTGCTTCAGAAAACTCTTCCTGGTTTTCTCATGATCTTTCTTTGATTTTTTTGTTGGTTTGGAATTAGAGTCAAAAAATGTGATTTTTTTTTTCTTTCTTAAATTTCAATTTAAGGCCAGCAGCACCACTTCTGAACTCCAATACTGAGAAGGCGTTGTCTGATCCCAGTACTGAAGCCAATAGACATTATGGTACAGTGATGGTTTTGTGCAGTTGCTAAGAGTTTTCCCCAGCTTGCTACACACTCTCCTATCCCTCTGAGCAGCAGAATCTGTAGGCGGTGGGGTGAGGCTGGAAGGGAAGCCCTGGCTTCCAGCAGGGACACTTAATCTAATCAGTCATTGGGTGGTGAGCTAACAAGCAAAACAAAAACTTAAGAAAGGCAGAACATTGTGCTCTGATTTTTGCCACCTTGTAAATATCCCGAGGACTGAAAGGTGGGGAACCATTACAATTACAATGCTATGGACGCCCCTCGTGGGTTATCTCCCAACACTGGACCCTGCCCAAGTGTCATCATTCTTCATTTGCAAGAGAGAGCCCAGCTATCAAATGAAGGCATTGGTAAAATGTCTCAGATGGAATTATTTATTGCAAGCACAAGGCAGTTTCATTTCAAACTTGACATGATGGGAAACCAACTTAAAGATTTCACTGTTAATTCCACTGCTTTGGCTGCAATAAAATTGATTTTGAAATTAAAAAAAGAAGATTTCACTAATAGTAAAGGCATTTGAAAAAAAAAGTGGTACAATAAAGGAATACTTGGTTATGAGGTTTATTGCACACTTGAGAGTCAGCTCGGTAGGGTGGGGTGGCAAACCCAGGAGATCTAAATCCCATTAGGTCTGTGAGAAAACCGTTCAAGCCTTTTAGCACAGATGCTGGCAATTTCCCAGGGGGCTATGATTATATCACACTAAACGTTCTGTCCCAGACAGGTTTGGGAATTAAACACTGCTGTTCTTTTCTTAATTCTGTAGCAATGTCCCACAAAATAAGAAATTTTTAGGATATACCAGGGCATTCTTGAGAAATGAATAAGCAATTCCTATGGTACTAAATCATAAATGTTTTAAAAAGTAAAATAAGATATTTGTCATAATAAAAGCCATGTGCTAATAAAGAGAAAAGAGCAAATATGTCATTTAAGAAACAACATTCAGAAAAATTTGGTGAATATTTAGCAAAAAGTAACCCAGTGCTGTAACGAAAATATCTCTTTGTGGAGTAAAATGGGTTATGATGGTAATTTGTATTATACATAACTAGAGATATAAGACTTTAAATTAAATGTTGATAAAGGCTTGTATTAAAACAGAATTTCCTCCCAAATTTCCAAAAATGCAAGAAATACTCCAATTCTTATTATATTTTCTTTGCATAGATTATTTCAGCTTATAAATATGTTAATAATCACAGTAGTAGTTAGTAAATACATAATGGAACAGAATGGAAACCCAGGTGTTCTTCAGGAATAATATTTAACATTCATAAGAATTCTTTTTAATAAAGAACAGCTTGACAAAAAAGAGTAAAAATTTTTTGCCCATGCCCATGGAGGTGACAGCCCGGAGGTCCTTCAGGCCACATTCTCATGGATCCAGTTCTGGAGAGAGTTAGTTTACTAGCATCCTTCATGTTTGTGGTCACTGGCTTGTCCCTTCTAGAATTAAGCTTAACTTCTTTGGAACTTGCTTCTAGTGAACAATTCTGAATTTGGCACAATTCATAAACAGACGTTGCCCTCCCGTGCAGTGGTGGGCATCTCACCGGTTTTAGAAGGAGACCAGGCAGTGGGTTGGCTGGGGCCCAGGGGCACCAGGAGGAAACTCAGAACCCAGATACACTGCTGGCTGCTAACTGCACTGAAGAAATTAGGCTTGACTCTTTTCATTAGTGGCATTGATTTTTTAAAAGTTATATAGAAAACTAAGAGTTCCACCGTCACTCATCTTAATTGTTACTTTTCAAACTAGGTTACAATGAAGAGGTTGGAAACCATGCAATGAAACCATTAAATGAAAATAAAGGTAATTATCTAATTAGGTGTTGTTTTTTTTTTAAATTAGAAACCTTTGCTTTTGAGTAAAAGACCCCCAGGAAGAACTAAACCTGTGAAGACCTGTGAACATTTCTTCGCCTCTCTCAGATGGAGGTGGCTGTTACTTCTCCAAAGAAACTATCTAGTGTCTTGTTGTTATTATTTTCAAAATAAGTGCAGTGCTATTTTATTTTATATAGTGTATTTTTCATTTTTATTAAACATTTAGTAGATACAAATTATAAGTTGTGTGTAAAATATAAACAACAGCGCTTCAATAACTGCATACCCATCCCTTTTAAAAAAAAAATTTCCTCTACCTTTAAAGTACCTTGTGTATTTCTCCCCACCCCAGCCCCTTAACATTTTTTTTGCCAGCTTTGTTGAGATATAATTGACATATAACATTGTGTGAGTTTGACGTGTACAACGTGATAATTTGCGTTACTGCTGTATCAAAACCCACCTGGGCCTCTACTGTCGAAGAGGAGGGAGATCCTCCCTGATTTATTTAGCAGCCCATTCTGAATCAGGAAGTTCCATTTTGGGTGTAACTTGATTTCCTACCTCATATGTATGCCTCATATACATCTCAAAGCAATTTTAGGCTGGGGACCCCATTCCCCATTTCCTAAGATCCTTTCCACCTTGGAGAAGGTGTTCTGTGCCTATGGCCGTGGAGAAGGCTTCTAGGGTTAACTGCTGTGGCTGATGCTGGGTGTTTTCTGTAGCTACTGAGCTTTGCAAATCCTCCTACTGTAGTAACAAGGGGACCTGAGCAGGAGGGTCCTTTCACATCCTGGGGGGCTGCAGGCCTCATCACTACCTCTTCCGGCCTGAGTTTTCTCACCCATTTAGAATAAAGTCAAGCCTGCATCTGACCTCCCCTTTAAAATACAGTATACTGTGATCATTTGAATGGAAATCTTTCATGTGCTCTGATGCCTCCACAGGGAGATTTTATCTAACTGCAACGTGCTGTGGTTCTTTTGAGCAGAGCCTCTGACCTTGGATGTGGAGTACACTGAAGTGGAAGTGACCTCACCTGAGCCTCACCGAGGTAACACCATCACTCGAGTGATTCCCCATGCTTTACTATCTGCTTGGGTGTAGACGCCAGGGTGGGCTGTGTTGCAGCCCAGGGACCAGAGCCCAGTCACCCTCCTTGCTCAGGAGGGAGGTGGTCAGCAGACAGATGGGCTGGTCGTGCTTAAGGCAGGAGCGGTGACCCCCATCCAGGCTTGGAGGTGTAAAACGTCATTAATTTAGCATACTACTAATAACAAATGTATTTTATTGAGCAATTACTAAGTGTTAAGAGACGGTTTGCAGGCAGCCTCACTCCTGGGTGTCTGGACATTCTTCCAGAGTTATCCCCCTTGCCCTAACCCGGCACGTTTCTTTAAAAGTTGCTTGCTGACTGAGCTTATGTAAATAAAATGCATGTTTGAAGGAAGCAAGGGCTTGGCTATTTAAAGGGACACTTGGATAAAGCCTTTTAAAAGCACAGAATCTCTCTCCATGTAAACAGTGGCACCATCTTTATTCAGGTTTTGTTTTTATGTGTGTGTTTCTCTTGGGGGCAGGCTGCCCTGGAGGAAAGAAGAGATCCCGAGCTCTGGTTCTGGCTGGGGAGACTGACTCAGGGTGGGCTCGTCCACAGCAAGCTCTAGGTCAACAATCTCAGTTGCTTTGGGCCCCACAAAAAACTTGCATATTCTCCCAAACCTCCTTAGCGTCCCCAGAGGCTGCCACGCAGAGGAAGCAGCCACCCCGAGCCTTCCTGCCCTGCTGGCTTGCATCCCGTTTCTGCTGAGGCTGATGCCAAGCTGCGTCCACTCAGCCTGGCACACCTGGGGCCACTTTACAGACCATGCCTGTGAGCATTAGCCAGAGCCACGTGGTGACGGTGTTCTCTTGTCATCTCTTGCTCCATGATCCAGAAGGAGTTTTGGGTTCCTTCCTTCTTCCCTTGCTTAGCATGGTTCCAGGTACCATGGCCGCAGGTGTGTGCGTGGAACCTTCTGGGCAGAGCTGGCTGCAGCACAACAGGACCACCATGCCCGCAGTCTGCAGCCAGCATGGCCCGATCTACACGGCTGCACAGGGCATCCCACTTCCACGTCTAGACTGGACCGGGGAGGGTGGGCACCATGGCTGGCCTGAAGTCCTCTTCCTCTTTATTTCATGGTAAAGCGATTCGCTTGTTGGGTTAACAAATTAAGGGCTGGTGATAGACCAGCCCCAAAGTGAGCAGCAAAGATACTTATGTGCCCCCCCCCAATAGAGATACAGCCTATGTGGGAGCCTCGGAAACAGAACCGATGAGCAGATAGTATCAGGTTAGAGTCAGTGCTCACAGGAAGAAGCATGGGGTGTGATGAGAAGGTGTGAACAGTGATGCGTTTTCTGGCTGCCTAGTGTTAGGAAGCCTGCTTGCGGCGTGGCTTTGAGCTGGGGCCTGAAAGGCACAACCAAGTTGGCTCCACCAAGAGGAGGGAGGCCTAGGAGGACTGAGGACATGCACAGGACAGGGGGAGGTGGCCTGGAGCTTGGCTGGTTAAGGATCTGAAAGGAGACTCGTGTCTGCAGAGAGCGAGAAGGAGCAGAGCCAGGTGAAGCTGGGAGCACAGGGCGGGGGCACCAGAGGTTCTCTTTGTTCTAGTCTCAGTGCATTGGGGCCTTTGGAAGCTTTTAAGCAGCAAATTGACAGGTTCCAATTTCCTTCTTTAAAAACCATCCTGGTGGCTGGTGTGGAGGACAGATTGAAGGGGCCAAATAAGGAAACCAGGCAAGAGGGGGTGAAGATGGAGCCAAAGTGCTGGTAGCGGGTGGATTCTGGATATATTTTAGAGACAGATCGCAGCCTATGGCCAGGATGGGGAATAATCACATTAACACTGTGTGTTTCTTGTCTAAACAACGGCATGGATGGTTGTGATGACTGCAGTTGGGAAGAACAGGCTTATGGGGAGCTTGGTTCAGTTGGGTTAAATTTGACAGCCCAGGAGAAGACACCCCAGGGGTTTGATGCTCAGAACTGGGTCTGGGTGGACTGTGGCCAGTGGGACTTTAGGGGGCTCTGCGCCAGCCTTCCCTGGTCCAGCCCAAGCCCCTCCATCCTGTGCATTGTGGGCTCCATCCCATGGGCCACTTCCTCTTAAAGGGGCTTCAGGTTTGGGGAAAAAGGGGAACCACAACAAGAGGGCAGGGCTGAATGTGTGAGGGGAAACCCCGCTGTCCTCCGCGCATCACTGGGCGCTCCAGCAGGCAGCGATGGCCCTGGGCTCTGGCCTCGAGGATCTGATACCTATCCCAGAGGGCCAGGCCCCACTCTCACCTGCCGGCTGGGCCAGGGCGAGAAGGAATTATGAGGGCTTGCATGAGGCCTGGAGGGCTTGGGATTTATGGAAACTGAAGCAGAAGAAGGAAGCAGGATTTGGCCTTGGGAAAGTGTCCATTTTCCATTTCTCTAGGGATGTTTCCACGTTAGCAGTATCTGGTTTTCTTTTTCTTGCTTGAAGGTGAGGAGGGAATGGAAGGGAAAAGAGGACCCCTGAGACTGGGTGAAGTGGGGACATTTCCTTGCCCAGCTGTGCAGCTGCAGGGTTGTAACCACCCAGGTCACCTTTCCCCAGTTTGCACAAAGGTGCTGTGTGGTCTGTGCGGGCCTTGGCAGAGCTGGAATGAAAGTCACTTGGATGGAAATGGAGAGTTTCTAGAGGATTCAAGTTGCATTTTCTGGACCCAGCCTCCTTGGCAACTAAGGGACAGTGGGGGAGGGTGGCCTGGCCCACGATGCTGTCCCCTTACTTTCTCATGGGTGGGGAGTGGGGCGTTCCTAGGTGAGGAAAAGACTTTGTGGGTTCAAGGCCAGCGGTGAGTAAACTTGGCCTGGTCTTGGCCAACCCAGTTCCCCATCCTCAAGGCTTCCCTCCTCTACAGATGGGGTGGAGGAAGCAATGAGGACTGCATCCAGCACTAGCCCTGCCTGGCAGCTGACCAAGTGGTCACTTGGGGATGGAGGAGGGGTGGGAAGGAACTCGTTAAACGCCGGTTTGCTGCCTGTTTGCTCTGAGACCGATTCCTGGGAAAACCCCATGACGTTGAAGCCATCTCTTTCTCTGTTAACAGAGAAAAACAGGAGCCAAAATAAAGCCCATCCGGAAACATCCCTGACAGCACAGACAAACAGCCTGTTGGCCTGGTTTAGTCATTAGCAGGCAGCTGCTGCCACGGAGCAGCAAGGGGAAGGCAGCTCTGATGAGCTGCAGACCCCGCCCCCATCGCTGGGCTGGGCAGAGCCAGGTGGGCAGCAGGAGAAACCCTGGGGGCAGCTGCAAATCTGGCAGCTCAACCAAGAAGTGAAACCACCCTGCCACCCTGGCTGATACACAGAGTTGTGAAGTGGAAGAGAGTCAAGTGCAGCTTCTTGGGGCCAGAGGATGTCAGAATGTCCCCAGGATGACTGGGGAGGGCCACCGGCCACCCCTTATGTGCCTCGGGTTAGGGAGTTCCCAAGGATGTCCAGACCCCCAGGCTTGGCTGTCCAGCGCCCTCACTCCATTCCCTCCTCACCGCCCCCAGGTCCCGTTTTGGTGCTGGGTCAGAGGATGGGCTGGCAGGGCCCCAGTGCACCTGGCGTGCAGTGTCCTAGAATGTTTATCACAGCATTGTTTGCACACCGTCTGCCCCACAGCCTGGAGCTCCTCAAAAGCTGGAACCAGGTCCTGTTTACCTTTTCCTCTTCCATGGCGTCCAGCACACAGTAGGTGTTAGGACCGTGTGACTTGCCCGGGCCTGATATTGAGCAGACTGTACCCTGAGGATGTGGTAGATCCCCCAACAGATATGGGGATCACTGGGGCTTCCCTCTACATCCCCAGATCTGGTGCCGTGGAGGGAGAGTGGTGAGTGGTGTGGGCGTCTCTGCTGTCCTCTTAGAGAAAGGCAGGTGTCCCAGCAGGGGGTGCCACTCTGCTGAGTCGCACCTCCTATGTGATGCCCTGGGGGAGTCAATACAATGCCTTCTACAAGGCCCTGGCACCCTAAGTGCCCCAAGTTCAGCTGTCAGGATCTGAATTGCCACCCAAGCTTTCTCTTGGCCCTGATACCGGAACCACCAACACTTAGTGTGGGATGAATGACCGTGGTTTTTAGTCCTAAAACCTGAAACCTCAGGGATCGGGCTGATCATGCCAAGACCTTCCTGGAGGCCAGGGTTCTGAGATGGAGACACCTGCAGGAATATTGGCTATTGTTGTCACTGTCCCAACAAACCTTTATAGGTGCCAGGGAGGAGGGTATAGCTCAGTGGTAGAGTGTGTGCTTAGCATGCATAAGGTCCTGAGTTCAATCCTCCAGTACTTCCATTAAAAATAAATGAGTAAATAAACCTAATTACCTCCCCCACCCAAATTAATTAATTAATTAATTAAAACAAGCCAAAAAAACCTTTATAGGTGCCTCCAGGCAGCCAAATAAGGCCTGGGATCAGGAGGAGCACAAGACCCCAGGCTCTGCCCTGGAGGAGCTCGGGGTCTGCCAGGGGAGATGGTCATGGGGACAGATAGCGTCAGTGTGTCATGGGCAAGTGCCCCCTAGATGCTGTGGGAGCCCACGTAAGTGCCCAGAGCACAAGGGAAGACAGGATGTAAGAGGGAATAGGTAGGTGTGTGAGGGTGTGTGCCCCCGAGTGCAGGAGCCAAGCTCATCCTGGGCTTGGAGGACGAGGAGGAATGGGGCAAAGAAGAAGGACCGTGCGGGCAGCAGAGTGTGTGTAGGGTCAGGATGCGAGAGAGGGGGGCACCCCTGGAGCATGGTGAGTCCAGGGTGTAGTAGAGTCCATGAATTTGCAACGTCCATGTGGCACTGACCATGGCGGCGGGAAGCATCACCCTGTCTGGGGTTTCTCAGTCTACAGAGGGAGAATGCTGGCCACACGGCATTAGGCGCCATTCTACACTAAGTCTTCCTGGTCCTTTGTGCAGGTGAGAGGGAGGTGGCGGGGTCCATCCTGTTTCCTGAGTGTGTGTGTGTGTGTACAGTAGACGCACTATGAGTGTTTGTGCTTGTGTGTATACACAACCTGTGAACGTACATCAGATTAAAATAAACAGATGGCCGTATAGGGACTCTTTGTCTCCCAAGCCCTTGAGTTTCCTCTGGGTGTAATCCATACCCTAAGTCAGTCATCTTGTCTGCTATTCAGAAAGGGCCCAGACCAGAGGTTCTCAACCCTGCCTGCATCTTAGAATTCCCTGAGGAGCAATTAAAAAACACCAATGCCAGGGTCCACCCTCAACCAATTCAATCAGAAGCAGCAGTCAGGCCCAGGTGTTGGCATCGGAAATCAACTAGCCCAGCTGTCAAGATTTGTAAGCAGGTCTCAGTCCCAGCTGATCCTTAGAGATCCAGACGATGCCCAGGCTCTAACCCAGACCTTGGGTGTTTGGGAGGCCATAGCCCAGCATCCTGGGAGGGGCTGGCAGAGCAGCTGGACACAGGGAAAGAGGGCTGGGGCCACCGAGCTAGAGGCTGCAGGTCTGTGCTGGGGGTCCCTCTACCTTTGGCGCCCTAGGTCCAGGGTTCCCACAGCGGTCTGTTGGCCTTGTACTTCCAGACTGAGAGTGGTGCTGGTTAGACCAGGATCTTCTAAAGCTGGGAAACGGCTTGGGATTAGTAATGACAAGGACTCCAGGTGCTCCTGGAGATGGGCGCTTGTGGGATGGGGTAGTGGGATGCAGCCTCCAATATTTTCCGGCTTCAGCAGTGGGCTGACCTGGCGCCCAGAGGCAGCTATTGACCTGTGCCTGGTCCCTTTCCAGGTCTGGGAACAAAGGGCACGGAGACGGTGTACAGTGAAATCCGGAAGGCTGACCCTGGTAAGTGAGGACCCCCTAACTGCCCCAGTCTGGGGTTGGGGGGAGGGCACTTTCCCTGGAATCATCCACAGGGTCTTGGGAGTGGGCAGGGAAAAGAAGGAGCAAAGGAGGCCAAGAAAGATGCCACCTTACACCAGAGTTGTTGACTCTGTCTCCCCCCCCTCACCCTTACAAAGTGGCCTCGGGTTACAGGTACTATTTATTTCGTTGATTGCCGGCTGCATGCCAGGCAAACAAAATCTCATACATTCACACTCAGCAGTGGCCAGTTGGACTAGAGCGTGTCCTGGTGCCGCTGTATGCTCACAAGATGCCCAGCAGCATTCCGGGCACTTGTGACCCCCGAGAGAAGCAGTGTGGCCCTGCCTGTTCTCAGATACCAGCCACAGAGCCTCACCTGCTCCTCACACAGGCCGGGCCCTGGTGCACCGGGGCTCCTGAAGGTCTCAGGCAAAGTCAGTGCTTTGCTTTGAAAATGTTCAGTAGCTCCAGCCTTTCTAAGAGCACAACGACTTTAGGTGGCGGGGTGTGGATCTGCTCTCATTTCCTTTGACTTCTGCCCAGAACCCACTTCATTTCCCATCTCCACTGCTTCCCCAGGAAGAGCTTCCCCCAGGACTGAGCACAGTGCCCAAGCAGACACGGAACTGGGCAAGTGCCCAACAGTCTCATTTTTGTGTAATTATTCTATTCTCATGAAATGAAATCCACAAAGACTACTTTTATTTATTTTTTATTTTATTTTTTAAAATCTAGTTGACATACAATGTTATGTTCTTTTCAGGTGTACTACATAATGATTTGATATTTGCATACATTATAAAATGATCACCACAATATGTCCGGTAACTATCTGTCCCCATATAAAGTTATTATGATATTATTGGCCATATTCCTTATGCTATATATTACATCCCCGTGACTTTTTTTTAATGTAACTGGAGGCTTGTACCTAATCCCCTACACCTGTTTCACCCCTCCTCCACCCCCGTCCCTTCTGGCATCAGGTTTGTTCTCTGTATCTATGAGTCTGTTTTCACACAAAGACTACTTTTAAATTCTGAAAATAAGTTGCAACCCAAAAGACATAAACATTCTGGGGGAAATGGTCCCTATGTGGCTATCTTGCTTTGTACAACAGCCTTCTATTTAAGTGGATCCTTTGAAAGGAAATTATTAAAATGGGCTGGGCAACTTCCGTAAAGCCCAGCTACCCTGAGGGTGGTCCAGAGACAGGCGGCAGTGGTCTCAGGCCCAGCCCAGACCCGCAGAGTCAGAAACTCCAGAATCTGAACTCCAGCAAGGTCCCATATCTCTCTCTTTTTTTAAATGCTAATTAATGGTTTTCTCTAATTCTGATATGATGGACTAATTTACTTTTTTCATTATTACCTTTATTACATTCTTACCTGTGGTCAGTGATTTTTTTTTAATTAAGATATAGTCGATGTACAATATTACATAAGTTACAAGTGTACAACATAGTGATTCACAATTTTTAAAGTTTAGATTCCATTTATAGTTACTACAAAATATTGACTATTCCTTGTGTTTTTTGGGTCCCACATCTTTCTGGTGCCGCCAACATTTGAGAGACACTGTCTTACCTGAAGAGCCTACTTTTTTATCTACAATAGGAATCACTTCTTAATTAATCTTTTTTAAAGTGATATTTTCATGGGTGGAGCAGAAACTCAGCCCCTTGGGGAACTTGACCCTGACTGAAAACCATTTCTTGGAGGATTTTTGGCTTCAATGCCTCATTTTGCATTCTTAATATATTCAGAGCTAGCAAAACGCACATCTGGAAAGAAATTCTTCTAGTGAAACAGAAAGCTAAAGGTCATTTAGGGTCCCAGTTGTTGAGTGGTTGGGCCAAAACGCACCTCTTGCTTTCCTCGTGGTCCCTGAGGTGGTTCATTTTCAGTTGCTTTGGTTATACAAACACTCACATTTACTGAGCGCTTGCTGTTTGTGCTAAAAGAGGTCTATGTTACATTATCTCTTTCCAGCCTCCACAACAAATCCCATTTTACAGATGAGGATACTGAGGCACAGGGAAGTTAAAACACTTGCCCAGGGTTAGGGTTAGTCCCCGAGAACTGGCCCACCCAGGAGCCGGAGTCCCTGCTCCTGATCAATGACCTGCGCTGCCTTTGGTCTTGGGGAAGGAAAGCTGGTGAAGTGCACGTGGCCTCCACACTCCCCGCCCTGGTGCTACCAGCTGTGCAACTTTGACCAAGATGCCTAACCCCTCTAAGACTCAATTTCTTCAACCATTAAATGGAGGTGGCATTAAGTGAGAAAAAGGGATGAGATAGCATCAGGGGAGATGGCCCCAGTTATCCCGAGCACGCAGTCAGTGTGTTACCCCTACCAACAGTGAGCATTCAGTCCGTTGTAGCTGAAGATCGCGTGAGGAAATTGAGCCCTTGAGTTCAGTGCCTGGCCCAGGGCAAGACCAGCGCCATCTCGGGGCTCCCAGGCCAGGGCACTCCCACTGTGCTATCGGGGCCACTGGGGGTCGACTGGGGCTTGAGTCTCTCTGCAGTCTTGTCGCTAACCTGGCAGCCGGCTCCTGCCCAGGGATCGAGGGCGGAGCGAGCCCTGGGTCTTGTAGGCAAAACTGTGTCGCTGCTGTGGAAACCTGCGCCCCCACCTTGCTGAGGAGGGCCCTGTCCTGGGAGCCCGGAGTTCCTGCTTTTGAGTATTTCCCGCTCAGCTGCTGCCCTAGGGGAGGAGGCTGCAGGCCTTGGTTGATTCTGCTCCCCTTTTCTTTCTTTTGTTTCTTCTGTCAGCTGCTCACTTAATCTTAAAATCATTATAGGGTTGATAGAAGCTCCATTATTAGTCCTGCTCTACAGATGGGCAAGTGGCCCCGGGGTGAAATAGCTGGTCCTGGCCCCAAGGCCCGGGGTGGTGGAGCAGGGATTCGAATGCAGGGTGCCTGGCTGCAGAGCGATTCTCTTTACCAGCCTCTTGTTTGCTCTGTGTTGCCAAGCCAACTGGTTTCCACTTTATCATCAGCCTAATTGGAGGATTCAACTCTGTCTGCTTTGGAAGTTAAGAGTAACAGCCTGGTATGGTCTGGGTGACCCTGGCGAGTCATGGAGCCTCTCGGGACCTCGGTCACCTTCTCTGTGGAATGAAGGGCATGGGCTGGAATGTAGGTCAGGTTTCTCCAAGTTTGTTAAAATACAGGTGGTTTGACACCACCTCTGACACCGGTCTGGAGTGGGCTGAGAATTTGCATTTCTAACAAATTCCCATGTGCTGCTGCTGTTGGTCTGGGAACATACTTTTAGAACCACTTTCTAGATGCTCTGAGTTCTGCTCTGCTTCTTGTTTGAAGGGGTAGAGTTGTTCTTACTCCCCAGCAATCGGAGGGATTGCTCCAGATTGGCCAGCAGAGAGAGAGAGAGAGAGAGTGTGTGTGTGTGTGTGTGTGTGTGTGTGTGTGTGTGTGTTGAGGGGAGGGTGGGACCCACAATAAAAAAACGGCCCCTGTGTGGGTGGGTCCCTGGACTGGTCAGTGAGCAGGCTTAGTGCAGAGCTGAGTGTTAGCAAACCTTCCCTCCTCAGCTGTACACTCTTCCCCACCTTGACTTCGCAGTTCCCCACCGTCTTCCAACAAGCAGCACTTGAGGGCTGGCTATTTTGGGAAATGGCTCACAGGGCGTAGCTCTGGCTCTTCAACCCCCTTTTCCCCTGAGTAATACAAAGGAAAACTGCTCCTCCAGATAAGCAAAAGGGCATCGGCTGGCCTGCTTCCGAGGAGCAGCCTGGAGGGGGGCTCTGGGGAGGACCAGGGCCCCGGCGACGGTGTTGGGGGCTGCCAGCTGAGGATGTCGGGGATCCTGTTGGCCGTGGGAGGCAGCAGGTCTCTGCAATCTTAGCTTTAGGCTCTAAGCTCAGCTTTTTTTTTTTTTTTAACTGTGGTAAAATATACATAGCATTTGCTTTTTTAACCATTTTTAAGCATATGTTTCTGTAACACCAAGTATATTCACACCAGCATCACCATCAGATGATACAACTCTAGAACTTTTCATCTTTCCAGACTGATACTCCTACCAATTAAATGATAGCTCCTCACAACCCCCAGCCCCTGGTAACGACTGTTTTACTCTGTGTCTCTGTGAATTTGACTACGTTCAGCTTTTTAATCTGTCAAATCAGATGGTTGAATGAATGAGCTTAAGTTGCCTTTCAGTCATAACATTCTGAGAGTCTCCAGTGTCCTGGCATTTGGAAGCAATGCTCATTTGTCTTTGCCTTGGTCACCCCAGACCTGTGCCTCTGATCTGTTTGTTGCAGGGGCAGGGAGTCGGTCACTTCTAAGAGTCACTCCCCAGGCCCCTTGGAGCCAGTCCTAATCTTTTACGCACCCTTGACTCCAGAGTTTTCCCTTCAAGTCTGAATTAAGTCCTGGATCCCAGAGGCTGCATCCGTGTCAGTCAGAGGCCAGCCTGGACGGTTCTTGAAACTGCAGACCTAGTGGAAAACATCCTAAGCAGGAGACCTGGGGTTTGGTCTCAGCTCTGCTCTTGTCAGGTTCTAAGCCTTGGCCCCACCCCTCACTTCTCTGTCAGGCATTAGTTTTCTCACTAATTCTCAATAAAATGCCCTCAGCCTCTAGGATTACTGCAGGGTGAACACCTTGGTGTTCCTGGGGTGCACGTGGTCCTTGAGTGGACAGGGGCTGCGGTGGCAGCTAGGTTCTATAAAACGGGAAGGAGGGAGGCGTCTCTTCCAATTCAGTCTCTCCCGCTGGGTCTTGGCCACGGTCAGGCATGTCTGCTCTTCTGTTTGGAGCCCATTTTGTCGACATACAGCTGAGCTAACATCTTCTCATCCCAGCAGTTAACTTAGTCTAAGGCGAGGAAACCTCTCGACCTTTGAGCTTCTTTGCTTTCCGTCTCTTAGACGATTCTTTGCTATGTGTCCCCTGCCTGTTAGGGAGGGAAGGAGAGGGTTTCTCAGAACTAGAAAGACTTGATCAGAAAGACAGCAAATTGAGGGAGACCTAAGGAGACAAGAGAGCAAGTCCTGGGACACAGCCAGGATGGGCGGAGAAAGTGTTCCTGCCTCTCCGTAAACTTCGGCTTTCCTAGGGGAAGGGGGAAAATGCTGACACTCTCATCATTTAGATCTGTAAGCTTAGCATTTGAAGTTTTTTTTTTAAAGTTCTCATTCCCTTTTCACTTATTGGCCTGAGGTTAGGATTTGCAAGGCCCAGTGGCTGTGCTCTGGGTCACAGGCCCGCCTGCAGTCAAACGCCCGCCCCCCACCCCTGCAACCTGTCTTCCTCCTCCGACGGGTGCTGACTACTCGAAGGGAAGGCTTGATTTTCTTTTCCTTGCCCTTGTTCTCCTAGTCCTCACCTAGTGACACAACTGAAAGGGAGACACTGTGGCTGGGTAGAGAGCCCCTCTGAAAAGTCACGGTTATCTGTGACTCACAGTGTCCTTGTCAGCTTCTCAGCCTAGTTTAGGCTTGTGTGTTTGGCTAGCCAGGATGCTTTGTATCTTCACTCTGGTTCAGTACTGGTTTTATAGTACTCCAGCTTATCCTGAAAGTCCTTTATAAAACGGTTTGCAGTTCATCCAAAGCATAACTTGTTAACATATACACTGTTTACAACAGAGGGGTAAAGTGGCTTATTATAATTAATTGGCAACTCAGTCAAGTTCTTCCCTATGAAAGAACTCAGGTCTAGGATCAGAGTTCCAGAGTTGTTTAGAGCTGTGGTCCTCAGTGCAGGAGGCATTTGGTAATGTCTAGAGACAGTTTGGGTTTTCATAATTTGAGGGGCAGGAGGGGTGCTACTGCATCGAATGGGTGGAGGCCAGGGATGCTGTTAAACATCCTGCAAGGCACAGGACAGCCCCCACAAGGAAGGATTATCCAGCCCAGAATGTCAACAGTGACTGTGTTAAGAAACTTAGGTTTGGAGGAATTCACCTCCTGTGATTCCTCCAAGACGAGAGCTGGAGTTCCTCCCTAGATGCCCTGTGCCCACCTGGGAGGGGTCCTGGGCATGTCCCACCTGAGAGCTCATGGCTCTGGGAAGAGACACCGAGTCCTGCTCCAGACACTAACCCATGTCCATTGGGTCAGATGGGGCCCACCTTCACCACAGCCTCCCTCTTCTGCTTTCTCTTTGCCTGGAATTCAGACTTCTAGGATGCTTCTTAAGGGAGCCAAGGAGTGGGTGGTTGTGGAGAAAGGACCAAAGAGCAGAGGGTCCCTCTGCTGTGTCCCCTCTGGGAGGGAAGGAAGAGCACTTGAGGGCCCGTCCCCTCCCATCCTGCAAGGACCGGAGCCAGCCACGCCATCGGGTACTGCCAGCCCTGCCCTTGGTGTGGAGGCTCCTGCTTCGGAGTGCAAGAGGGTAAAACTTACTCCACGGGGGCGGTGGTGGGAGGGTACTACCCACCAGATTCTATTACCAAAAAAGAAACAAAGCAAGTGCTGTGCGTCACTCAGAGCACCATCAGAATCATCAGCGTCCTCAGGTTTTCTATTCTGTGTCCATATCACTTCAGGACACGCAGCCTTTTCCTCTTGTGTCTGATTCTGGAGCCCTAGGGGCTCTGGAGGAGTGGGAAGCACTGGACCCTTTGGGTCCTCCCAGGTCAGATTTGGGCTGGGGGTGGGACGCTGCCCGAGGCCTCACTCAATGTGTGGAAGTTTACACAATGGCTGGACTTCGTGGTCGGGCTGATTCATCCATTTGGCCTTTGACGCCTGCCTGTGGCCCAGCCAGGACAGAAGGGGGCCCCTGAGGAACTTCTGGCCCTGGTCCCTCTAGAGGAGTCGCACAATGGGGCTGTGATAAGACAGGGTTTGAGGAGGAAGTGGATTGGTGGAAACAGGATATTTTTAAACTAGAGAAAGAAACAAGGTTGTGACTCCCGTTGTGACAGCTGGGCCCTGAGATTCAGGAGGGACTGGGTTTGAGCTTGGGCGCTGAGTAGAAACTGAGGGCCCTTGGATTGTGTCTCTCAAGTAAGACTGAGGATGTGGTGGTGGTGGTGGTGGTGGTGGTGGTGGTGGTGGGTTTAGGGCCCTCCACCAACTTCAAGGACAGCAGCCACTCCCAATACCCTCATCTCCTCTCGGGCCTTCTGCAGGCTTCTCTGTCTTCAGGTCCATGCCCATAATGGGCTATTAAGGGAATCAGCCACTCCCCATTCAGAAACTCTGCTATCAGTGAGGGCCTGGTCCTGTCCAAGGGGCAGATCACAACCCCTCTTTCCTCTTGTAGTGAAACCATCTCTTACTAATACAGCTGGAGGGTCACTCACCGTCCACACAGTGTCTCCTGTTCTCGTTGGCCTTTCTCACCCTCACTCTCATCTTCTGGACATCCTCTGCCACCATCAGTCTGGCAGGGCCACTCAGTCTGAGCATGCCCTCTGCCACGAAGATGCTGTGGTCTCCAGATAGTCGAGATGAGGCTTCCCACGGAAAGGGGATGTGTGCTTGGACCATATATGCCAAGGGCATCGGCCACATCTGTACCTTCTGTTCCACTGACCCCACTCCTGGGAATAGACTAACTTGTGTGAAATATGGAAGTAGCTTTGTTCCCAAAGAGGGTACTGGCAGTATTTTTTAAAATAGCAAAACCTTGGAAAGAACCTAAATTTTTAAGTAAGGAGCTGGTTAAGTAAACAGTTGCACATCCACTGAATGATTATTATGCAACTACTAACAATTATGTTTAAGAAGGTACCAGAAAATGTTTAAAAGATGTGAAAAAGATAGACTATAAAATGGCATAGACTGTGTTCTTATAACCCCCCCAAAAAAAACTCTGCTCTTAATGGAAAATAACTGGAAGACATTTCAGTCAACAGTGGAGCCAGAGATAATTTTCACCTACTTTCTACTTTTCTGTAGTTTTCAGGGGTTTTTTCCTAAAATAACATATGCTATTAGTTTTTTTCAAAAACTGCTTAAAATGTCAAATGAGCTGCCAGGGACTTAATGTGCTTGTCATAGGGAGCTATAGGGCCCAGGGAAGCTGTCTGTGGGCAAAGGAGTCATAAGCCTGTGCGCTCCGTAAGTTTGAGGGTCTGGCATCTGCTGCACCGCCGTCCCCTCCCTCCCTCTTCCACGTGCTTAGCCCCCGAGGTGTTGGGGGTGAGGGTAGCCTAACTCGTGTTATTCTTTTTGTATTGCTCACCTCCATGTTGTCTTTTGTTTTGCAGATTTCGTGGAAAACAGATATTCTGTAAGTACACATTTCATATGCATTACTTAAAAAAAAAATAGTCCATTGAACAGTGAAGTCTTTCCAGATTCACCCAGTACTGCAGCCCCACCAATTACACCACTGTACTGGCCTCGTCTGTTCTAGACCAGGAGCCTGGGCTCCTCTTGACCAGCCAGGTTTTCTAGGCCACTTGTGATTTTGAAATTCCCTCCCGCTGTTTCCGTCATTACATCTCCATGCACGCATGAAGGGAGACCCGGGAAATCCCCCCTAGGATGGGGAGTCCAGGGCACTTAGTTCCCGATGACCGAGTCCACATTTCCTCCGAGTCCAGGGCTCAGTCTTGCGAGGTGAGGCAGACTCGGGGACGTGCCTGGAGACATCAAGCATCCAACAGCTCATTTCAAGTCCGAGAGCCAGTCACCCTCACGCACCAGGCCGTCTGCTGCAGGGGACACTCAAGGTCTTGGACCCAATGAGGGAGTCAGATGTGTTCTCACTGATGGGAAAGCAAAGTGATAGCAGCTACACCAGAGACCATGGGAACAGAGGAGAGAGGTGCTTCATCCTGCCAGGTCAGCGGTCTCTGCACCAGGGAGGGGTCCCGTGGCTGGGCCAGGAAGAATGAGTCGTTTACGGCAGCATCCAGGTGGAAAGATCAGCCGGGGCAGAGGCATGAGGAATGGGGCTGTTGTAGCAGCTCAGAGAGGGAGCAGACAAGGTGCTGGTGACAGTTGACAGGGGAAAGGTGAGTCAGGGCTTGCTTGGGAAGGACTCCCACACCTCATTATGAGGTTTCATTCAGTGGGAAATAGAGGATTTAGGCAACTGCTACTGTTTAAAAGAAATACAGAGATCCAAGTTTTGCAAAGACCCATCTTCCCCATCTTCCTACTCCCAACTTTTTTATGAGCTACCCAGCAATGCAGGAGTTAACTAACTGGGCTGCTAGCATCTTAAGAAACGAGGAGTTTTGTCTCTCCAACTGCTTCTTTAAAGTCTGAGAAGAACTTTCAGCAAGCTTGCTGGTAGCCCTTGTAGGGGGCCCCCTGGCTTCCTTTGTTTTGCCTGAGTCTGAATTCTTGTAAAACAGAAAACTTATTATGTCTTTGACAGACAGGAAGCCGCTGACATTCTTTTTTATGGAGGAAGGCTATCAATTTCAGGAAAAGAGGAATGAAACAAATGTCTTTTCCTAGCCTAAGCCTACCTAGACTTCTGAAATCAGAAACTGTTGCATTGGAAAGATGGGGGGCCCAGTTTATAGGTGAGAAAACCAAGGCCTGAATTTGGCAGAACAGCTTGCCCAGGGTCACCCAGCTTGTGAATAGCAGAGCCAAGACCAGAACCTAGGCCTCCAGACTCCCGGCCACTCCACAACATGAGACTCCCTCCAAGAAGTGATGTCACTGACCCAGCCACCTTGGCCTGGAGAGAGTGGAAAGTGAGAACTTGGCTCCGAGGGCCTGGTGGGACCCAGATAAAGAGATGCTCTCCCGCTGCAATAATCATGGCCATGTCCACCCAAGGCAGGTCTGCTGGACCTGCAGGAGCGACTTATTTACTTTGTCTTCGATCCAAATGGTCTCTGTGGACAAAGGCTCCGAGCTCCAGAACAGACAGAACTTTCCCTTTCCCTAGTATCTGGCCTGTGAGCCCAGGAGTCTGCTCCTGAGAGCTCACCCACGGCTGCTCCTGCCCCCAAAAGAATAAAGCCTTTTGGCGGGAACACGGGTTCCCAGCCGTTGGGAAAGGAATTTTGAATCTTTAAGCAAATGCATTTTGTTTGTAAAAGAAGCAAGTATAGTTTCCCTAATAATCAGCTGGTGAGGGTCAAGAGAAAATTAGTTGAATTGCCCAGCAGGGAAATGGGAGGGGATTTCCTTCCTGAAATCAAACCTGGCAATCATTCCCAGTTGTTTAATGGCCGTTGCTTCTGAAAACATATTGGAGGAAATATCTTAACAATGAGATAGCCACTTAGCCAAATACTAATTTAGTATTGTTTGACTTGCTTCAATGGCACATTCTGACTTCATTTTTCCTCTGCCATTTTTGCCTTGTTTATAAATCATGTTCGTGGCCCAGGCAGACAGATAACGTGAAAGAGAACACCCTGTTCCTAAATGAAAGGGATGGATCTGGACCTGTGTGGGTCTCAGGATCTTGGAGAGAACTTGACTTTTTGCTGAAAAAAAAGGCAATTCCTAGTTACCACTGTCCCCCTTGCCTCCTGGGAGCCAGCAGTCAGCTGGGCTGCAGTGGGAACAGCCCTGGGGTGGGGATCAAGAGGCTGGGGCTTGAGTTCCAGCTCTCCAGACAAGCCTGAGCTTCCCCGTCTGTAAAATGGGGATGATGATGACAACAACAAAAACAATATTTGCCTATTAAGGAGTTTCTTAAGGGGTAAATGAGAAACACATGTGCAAAGTGCTGTGCAGACTGCAAACGACTGGAGAAAAGCTAGTTGATTATCTGCTTTAAAGTTCTTTTCCTGAAACACTCTGGCAGTGTGGAGCATGGATGGGGAATTTGCTTCCCTTGGTCCTGAAATGCCCCCTGTCACATGAGAGGAACGTAGCAGTTGCTTAACTAAAACACTGGATTCAACCAAAGCCAAGCTTTGACTTAGGAAGCGGGACCCACGTTAAACGTGTTGACTTTTCCGTGACAGCTGTTTTATTAGACATGTCACTTCAGGCAGATCTCCTAACCTCTCGGGGCCTTGGTTTCCTCATCTGTAAACTGGAGGCAATAAAGTCCTCTCACTTGGCTGTTGCAAGGACTAGGTGAGCCCCCAGCACAGATCTGGTTTATTGGAAGCGCTCAGAAGGAGCACATTCTAGAAGCAGGAAGTCAAGCTCCCAGGAGAGTTAGAAGCACAATGACCTTTGAGAGTGTCTGCACCATGTTCTGGCCAGAAGTGGGGCAATTTCTTGGCTGTACTTGGGTGCCTGATGGCTGGGCTCTGATTTAAACACAGGCAAGCACAGGCTTCAGAATGCCAAGGCTCAGATGACTGTGGCCCAGCCCTTCCCATCTATGGTGCTGGTCCTGTGGCAGCTCCCCCAGCACTCACTTCCCCTGGAGAGGGAGAGCGGAGGTGTCTGGGGACGGACTTAGTCTGGAGCCTGCAGGAAGGCTGGACACCAGTGTCACCCCTCCAGGCGGAGTGGAGGAAATGGAGCGAGGGTAGCTGACAGAGCTGGCAGGGCTCCAGCCCCCTGGGGCCAGCACAGCGCTGTTAGCCTGCCTGCCTGGGTCTCTCCTTGGCCTTCCAGCTGGAGCCCCACGGACCTGTATCCTGTTCCAAGAGGCTCCTCAGACCCAGCAGGACCAGAACAAAACAGGGACTCTATCTCAGCCAACCCTCAGAGGGACTAACAGCGTGGCTAGTGGGGCTCCTAAGACCTTGGCCAGTCCCCACAACTTCTGCCCCTGCCTCCCTGTGTTCCACCTGCAGCAGGGCGCCCCGTGCTCACAGAGGGTCCAGAGTCATAGACTCTTCTGGATTCATGGTTGCCCAGGGCCCCTCTACTCCAGTACTTCCCGGCATACTTCACTCTTGCCCCCTTGCTCCCTCCATATGTCAAAATCCACCCCTGCTTGGAGGCCGGCTCCAGAGTCCCTTCCCCGAAGCCCAGCCAGGTCCTCTCACCACCTTTGAACTCCTTCTGTGGTTTGTTAGGAGCTCTTCCACCTTCTACTTCATAGTAGCATCGCTTGTCAGCAATCGATAGGATATAAAATTCTCGGGGACATGTTCTTGCATCCTCAACAGAGAGAACAGTGCCCGGGTCACATGGGGGTCCAGTCACTGATGGGTGTGTAGGTGACACAAATACCACATGGAGCAGTTAGAGAACTCCACGAGATGGTATATGGAATATTTAAAAAAAATTTTTCACTTTTATTGTAGCAAAGCATACACAACATGAAATTTACCATTATAACCATTCAAAAATTTTTGGAGGGGGAGGTAATTAGGTTTAATATTTTAATTTATTTTTTAATGGAGGTACTCGGGATTGAACCCAGGACCTTGTGCATGCTAAATGCTAAGCATACACTCTTCCACTGAGCTATACCCGCCCCCCTCATTTTAACTATTTTTAAATGTTCAGTTCAGTGGTCTTAAGTACATTCTCATTGTTGTGCAACCATCGCCACCATCCATCCACAGAACTTTTTTTTGTCATCCAGACCAAAATTCTGTCCCCATTAAACCCTAACTCCGCATCCCCTCTTCCTCCCAGAATGGCGGCCACCATTCTACTTCCTGTCCCCGTGAACTTGGCTGTCCTGGGTACCTCATCTAGGTGGAATCAAACGACACTCGTTTCTTTTGTGTCTGGCTCATTTCACGCAGCATAACGTTTTCAAGGTTTATCCATGCCGACATGTATCAGAATTACATTCCTTTCTGAGGCAGAATCATAGAATTTTAAAACATTTAAGTTTGACCAATTGAGTTCCGTCCTTCATTCTTGACATTTAAAAGGAGACCTCATGTTAGAGGCAGAGCTGGAGCAAGAAGCCAGGTCTCTCAACTTTACTTGTCTTCTCCTGTGGGCACGTGCGGCACCCACGGGACCTAGTGCTGGGTGCACATGGGTGCTGGATGAGCCCAGGTTCTAGCCTGCGGTAAGTGTATATACAGGCAGTGGAGGCTGCAGGCCCTACCGAGCAGGCGTGGAGAGAAGGGGGAAATGAGTGTGGGCAGGAGCTGCCCCCCAGGGTGGGTGGACCCGCAGATGACAGCCCTGCTTTGCAGTTCCTTTGAGAAGCACAGTCTGCGGTCTGCAGTTTTGCAAATCTTTCCACCAGGCCTGTCTTCAATCCTGGAGTGTGTGACCATAGCTCATCTTGTCTCTTGTCACTGCAGAGAACGGAAGCCTCCCTCGATGGAACTTAGGACGGCGAGAGCAGCGCTCCTCCCTGGGAGGCACCCGCATTCCGAGAAGAGTAGATGATGCCTGTATTCCAAGAGTTCTGTGCACTTATTTATGAACTTGCCCTGCTCCCACTGAACGCAGCAATTCCTCAGGCCAAGCCACCAGTTCTTAAATCCATCCTAACTACATTCATGCTGGGTACAAAGAGACCGTTGAGGGGCTGGTTAATTTCCCACGTGGCCCGCCTCCCACCAAGTCGGAGCACCCTTGGGAGTGGAGAGCAGCAGCAGGGGGTTCAGAGTAAACCGGCCATTGGGATATTTTGAAACTTGAATATTTTGTCTTGTACAGGATAAAGACCTTCTCCAGATACCCTCACACACAGAAACCTGTTCCTGTGTTGTAGTCAATTACGTCTAGGGAACCGCCTGGCTTAGAGGCTGGTTTTTCTCTTTGCCTTTGGTCCTTCAAAGGTCTGTGGTTCCAGCCAGTCCTTGTTCCTTGGAAGAGCACAGCATGGCCCGGACAGTGGCACCCTGTCCCCTCTGTGACCTCGCCTGCCACAAATGGGAAAACAGAGCAGCTTGGGAGCAACCCCTTTGAGATGCCAACTTGAAGACCAGGTTCATTCTGGGCAATGCACCAAACAGAAGATGAAGTTGGACAAAGCACAGGTGTTCTTAGGCTGTTTTTCTATTCTCTTTTTTTGTTTCCTCTGCCATGCTGAAGGACAGGAAGATGGTCACTTCCAGCAAATTATTTTTAATAGGAAAATGAAGTGCATATTTTTCTTACTAATTTTTTTTTTATTTATTCCTTGCTGAAGAAATGGTCTCCCTAGGTCTTCACAGGTTTCTCATGTTGTCTTGAGCGGGTGGACCAGGGGCTGCGGCCATTCTGCAGTGGGATTGCATTAGTGAGCACACGTAACCCAAACCACTTCCCTTGTCCTCCCCAGCGACACGGTCGCAGGGACCCTGCAGGGTGTTGTATTAAATAAATTTGATCTTTACTCTTCACAGACCTGTGAGATGTCATCTTCTGAGAGGACACATGCGTACAGAGCACCTGTCGTGCTTGGGGACTCCCTAGACCATTGGAAGTCACAGAGAGAAGCAGGCAGGTCCTATCAGCAGGCTGTCTTGTTCAGGCCAGGGCCTCTGTGCCCTCACTGAAGTCAGAGGTAGTCTGAGTCTCAAACACGGAGTTATTATGTCCACTGGCTGGGGCTTCAGTGTTTGTCTCCCAGCTGAAGACTGCTAGGCTGTTGTCAGACTGAACAGAAAACAATAACCAACATGCCCCAAAATCAGGATGCCCAGTCAAATTTGAATTCCAGATGAACAGCAAATAGTTTTTGATTATAAGTATGTCCCATGTGACATTTGGGACATACTTATACTATAAAACTATTCCTTTACCTGAAGTTCAGATTTAACTGGGCATCTTATATTTCATCTGGTAATCCTACTGGCAAAGCACCCTCCCACCCCTCCAAGCCTCAGGACCCACCCTGCCCTGTGGCCTCAAACCAGACCTCACCGTCCCACAGGCCAGGTCCCCATGACAGCACCACCCTATTGGGTCTGAAGGCAGAGATCTGAGTGTGGGTCCTGGCTCTGCCAGCTCATAGCTGCAGAAGCTTGAAGGAGCCTCTTAACCTCTGCGCTTCAGATTCTTCATCTCTAAAATGAAGAGGTTAGACTAATGGTTCTTAATGTTTGGAGGCTTCAGCCTCCTTTCAGAATATGTATGACTGAAACAGTATGCTGTACACCAGAAACTGACACAACATTGTAAACTGACTTTAATTCAGTTTTAAAAAATGATGGAAGGTATGGGCACACACAATGTTGTATCACAGAGATGTTATAGTTTCCCAGTTTTGAGGGCCATGGACTTAGGGTGGAGACAAAATCAAAGTGTTAGACAATCTCTAACAACCTTAGTCTGACAGTCGACAGTCGATGGTTTCGTGAGAGCCCAGAGTCCCCGTGTCAGCTGCTCAGTCCATTGCTGCCACACCAGAGCAGGGCCATTTCTGTGAGAGCTGGGAAGACCCTGTTCGTACTCCTTATGGCTTATTTTTTATGGAGCATAAGTGGGTCTTTAATTATATTCCCCTTGGTCTTTATATGTCTGTGGAGGAAACCACATACACAGGGGTCTTTGAGTAGATTTAATGGCTAAGAGCCTCTCTAAACCCAGGATCCTGGTTCTGCTGTCCTAACCCAATGGCATCAGCAAGCACCTAAGCCCCAGCTCATCACTTAACAGGAGCGACCGTCCCTCACCACTTCCAGGAGTGGACATTTTCTCCGCCGTAGAGCTTGTTAGAGCGCCCCCTCGTGTCCTCACGTTGTAATCAATCATGAAAGACTAGACCACTTAGAACGCACACAGTGGAATTTTTTCCCCTCTCCTGAGGAGCCACAAGAGGTCAGCCACCCAGTTCATAAATACTGAGCGCTCCATCAGCATGAACTGATTAACTGAACCCTCAGTCCCTGACAGACTCACGATGGGTGAAGTGGCTCCAAGATCAACATTCATTCATTCAAGCAGTGGTTTTCCACCAGGCAGCGCCTGGAGACATTTTTAGTTGTCATAACTGGATAGGGTGCTACTAGCACGTGATGGGTAGAAGCCAGGGATGCCGTTAAATACCCTGCCATGCACAGGACGGCCCCCATGGCAAAGAAATACCAAGTCCAAAAATGCCAATGTGCCAAGGCTGAGAAGCCCTTCCTTGAACCAGCCACTATTCACTTACTCAACAAGCTTGTATCCGTCGTGCTCTGTTTTCCCGACACTGTTAGGAATAGGAAGATTAAGAATCACGTGGGCCCTGCTCTCCCGTACAACCCAGTAGAGATACAGGTGAGTAGAGAGCCAGTTACAACAGCGGGACAAAGGCTGTGATGGAGAAATTCAAAGCAAATGGGGGCACAGAGAATGGTGTCCTCAAGGAATAGCAGGAAGACAGCCTATCATCCCTGGGTCCTTTCCAGCCCTATGATTCAATCAGTTCTCTTCAAAAAGCCACAGCTGTCCCCTGAGAATTTCTGCCAGGAATCCCATTGGCCTGACCCAGTCTTTGAGAGTCTTAAGATGTTCCCCCAAAGTTGCTCAGCCAGAACTCACCTCCTGAACACAGTTGTGTTGAAGATTCTCCACCAGTGTCATTAGCATGTTGGAGAGAAAACCTCTACCAGAGGTCAGATTCAGCCCTTGCTCAGGGCCTTGAGGCTCAGGTGAAAAGATGGACTGGATGCCCCGCTGCCTCCACAGCTGAGGTCCCCAGAGGGCATTGGGGTAGGTCATGGTATCTGTGAGCCCCCTGAGTATGGGTGCAAAAAGTTGTGAGTACACAATATTCTGGGAGAGAGTTCATAGCTTTTACCAATTTCTCGGAGACATGATCCAAAAAAGGGTGAAGAACTATGAAATCATTAAAAACTCTTGTGTTCTCCAGACGATTCGATGTCAGCTGAAAACCCAGAAAGAGTGGTCAACTCATTTCTTACCGAAGGGTCTACTTCATGGACAGTTTTAAGCCCACTGTCCCAAGAGGGACTTGGCTTGTCTTGGAAAAACTGCTCAGAATGAAAAAATAAATGGTGATTTCAGTGTTAAAAAGAGATAGCCCTCATTTCTCAAGTGTAATAAGCTATTAGACTGTTTTGGAAGGCCCAAGGAATAGGCAGTAAATATTTCGAAAAGCTTCAGAGTCCAAAGTATTTCTGAAGCCTGAATTGTCCCTTCATACAGATTTCATAATTCAGTGGGAAGTAAATCTTTGTTTCAACATGAACTTTGACAACAGAAGAGAAAAATTGTTTTCATGTTCACAGAGGATGAAGGATACTGGGAATAAGAACAATTCTTAAAAGACAAGTTGGAACATGAGATTGGCTACCGGGTGTCCCTGAGACCTTGGAGAGTTCACACATCCTGGAGTCCTTCTGTCAAAGAAGGTGTTAGTTTGCTGAGGCTGTTGTAGCAAATTATCACAAACTATGACATGAAGCAGAAGAAATTTATTCACCCACAGTTTTGAAGGCCAGAAGTTCGAAAGCAAAATGTCAGTCAGGCCATGATCCCTCCAAAGTCTCTAGGAAAGAATCCTTCCTTGCTTCTTCTAGCTTCTAGTGTTTGCTGGCAATCCTCGGTGTCCCTGGCTTGCACCGCACCACGTGAAGCCCCGCCTCGTTGTCACGTGGCCTTCTGCCCTATGCATGAGTGTCTGTGTCAGCACATGGCCTTCTCATAGCGACACCAGTAATTGGATTCAGGGCCCAATCCTAATCCAGTATACCCTCGTCTCAGCTAATTACACCTGCAAAGGCCCCATTTCCAAATCAGCTCACACTCTGAGGTTCCAGATAGACAGGAAGTTTCGTTGGGGCGGCGGGAGGGAAGGGACCACCGTTCAACCCAGTACAGAGCGAACTGGGCAAGATGACCTCATGATCTCGCAGCTCTGACCTTCCGTGTTTCTAAGACACTCATGTAACTAGAAAGTTCTGACAACGATGACTTACTTTCACATAACGTAATCTTTGAATTACAGTCACACTGGTTCATAATATTGTATAAGTTACATTATATTTCGACTTCTGTAGACACTACAGCATGCTCACCACCAGAAGTCTAGTCTCCATCCATTCCCATAGAGTTGATACCCTTTACCCATTTCGCCCTCCCCCAACACCACTTCCCCTCTGGTAACCCCTACTCTGTTCTTTGTATCCGTAAGGTAATCTCTTGCAACGACTCAATCTGGTGTTCTTTCGCTGTGCTCTGTTCTCTTATGTCATGTCTCTGCCTCTGAAACTGTTTTTGACGTTGTTTCTCTAACCTTCAAAGGTCCCCCTCCATCTCCTCTCATCCTTTCCCTGCTTCATATTTCTGCTTCTTTCCCCGACCCACACAATTAATTTGCCATAATACAGAACCGATGTGTATATATTTATTATATGGATGGATGAGTTTTATATTCCTAGTAATTTATTTCGAGAGCCAATGCATGGAATATTTTCTCTTTTTCTTTCTTTAGGAAAAAAAAATGCCTTCAAAAGCCTGAAAGGTTGTTTTCTATCTATATTTGACCTTTGGTGGGTTATTTTTCCAAGGATTTATTGGATTCACTAGGAAAAAGTCCCCCGTTGCTGCCTTACTTCCTCCCGATCCTGGGATGTGCTAGTTTTCCTGGAACCTCTTGGCACAGGAGAGTCTGGTTTAGTGCCAGAAACTATTCCATCAGTTACTGGTACAACCAACACTCCCTTCCTCGGGGCTTAGGTGGTTTGGGCCAGAACTTGCAGAGTGAAGAAACCTCCCACTGTTGGGACTTTGAAGGAGCCTAGGACTGGGTCCTAGAAAAAGGAAAAGAGTGGACTTCAGTGCCTTCCAAAGTGGGGGCAAACCATGAGCCAGGATCTGACACCCTCCCTAGAGCCTCCGTCACACCACCAGCCTTCAATGAAAATGCGTCTCCGAGCCAAGACGTGTGCGGATTCCAGGGTGCCTCTTTGGCAGGCTGGTTTCAGAAGAACCAGATGGCGGAAGGAGAGGCTCTTCGAGGTTTTGATGATTTAGAAACACCCTGGAAGACTTGGGCGTGAGGCAGGCAAGTGGCCCTGCCAATGGGCCCTGTGACGGGGCCAGTTGCTGAGTCACTGTCAGTTCCCTCAGGGGTCCTTTGGCCCCTGCCACCAAGCCCAACTCTAGGAGGCCCAGCCTGAGGCTCCGTGTGCCCCTCACCCCAAGGAAGGATATGGGGGGGGAGGGGCAGAGGTGGAGGAGCAGACAAAGGACAGTCCCCAGCACTGGGGAGGGTGAGCTGCCCCTATGATGGAGGCTGGTCCCCCAGGGAAATGTCTGATGGCACAAGGTGTCCAGGGAGGCCAGACACTAGGCCCTGGGACTTGCAGCCTCGCCCGAGATCCCCGAGTACCTCATGTGACAGAGAGCCTGGGGAGCCACTTGTCTTCTAGGGACCTTGGGAGCCTGAATCACCAGGAGCTTGAGTGGTGACCACAACCAGAATCCATTCCTTTCCCCTGTTTTCCAGGAACCACATCCTCCTTCCAGATTCAAGAGTGAGCCTAGCCAGGCCCCCAGTGGCCTCATCTTATTTATCAGATATTTTTGCAAAAAGCACTTTTTCAGTGCCTCTTAAGGCACAGATCCTATGCTAGGTTCAGAGGCTGCAGCAAAGAACCAAACAGATGTGGTCACTGGGGCTTGTGATAATTTGCTCCCATTTTTCAGTCACGAAGTCACAGTTTGGGGCAGGAGGGGATAGCTTGGTAGTACAGCGCGTGCTTAACATGCATGAGGTCCTGGGTTCAATCCCCAGTCCCTCCGTTAAATAAATAAATAAACCTGATCCCTCCACTCCCCCATCTCCCGCCACCGCCAAAAAAAGTCATGTTTTCAGTCGGAGAAGTCCCATTCTTCAGTCTTGCTTGTTCAGGGGGAAAGTTGCTGGAATGTGAAGTGTTCCCAGGGGTTAGCCCTTTCCAGTGTTACAGGTCTATTCAGGAAGTGGATCCCCAGTCCTGGAGAGCTTTGGAATTGTTACAGAAGGTCTTCAGATGCGTGGGGACATACTTTCATCAACTTACAAATGCAGAAAAGACAATTAAGTTCATGTGGGAGTCTCTGCAATTTTTTTATGTTAAAGAAGAGTCTTTGTCCTCAAACAGATTGGGGCCCCTTGGTCTACTGCATTCATCTCTGAATCTGTCAGAGTTTCAATTGCTGTCTTGAGCTGATGTGACTGTCCTGCCCTCGGTCCACGAGCAAACATGAGTAGACATGTGCATGGACACACACATGTGCTCACCCATATGCACACACACACACATGTGCACAGTGCACTACAGAACAAGGATGCCCCGGCCCTGCCCTTGAACAGATCCTGTTCCAAGACCAACACAGGTGCTTCTCTCTGTTTTGTGGGAGGTGTTGGCATATGGGGATGTGATATTTAAATTAAAAAGTGAAACTCAAGGCAGCGTGACTCCTAACACTCCAAAGTATCACCTTTGCTTATCAGAGTTTATTCAACAAACAACAAGCGTCTGGTTTGTGCAAGGCTCTCGGCATGTTCTGTGGCTGCGCAGAGGACGCCAAAGAGACCCCTCAAAGAAGCAGGAGCCCACACACAACCAACAGAGACGAGAAGCCCATTGTTGACCTACCCGGACCTTGACGATAGCAGCCCCTCCCACGATGCTTTGCACACAGCTGGCTCGTTGGCAAACCCAGTCTGGTCTCTTATTTCAAGGTAGAAGCAACTAATCCATGCAGAGGAATCCAGCTCATTCAGGCAAAAGCCCAGGGCTTGACTGGAATAGAACCCAGTACCAGGAGGCGACTTGACACATTGCAGGTTCAAGCCCTGGGCCGTCTCACAGCCAGGGTGGTCAGTGTGGCAGAACCAAAGTCAGGTGGAGACAGAACATTCTGTGTGTGTGTAAGATGTGTCTGTGATGGGCAGAGGCAGAGCGTGGTGGGGCTCAGTCGAAGACACGGTCACAGTGATTTCTGCATAAAAGTTTACCAGACAGGAAAAACAATGCCTTGAGAAGTATCTTTAAATATTTTCAAATCATATGTCTATAAGGGATTAATATACAGAAGATACAGAGAACTCTTAAAATTCAACAATAGCAGCAAGGAGGGTATTGCTCAGTGGTAGAGTGCATGCTTATAGCATGCACGAGGTTCTGGGTTAGACCCCCAGTACCTCTATTAAGAACAACAAAAAAAAAGGAATAGAATTCTGCTACATTATGGCTGAACCTTGAGGACATTGTGCTAAGTGAAAAAGCCAGCCGCAAAAAGACAAATATTATATGATTCCACTTGTATGAGGTACTTAGAACAATCAAAATCATAGAAACAGAAAGTAGAAGGGTGATTGCCAGGGGCTAGAAGGGGAGGACTGGGGGTTTTTGTTTAATGAGCATAGAGTTTCATTTTGCAAGCTAAAAAGCTCTGGAGATGGATGGTGGTGTTGGTTGCACAACATTATGAATGTATTTAATACCACTGAGCTGTACCCTTAAAAATGTTTAAGATGGTAAATTTTAGGTTATGTGTATTTTACCACCGAAAAAAAAATTTTTTTAATTGCACCAGACAGAAAAATATGCCTTGGGAAATCTTTAAATAACATGTTTTTAAAAGACAAGGGGGTTATAAGAAAAAAATGTATTGTCATCTATTAAAATACATCAGCTAGTATTCACTCACAAGAGATTCAGAGGCTTTTGGGGTTTGAAAAAGCACCAGCAGAAAACAGAGCAATTGTCCCTGCTTGACGGTGGAGGACAACACCCTGGTGGCCAGAGGAGGTGAATTTGCTAGAGGTGCAGCCTCTCTCTTTTGGGTAGAGAATAAACCCCAGCATAGCAAACACTTCATGCACCTTAAAGACACAGAAGTGGCTTCCCCTCCTGGCCTCTGCCCTAGAGCTAGCTGGGCCGGGGGTGCCCTCTGGGGAAAAAGAAAAGTGAATTATATTTAGAGTAGAAACTCAAATATTTGTTGAGCATATGAAAATCCAATCCATGAATTGCCTGTGGTTCAATGTTTGTCTAAGATCTGAGACAGCAGACATTTATAAAAGATAGTCCTAGACGTGTTTATCTGTTTTCTTCTAGATTCTCTAGTTTTCGTCTTTATTTTCAGGTAGAGCATCAGAACTGAACTCACTTGAACTGTGTTCCCAGCAATCGTGTGACTGAACGTTATGCTCTGAGGCTTCCCAGATAAAAGGATCGCATTCTTCAATGAGGACTTTGGGTTCTTTGTAAACATTAGCCAATTGGGGGTCTGATGGACGTTACACAGAGTTCTCCGGTGCTTGTATTCAAATTCCTCCTGGAAGTGTGTCCCCGCGGAACACTCAGACTTTCTTAGGACAGACAACGAACACCATCCAGTCCCACGTGCTTTCCCGTTTAGCTCAGCTGCCAAAGAATTCAGAGCCAAATTCTGTACCCCATTAGGGTAATTAACCACCGTCAAGGGCCTGTTAATGTCAACTCCCTCTTCCTTTAGATGATATCGCTTCCATTTTGATTTCTAACTGTTCCATTTTATATGACCTTTAATCTTGTCAGCGGCTTCAGACCCCTTTTAAGAAAAGGCCTAACACAAACAACAAAAATTTAATTGGTAGCTTACAATTTAACAGATAGAAACAAGTCCTGCTTTTAAGTCATATTCCTTTAGCTGAATAGGACAATATCCCTAAAGCCCGTGTGACCTTGGGCAAATCTATCTTGCCCAGAGACCTGGAGCTCATTTCTTCATCAGCCAAATGAGGGGATTGGGCTCTGATATCTTGAAGGTCATATTAGGATGCACACATATTTTCTTGTGCACCTACTATGTGCCAGACACTGTTGTAGGTGCTTGGGAGGATATCACTGAAGAAAATAGACAAAGACCCCTGCCCTCATAGAACTTAGATTCTAGCAGGGAGAGACAGAAATAGGCAATTAATACAATAATAGAAAGAGCTGAGCAGGTTGAAGGGGAAAGCAAATCAGGGTGGTGGGGCGGGGGCAGTATTCAGTAGGGCAGTCAGGGCAAGCCTCATTAAGAAGTGAGATTTGGGGAAAGAAGTGAGGGAGCTGAGGGAGTTGGCCAAGCCGAAGGTATCTGGGGGAAGAGACTCCAGGCAGAAAGAACAGCTAAAGCAAAGGCCCTGTGGTACAGAAGCAAGGAAGCCCAAGGGCTGGGGTGGAGGCATGGAGGGAGGGAGCAGGCCATGAGACCAGCTTCATTGCTGGTTATGATATAAAAACGAAAGTTGCCTGATTGTAAATGGATATGTTTCTTTACATGCTTGTTCTGCTACTCCTCCAAGTGTGTTTCCCAAACCAGGCAGCTGATTGGAAATGCAGACTCCTGGGACCTACCCCAGCCCCAAGGAATCAGAATCCTGATGAACGATATTCCCCAGGAAGACACGCTTGAAAGGATACCACCTTTATAAACAGACAGGCATTTTAAACATATGCTTTACCAAAGAAGAGCCTTATTTGATTGAGACAATCCATCCTTAAATTGCCCTTTCACAAGGACTGTTGTAGGCCAAGGGCTACCAAGAGCGCCACCTACTGGTGGCATAAGAAAATATAGCTCTCTAAGAAGGATCACATGCTGAAGTCCAGCAGCATATTTAAAGCAATCATAATTTTAACACAATTGGCTTGGACTTTTCAAATATCTCCATGTCAGAAAAGACCAAAATGGGCTGAGGAACGGCCCTAGATTAAAGGGTACTAAAGAGGCTGGACAACTAATTGCAACACATGAGGCTGGGTTGAATGCCCACCAGGCCTTTTTAAAAAACGAGCTATTAAAAGACAGTATTGGGCCAGTTGGAAACTTTTGAATATGGAATATATATGATACTAAGATGGTATTAATGTTCAATTTCCCAAGTGTGATACTAAACTGTGGTTATGTAGGATGTCCTCATTCTTAGCATTGGGAAAAAAGCATCCTGATGTCTGTACCTAAATTTCAAACAATTCAGCAAAAATTAAAATTAATACTAGAAAGAAAGAAAGAGAGAGAGAAAGAAAGGAAGGAAGGAAGGAAAGAAAGAAAATGAGCAAAATGTTAAAAACCAGTGAGTCTAGGTGAAGAATATACCCGTGTTCATTGTACTATTTCTTGTAACCTTTCTGAAGGCTTGAAATTTTTCAGAATGAAAAGAGAAAGAGCTATCACCTGTGGACACATTTTAAGTCACAAGAAACTGCTTCAGGGGATCTGGGACCTGTGGACCAAGTGGTAACAGCGGGGGTAAACTTGAACCTTCCCTCACCATGTTTATCTCTGTTTTCTGGCTGGTTTCCCTGGAGAGATTAAAGATCACATCTTTGAGCAGAGGGGAAGCCTAAAGGGATGGCGTCCCCAGAAGCAGACGAGGGACACCAGCTCAGGCCTGTGTCTCTGGCCGTGGCTGTTTCACGGGCTCCATCTCTGCCTGTCCCCTCTGTTTAACTTCTTCATTCTGTATTACTTTACATTACAGACATGATGCATATTTATTGTGGAAAAAAATCCAAAGACTACAGAAGGATAGAGGGTAAAATATGAAAACCCTTCTTAAAACCATTTCCCTGCTCCCGAACACCCTGCCTGCACATAGGGTGAACAGTTCCTTCCAGGCTTGTTTCTGTTTAGCAATAAACCCTGGTTATGCACGTTCCGTGAGGGACAAGGTTTGTGTGATTTTTGCCTTTTTATCCACAGTGCCTGGAATATAATAGGTCCTTATTAAATATTGGTTGAATAAATTGTTTCCTTTTACATACAGGGGATGATTCTGAACGTATTTTATTTCTGTCAGCTGTTTTCATTTAACGGTAGATACTGTCCCGCCGTCTACACAGGTTTACCTCGTTGTCTTTTTTGCCTCATTATTTTTAACTGCCTAGTGCAACTGCCTGGTATCCCATAATATGCAGGGACTTTCACTTATTTGACCCATTGCCCATTATTGTGTTATCTTCCCCCATTGCAAAAAGCTGGGAAGGTCCTTGCAAACAGCAACACGTTCATGTGTGACTATTTTCTAGGCAAGCGTCGTGGCCTGAGACCAGCAAGCCAGAGGACATTTGACATTTGAGTGGCTATTGTCCTCCTTTGGATTTGGTCCTGGGCAGTTCCCTCCTCCTGGAAACTTCTTTTCCCTACTGTACTGGTAGATTGCAGAGACCTGACACTGCTTGAGGACTGTGGAGGGAGCCATGGCCGTTTCCACTCTAAGGCAGGAACCAGCCGGTCCAGCAGGCCTTCTCCTCAGCTGCAGGTGGGTCCAGATTTTGAGAAACTCTGCCCTGACTTGTCAGAGGTGGGTGGAGGCAGAAAGGGAGAAAATGTGAGACATGAAAGCCAAGGGCACTGAGCTTTAAGCGCCAGTCTAGGTGGTGGGCAGCCAGCCCCCTGCCCGCACGGTGGGTGTGAGCACCTCAGGGGAGGGGACTTGCCCATTAGCTGAGCCTCTGGGGAGGAGGAAAGGAAACTCAAATGCTATATATCTCGGCAAAAGGGAGAGAAAGAGAGAGAGACAGAGAAACAGAGAGAGACTGAAGCTTTTCTAGGAAAACACACACGCAGCATGAGCCGGGGAACACAGACGAAGTGACGGGTGCTCACAGCATTGGCAAAATTACCAAGCGTGCGCAAAAAGAAAATAATGACTGTGCGTTCCCGGGCTTGATGAAACAGTAATTACACTGCAAAAGCTTGCTAAACGTCCCTCTTAAGAAACCACCCAGCTAGGCAATTTTTCTTTCACATTTAATAGCAACTATTCTTGTATCCTTCCTTGTCCAAAGTGGTCATAATTATGGGGGTGTGGGGAGACAAGCACCCTCACGAGCCGCTGGCGGGAGAGGGGAGCGGTATAGCCCCTGTAGAATCGCTCCTCCAAGAGCTGTGAAAACCTCCCTGCCTTTGGCTCCGTCCTTCCATGGCTAGGAATCTATCCTCGGGCAATAAAGAGACCCTAGACAAAGATTTATGAACAAGGATGTTCACCCACAGCCTTGTTCGTAGTACAAAAAAATATTGGAAATCACCCAAGCAGTGACCCCTAATGAGGAATGCATTTTATTTTATATTTATAATTTTAACCTTTTTTGTTTTTGGGGGGGAGTAATTAGGTTTATTTATTTATTTAATGGAGGTACCGGGGATTGAACCTAGGACCTCGTGCATGCTAGTATGTACTCTACCACTGAGCTATACCCTCCCCTAGGGGTACATTTTAGAATCAAATGGATATTTATCAAATGTGCGTGCGCACACACACTGGGACAGAAGCTGGGTGGCCCAGCTGCAGTTTGAGCATCTCTGTTTTTAACAAGCTCGAATAGGTCATTCTGATGCTAGTACCAGTTTGAGAATCATTCACCTGATCTCTCTAGGATTATGGGTATTTCTTCTTTAAATATATATCGCATATACATGTATGTTTTTTAAAATCTCACAGTGGGCATGAATTCCTTTTTTAATCAGAAAAATTTATAGAGAACATAGACTGAACAATAGGACGTTCAGCTGGCAAACACCTCTTGTGTACCAGGTGTTAGCGCTGAAATAAAGCAGACACGAGATGCCCTTCACCAAGCTCACAACCCCGCCACAGGAGACAGCCATGGGAAAACTAAATGTTCCCTAGAGAGATGTGCTGTGCTAGAGGTAAGTGCTAAGCCCGGGGCTGGTGCAATCGACGGAGTGACTAGTTCTGGTTGGAAGCCTTAGGAGACCGCTTCCGGAACAGGAGACTTTTCAGCTGGTCCTCAAGGCACACGTAGGAGGGAAGGCGGGGAAACGGCATTCCAGGCTCAGGGCAGGGACAGGCTTATGCAAAGACTAGGAGGCATGAGCCCCGTCACACGTTTGAGGAAATGTGAGCAGGGAGGAGTGGCTGGAGCAGAAGGGTGACGTAAGGCACCAGAGGAGGGGAAACTGGAAAGGCAGGCAGGCTGGGCCCAGGGGCTTGTGCACCTGGCTAAGCACCTGCAACCGAAGCAGGAAGGCCGGTGGTTCCCGGGCTGTGTGCTGAGGAACCCCAGTCCTCCTTCCAATTGTGATGAATGCTCAGTGCAAAGGGGTTCCATGGCAGAGTGACTTTGGAAAACTCTAGGTTAAACTGGGTTTTTTTTTTTTTCTTTTTTTCATTTTTTAATTGAAGGATGCATCAAAGCCTTTAATAGACTAATACGCCAGGGATTCTCCAAGACTGGGCAGCATAGGGAGCAGGCCCCAAATTTATTCAACCACCGACCTGCCACTTACACACACTTAATTGCTGATGTTCTTTTAAAGAAAACTTACTATTGTATCTTTTATATTGGTGTCCCAAGGGCAGAGTTTGGAAAACTCAGCTGTGGTCAGCAGGAAGCCCATGAGAGAAAGCAATGAAATGAGAAGAACACAAAGCTCAGAGTCCCCAGACCTGGGTTCAAATCCCAGTTCGGCTGTTCATCAGCTCAGGGATCCTGACCAAGTTAACATCAGCAAATTGCCTCCTCAGTAACGTGGGGCTCGTAAAAACTACCTTGTAGGCTTTGGGAGTGAAATGGAAGAAACCAGCAATATGGTAGACAGCCGGTAGGTTCTGTGCAATTGATGGTGACCTTTATAATATCTTCCTCTGTGTTTCAGAGAGATCCCTTGGCGCTGGCTTGGAGGGTGCTCAGCCAAGTTAAGGCCTGGAGGCAGGGGACTAATGAACATGCCGTGTGGCTGTGAGAGGCAGGAAATCGCAGGACTGGCTGACTAGACGGAGCAACAGGGCACCCCTGGGTCTAGGACCAGTGGGTCTGGGGGTAGGTGGAGTTTTAAACCAGGACAGAAAGTCCAGCAGCATTTTAGGGAGGAAAACAATGACTTGTTTCTAACTCAGACTCTTCCGCATGACTTAAAACTGGCTCTAAGAGCTACTCCTTTATGTATTTATTTTTTTTAGCATTGTAGACACAATGATTACTCCCGGTTTCAAACTGCATTTCATGTTGTTTTTCTCTGCCAGACTCGGAGGGTTTTTATTATGTCTTTTCCCCAGCCTATAATAACAAAAGAAGGGAGAATAAATTTTAGGTGGGGAAATTGGTTACTCAGCTCTCGCCTGAAAATTACCATGTGTGCACGTGTCTAGATGCTGTCAGAGAAGCATTGCAGTTCCACTGGCGCAGGGCGGGGGTGGGAGTAGAAGCGGTGTCTTTTGAATGGATGCCAGTGGCACTTAAATGTTTCCACACTGGGAGACAGCAGCGCATCCCCTTACGAACGTGTGTGTCCCCCACAAATCCACCACTTATTGTAAAGAACACACGGTAGTAAGATGACCATGCCGGACATTGTGCTTGGGGTAAATCTGATCCTTGTGACCTCCCAGGAAGACAGGTCAAGGCAGCACTGTCTGGTAGGTGAGGATACTGATACTTAGGGAGGTTAAGTCACTTGCCCGAGGTCACATAGCTAATCGTGGCTCACCTGAGATTCCAGCTTAGGTCCTTCTGGTTTCAAAGTGCAAACTCCACTATCCCATTTCCACTTGTCTCTGGGGGATGCAAATAAAATGCTTAGCACAACACCTGGCACATAACAGACACACAGTAAGGTTAGCTGCTCCTATTACCATTGTTTTGTTATTCCTAAAACTCGGAGCAGGGTGGTAGAATCTGAGAGTTACTATGAGCCACCCCTCTTCCCGCCCCCCCCAACCCCAAAGGTAACAATAGCACATGTTCATGCTGAATGTTCTCATCAGCATTTCCCTTAAGCTTAAAAGCATTTGCAGCAGAAGGGAACTTCCTCCTCTACCTCCGTTTGGGAGAGTTTTTATAAATAAAGTTTTATTGGAACACAGACATGCCCATTTGTCACATACTGTCTTTGGTGGCTTTCGAGCACAGTGGAATAGGCAGAGTTGAGTAGTTGCAACAGAAACCATATGGCCCACAAGCCTGAAATATTTACTCCCTGTCCCTTTATAAAAAAGTTTCCCAATTCCTGTACCAGGGAAACGGGAAGCAAGGAGATAACCGTCTGTTCATTTTTTTTAAATCTTTTTTCCTTCTGGTTTCATTTTGTATAGTTTCTAATACTATGTCTCCAGTTTTACTCATCTTTTCTTCTGCATCATCTAATCTGGAATTAATACCATCCAGTGCATTCCTCTCACCCCCGTCCCTGCCCCAGGCATTGTATTTTTCATCTGTAAAAGGTCAGTGGGGGTCTTTTTTCATATTTTCCGTATCTCTGCTAAGTATGCTCAATCTTTCCTCTACCTTCTTGAATAGAGGGTATATCATGGCTGTCACAATAGCTGTTTTAATGTCTTTGTCTACAACTTGTATTATCTGTGTCATTTGGGGTCTATTTCTATGGATTGATTTTTCTCCTCATTTGTGGTCTTTTTTTTTTTTCTTCTTTGCATCTCTGAAAATTTTTGATTGGATGTCAGACTGTGACTATACCAGTTTCCAATTCGTTCCCTCTCAGCTCCAAATCAATTCTTCATCACCTGCCTTGAGATAATTTAGCAGGACCCTGTAAGCGTTTCTTCTTTGCAGCTGGCACAGTGTTAAGCTTTGTCTGTAGAGGGCACTGGAGGGACTCTGGTAGTAAAGGGGCTTCTTGCCCTTGTTCTGATGTACGTCCACTGGCTTCTCACTCTTATCACAGGGTGGTCAGTAGAGTGTGGAGGACAGTCACTCATTCACAAATTTTAGCAGCAACCCATTGACAGCTTCTCATCAAGTTTCAAGAGCTCCCTCATGGGCGAATTCTCAGTGAATCTCACAGGTCCCCACAAAGATTGTCTACCCTCAACTCATCTACACCCCAGTGGGAAGATTCCTATTTGCCAATCCCAACCCCATGGTTCTGTGCCCACCACGCTGACCCACCTGCACCCCAGAAGGGTGTTTCCTTTCTGCCCAGCAACTGTGGACCTGCTCTGGCCCAGGTGACCCAGTGAACTTCACTGTGGAACAGGCTGCAAACATACCTCATTCAATGATGTTTGAATTCCAGTTTTAGATCTTCCCCTCAGCCCTAGGATATTCTTTGGAGTTCTCTTTACTTGTTAATAGCTAATCCCCTGTTATAATTAACTATTCTGTATACTAAACTTCCCCTGTTTCAGTTACTATGTGGTTTCTCTCCCCCTGATTGTTCAGACATCATGAATTTTATACTTTGTTGGGTGCTGGATATTTTAATGTGACTGTTGCAGAAAATTGTGTTACAGCTTGGTGTTACAGCTCAGTTGTGACAGAAACCTGGATCTGGGCGAGAGACCCGGAGAGTTGGAGAACTCAGGTTTATCACGCCAGTGGGCCCAGAGGAGTTAACACTCCAAGCTCTGGAACCTGTCTGTACGTTTACACAGGCTTTAATAGGCTGCCAGTTTACACTTTGCAACATCATATGCAAATGAGGTATAACAAAAGTTGACTAATTAGGAACAAGCTTTGTAGAAATGGACAAATCAGGAGGGAGAGAAATAACCAATCAGGAGTGAGCTCCATGCAAATGAATTACTACAAATGGGCCAATCAGGAGTTAGCTCAGGGAACCAATAGAATTTTGGGGGTAAGTTCCACTTTCCTAGAAGTAAGCCATTTCAGAGGCAAAAAGTGAGATAGAACCCTAGGCCGGGGATCTGGATGGTGCTGTCAGGAGAGTAGTGCCCTGCCTGGGGGTCCTGCTGGTCTTTTTTATGGGGCTTCCCACCTTATGACTATAGATATTTTTGAGCTTTGTTCTGGGATGCAGTTAAGTTGCTTGGGAACAGTTGGATCCTTTCAAGGCTGCCTATGAAGCTTTGTTAAGCAGGACCAGAGCAGTGTTTAATCTTCCCTACTGTTGAGGGGGAAAAAAAATAGTTCCAAGGATCTCCACTCTGGCTGATAGGACCATGGACTCTTCCTATTCCTGTCTGAGCTCCAAGGACTGTTCTTTCTGTTCCTTTTGAGTGGTTCTTTCCCTGACTTCTAGTAATTTCCTCACATGTCTGTGCTGATCAGTACTCAGCTGATGACTTGCGGGAGACCCTGATTTCCAGAAGTCTCTTTTTCTGAAACTCTCTCTTTTTCTAGGCCCCTGTCCTGAAAAATATCTCCATCTCCTCAATTCAGGGAGCCTCAATTCAAGCTCCCTCTGGATTCCCCCTGCCCGCACCATGATCCGCAAACTCTCTAGGCAGTTACTTGGGGCAGCTGTAGGACTCACTTCCCTCAGGTCTCATTTCTCAAGGACCGCTGACCCCTGCTGCCTGCTGTGCAGTGTCTTGACAACCATTGTTTCATATATTTTGTCCAGTGTTTGTATTGTTTCAGGCTGGTCACTGTTATTCTGTCTTGGTCAGACATGGAAGTCAAATCCCTTAATTTTATTTATTTATGTATTTATTTATTGCCTAATGTCTTTTTTTTTTAAATGGAGGTACTGGGGATAGAACCCAGGACCTCATGGATGCTAAGCATGCTCTCTACCACTGAGCTATATACCCCACCCCCCTCATATCTCCCAGTTTTAAAATATTCATTTATTCAATGCATGCAGCAGCCACCTGGGTGCATCGATGGACAGAACAAACAAAAACCTGTGCCCTCCTAGAGCTTACATTCTATGGCAGCTGATTAAGGAAACGTCTAACGCCCACAGAACACATTCTTGCCGTGGACCACCAGGCTGTGAATCCTCTCTGGCCAGCCCTGCTCCAAAGTTGTGTCGAACTGCAGCTCTGTCCTCTGTCCTTCCACTCACAGCACTCCCAACTCCAGAGGTGGCCCCTCTTTCTCTTTCCCAAGGTAATTCGTAGAATTCTTCAAACCGCTTTATCTGTGCACGCCTGTGGAAAGCGGTCCAATGATGCCTCCAAAGCCGGGAAAGTGTAATTTATGTTTTTAATTATATCTTTCTAGCATCGCAGGAGGAATTTTCTTCCTTCCTCTCTCCACAGCATCACACTTACTCTTTAGTAGGTAGATTGCGATCAAACCTGGCCTGTTGCAAGGTCACGGATAACCAGGCCTAATCAGCTCCTTGCATCTGACAGCTAAAAGTCAAGGTCATATTCATAGGCCCTGTTACATACTTACCCCACCTCTTCCTGGCCAAATTTATCTTATATTATTCTGTTTTAAATTGGGGAGATAGCCAATGCCACATTCATCTTTGTTTACCATATCACCCAGTGACACAGCCTGGGTAATGGCCATAAATATATATTTAATAACAGCTTGATTGAGATATAATTCACATATGATAAAATTCATCCTTTCAAAAGTGTACAACTCAGTGATTTTTTTAGTATATTCACAGAGTTGTGCAACCATCACCATATCAATTTTGAAATATTTTTATCACCTCCAAAAGAAACCCACAAACCTATTGGCAGTCACTGCCTATTTCCCCTAACTCCCCTGGCCCTAGTAAAATACTAATTACTTTCTGTCTCTATGGATTTGTCTACTCTGGACCATTCATATAAATGGGGTGAGACACTATGTGATCCTTTGTGCCTGCCTTCTTTCACTTAGCATCATGTTTTCAAGGACCACCATTCTGGAGCATGTATCAGTACTTCATTCCTTTTTACAGCCAAATAATATTCCACTGTGTTGCTATACTACATTTGGTTTATCCATTCATCAGCTGATGGACATTTGGGTTATTTCCCCTTTTTGACTATTACGAATAATGTCACTATGAACATTCATAGGCATGTTTTTGGGTGGTGGACATAAATATTTACTGTCAATTTCTACCAGCACTTTGATTGAGAGTGTACTTGAGACAAAGTCAGTGAAGGCAGATGCAAAACCAGCCCATTTTCTGACATCACACTGGTGGATCTTTCAAGGAGAAGGAAGACAGGAGAGCTGGCTGCTTAGGAAATTCAGCCTAGTGAACGAGAGTTGAGGACTTTGTGCCGGGCGCTGAGATGGGTGCTGGGGTTGTAGCCCCTGCCCCCTGCCCCCTCATCACACCTTGATTAGCACCTACTCTCTGCCAGACCCTGAGGTGCCCTCAAATGTGTTAGCCTTGTTGGAGAAGCAGAGCGTGAATTCAGGACAGTAAGCGCCCTGGTGACTAATAGTTCCTGTCCTGGGACAACCGGAGCCCAGGAGAGGGGCACCCAACCCAGTTCTGGGGAACCAGGGAAAGCTTCTGAGAGGGGGTGATTTTTGTTCTTCCCACATTATACTACCCGAATTTCCAAACATACAGAAAGCCTTCCATGCTCATCACCTGGGTTTAACGACTGTTGACATCTTGCCAGGTTTTTTCCTAATTTTTTTCTGAACGCTTTTTAAAGTAAATGTCACACCTGGCGGCAGCTCACCTCTACACACCTGAGCACACGTTGTAAAAGTGAGGATACTTTCCTGTACACAGTGCCCTTATCATGCTGTGAGTCATCATTTTCTTTAATATTGTTAATACCCAATTCATATTCGAATTTCCCTAATTATTCCAGAAATATTTACAGTTGCTTTGTTTAAAAGGGGATGGAATCAGGTTGGGGGTCCCCTTGATCTGTGATGTGAAGGGAGGGTACAGAGGCTCTATGGGCCCTGGCAGCTCCCAGGCCAAGGCCTAGGGGACAAGCTCAGGGTGTAGGGCCATGAAGGCTGGTTCTTGGGGTGATCCCCAAAAGCTGACTTCATGATGTGCCCTCAGGGCAGGAAGACCTTGAAATCTTCCTTCCGCCAGGCAGTCAGTCAGTCCATAGATCTGAGTCTTTGGAAATTTACCCCTGGTGATTGATTCTCTCACGTCATTTCCTCCCAAGACAGGAGACCATCCTTTGTCATGTGCACTGAGACGGTGGTGGATTCCAACTGAGTGACAGCCAGGGACAGTGCTCACACTTCCCCAGGGCCCCGTAGTCCAACCAGGGTGGGCGGCGGTGGCACCCCTGGATGTCTCTACCTGGTTCTGATCTTTGGATCATCAGAGAAGGAAAGAGCTGTCATCTCTGTTCTGAGCCCTGTCCTCTGACAATAGCTCCCGATGTGGGCTAGGAAGTGACCTTTTGAGAGTCAGACCCTACTCCTCTGGGTGTGAGATGTCGCTTCCTTCTCTGGGATGGGGCTTCAAATAGAAGCCACTCTTCAGCCTGAGCCTTGCTGGCCTTGAGTCCACATGACAAAACTTATGACCCCTCTTAGACATGCCAGCAGAGAATTTAAACTTAGCCAGCAGATATGAGGGGCTGGAAGCAGGGGAGCAGCTGGCCATCTATGACCACCCCTCAGCAGAGCACTGTGAAGCCCAGGCATCGGGGTGCGGGGTGGGCAAGGGTCTTCCTTACTCATCAGGAGAGCATCTTTTCAGTCAGTGATTTAGTTCAGGCCTTACCTTTCCAGAAACTTCTTTATCAGCTAACTTCATCTGGCTCAAGAGTTGGATAAATAGTTCAGGAAGCCACATTTATTCCTCTTCTATTTATTCATTCATCCAACTCGTATTGGTTAGCACATTCTGTTTGCCAGGCACTGTTCTAGGGGCTGGGCATACGGTGGTGAAAGAGACAAAGTTCCCACCCCTGAAGGGCGGATGTCCAGTAAAATCATTTGTAGTTTAGTTGGTTTCAGCCATGAAACAGAACAGCCAGAGCACTGAGCGCCGGTGTCAGCTGACCCATCATGGAGACACAAAACAATGGGGTGTATGTGTTGGGGTGGAGTGAGTATAGCTCAGTGGTAGAGTGCATGCTTAGCATGCATGGGGTGCTGGGTTCAATCCCCAATACCTCTGTTAAAAAAAAAAAAGGTGTGGCCCAGGATCTTAATGACCAGTTTTGGCCCCTGGACCACCATAAACTTCTCAGCTGCCTGCAGCAGTGCCCATTTCAGAAAACCCTGTTCTGTATCCTCAAGGACTGGCCCAGGGCTTTGAGATATGACCTCTGTCACCACAATTGGCCTCTCCTGTTCCTAAAACCTGTCCACCCCCACTATTCATCCTTCCTCAGGGAGCATCACTTCCAGAGATGATGATACAGCTCACCCCAGTCCTGGGTGTTCCACCTGGATTCACTCTGAGAGGATACCTAGGGGGTTGGCTTGAGCTTGGTATTTTAATTACTCCCCATAGGTTCTTTTTCAAGATTTAAGGGTCATATCCTTTTTAAAGTATTCCTATTTAAAGATACCCATCTGTATGTAACAGCAATGATAATCATAATAGTTAAAGCAATCACTACTAATAATAGCCCTTATGTGTTAGACACTGTTTTAAGAGCTCTGGGCTTTGCATATATAAAATAATTATAATTAAATGTAAATGTAAGTATAATTAAATCATCATAATAAATAATTTTATCAACACTGTGAGTTCCTAACCTTAGCATCTTCATCTTACAGATGAAGGAACTAAAGCTTAGCGAGGTTAAGGGGCAGATCCAGGAGGAAATCCACCTCCAGAGCCCTCCTCTTAACCACGGTGACATCTGTGTCACTTTTGGATGTGCTTGAAGCAATGCCACACTCAGAAGAACGTTTTTCAGACCCCACAGGAAGAAGACAGAGACTGACAATTCTGGAAGGGACAGCATCCAGAGAGATTCCCAGGTCCCCAGACTTGCTGAGCTTTTGTCAATTACAGAGTCCCAATCTCCCCATCCCCCATAGACCACCTGCATCAGAATTTCTGGGTGGAAGCAACAAAACTCCTTATGTCATAGTCCCCCAGATGGTTCTGATGCTCCTGATCCAGGCACCAGCCTCTGGGAGTCTCAGGTCTGCTCCCCTAGCTTTACAGGAAAAGAAGCTGTGGTTTGGTGGAGCTGATTGACTTTAACAAGGAGCCACATCTGGTTTAGCTCCTTACAAAATAGGGTTGCCTGGGGGAGGATCCGATGTGGGTGGAGCTATGGGAAACCCAGGTGCAGGTGCCTGGTGGACTCCTTCGTCTCTCAGGGGATTTTCTGGTAGGCAAGGGCTGGCCGGGTTTTCTCCGCACTGGCTGTAAACCCTGGGGCAGGTGGGCTCTTTTCTGAAAGTTTGACACAGAGGAGACAAGTTTCCAGAAACGTTCAAATGGAACACAGAATAGCTCTGAGGTGAGTGAGCTTGATTCATGGAGTCTGTTTAATGGGCTTGTTAGTCAAATGAAATCCTTGAGCCATGTTTCTCACCTGAGGACAATTTCACGACGTCCCCAAGCTACCTCTAGTCCCATGGCTGAGATGGAGCTTGGGTTGGAAGTCCCATGGCACAAGACCCAGCGTGACATTTATTCTATCTACGGAGCTATACCATTGTCAGTTTGAGTCTTCATTGGATTTTTGTCTAAGAGTAGTTGCTCAGTTTGACCACAAGGTAGCGCTAATGGGCTTGGTGGCCACTAGTTGGGGCGGGGTGGGGGGACACTGAGGACTTTAAAAAGAAAATCTCAAGATTGCCCCCTTCTTAATCAATCAAACCTTAATTTTTTTTCCTGTTTTGCACTTTATAAATTTTCTGCAGTGAGCTTACATTGCTTTTACAAAAACAGAAATGGTGAGGGAGGGAGGAAGCGAATCACCACTCTGATAAACTTGTTATTTTGGTATATTAACTTTGGTTGTGGTTATATGGTAGTATAATTGTTTAATTGTTTTTAATCTTGATATTTTAATAAGTTTTCTGTATTCCTGCAAGTTCTTCATAAGCACATTTATTGCTGCACATTATACAGTGATCATATATTGAGGGCTTGCTTGGAAACAGGAAAACACTTTGCTGAGTGTTTTATGTGTGTTTTTACTTAGTCCTCACGTCATCTTTTAATGTGAGTAAAATGATGCTTCAAGATTTGATACTAAATGGTGGAGCAAGATGTTTTGTGTCTAACATCACTGCCTTTCTCTCATCACAATGCTAGTTCATTGGATGTTACTATAACTCAATCATTCACCTAGGGTGTCCATTTAATTTATTCCAAATTTCATTATTATACATAAAGCTGCAAAAAAAATCTTTATGTCTAAAGCTTTTTCTGGATTCAGGAAGTATTTCTAAGAAGTGAACTTATCAAGTCCAAACTTTTTAAGGCTCTTGATAAATACACAGCACCAAATTTTTTTTTTTTTTTTTTTTTTTTTTTTAGTGTCAGGAAAACTTGAACTCTGGCTGGATATTTTATGATATTAAGGAATTACTGTTGATTTTTCTAGATATGTTAATGATTTTGTGGTTATGTATTTTTAAAGAGCCTTTCCTAAAGATACAAAGTGAGGTGTTTACAAATGAAATAATACTGTATAGAATTTACTTGAAAATTATCCAGCTGAGGAAGGAGTGGAGATTGATGATAAAAGATGGGGCATGTGTTGGTGGTTGAGGAAGCTCGGTTTGGGGTACACAGGTGTCAATTATGCTATTCTCTCTACTTTGGTACGTGTTTGAAAATTTCTATGATGAAAAATTTAAAACATAGCTGTAAAGAATCTTATAATCTACAGGGGAAGCCAGCCTTATATTTCGTGTTCTACCTAATTAGTGAGCAAGGCAGAGGGGAAGAGGGTGGCTTTCTAGAATAATTTTGCTCAAGTCTTTCTCCCCATCAAACAAGAGTTAAGGTCTACCTGAAATCAAAACATCAACTGATTTTGTCTTGCTAAGACTTTTTATTTATTTTTAATAGGATAATAGACCTGGAAAGGGTTGTAGAGTTCTGGTCTTCATTCTTTCAAACTTCTGAGAATCCTCTTCTGAATTATAATTAATGCTCTTATGACAATTTCATGCACATATTCCCCAGCCATCATTTGGTGCAGCCTTTGTTAAATTTCTGGAAATATTCAGTGTTCCACTTCACTGGGGGAATCTCACCCATCATTGTATTTAATTTTAAAAATTTTATTCTTATTTTTTATTGAAGTGTTGTCAATTTACACTGTTAGTTTCAGGTGTAAGCAAAACAATTCAGAGATAGATATATATATAAACATACACACACACATACATACATATACATACACATAAATATTTTTTCAGTTTCTTTTCCATTACAGCTCATTACAAGAAATTGACTATAGTTCCCTATGCTATACAGTAGGTCCTTGTTATTTATCTGTTTTATATATAGTAATATGTATATGTTAATCTCAGACTCCTAATCTATGCCTCCCCACCACCTTTCCCTCCTGGTAACCACAGTTTATTTTCTATGTCTATGAGTCTATTTCTAGTTTGTAAATAAAATTTGTATCTTTCTTTTTAGATTCCACATATAAGCAACATCATATGATATCTGTCTTTGTCTGACTTACTTCACTTAGTGTGAATCTCTAGGTCCATCCATGTTGCTGTAAATGGCATTATTTCATTCTTTTTTATGGCTGAGTAGAATTCCATTGTGTAAATATACCACAACTTCTTTTTTTTTTTTTGCTTAGAAATCCTTACTTTAATAGCAAAGAAATATACAGTTCAGTTAGCCTATTAATACACTAGATTGTTGACCCTATTTAAGTGATGATTTGTCTGTATTAACAAGAGTATTACAATGGAAACACATACATTTTCCAGATGGAGCATGTACACCCCTAAAACCAGGTAAGATCACTGGTTTTTGTTACAATCAAACAGATATATTAGGGCATAAATTATAATAGTTACTACCATTTTTTTAACATTTTTTATTGATTTATAATCATTTTACAATGTTGTGTCAAATTTGTGTTCAGCACAATTTTTCAGTCATACATGGACATATACACACTCATTGTGTATATCCAGTCATCTGTCGATGGACATTTGGGTTGTTTCCATGTCTTGGCTATTGTAAATAGTGCTGCTGTGAACATTGTCACCCATCATTTTAACTCTAAAAAGCAAAATGGTTTGTGTCTTACAAACACAGGTATTTTTGGAGACCATCCCCTGGGGAAGGTCATGGTATCTAAAGGAAATAGTTATACCTCTTGTAACTTTGCACTCACCCTTCATGGTTTTACTTGTATCCCATACACCCTCCCTCCTTGTACTCCCTCTTGTGGGTTGGCACCTTCTATCCACCCTTCTGAATTCTCTCTCCAGGACACAGAGACCTCACCTGGCAGATTCAGCCAGCAGCCAGGTTTGGGCCCATCCCACAGCACTCACTCCAGGCGACTGGTCCCCAGGGAAGTAAACTCAAAAGAGGAGGTTGAGGAAAGACTGGGAACAGTATGGTGCCCCTCTCTGTAGGTCTTAGTTTTTTGGTCCTCAAGAGTCCTTATATATGGAATCAAAAAAACCCATAGAAAACAAAAACGAAACCCAGAGATACAGAGAACAAATCTGTGGTTGCCAGAGGCAGAGGTGAGGGTGGGCAAAATGGGTGAAAGGGGTCAAAAGGTACAAACTTCCAGTTATAAAATACATAATTCCCAGGGGTGTAATGTATCGCATCGTGTCTGTAGTTCATAATACTAACTGTACATTTGAAAGTTACTAAGAGAATAGATCTTAAAAGTCCTCATCTCAAGAAGAAAAGATTTTGTAACTATGTGTGGCGATGGAAGTTAACTAGAATTATTGTGGTGATCATTTTGCAATATATACAAATGTAGAATCATTACGTTATACACTTGAAACTAATATAATGTTATATGTCAATTATATCTCAATTTTAAATAAGGCAAGAAAAAAATGAAATAGATGTTTAGTAAATGTCAGATGTCTTCAGCTTTTATCATATGAGTTATTAGAAATATAAATTTATTGAAAACCCTGGATATCTTTAAAAAAAAAAAAAAAGCCCTTAAGAAAAAGCAAAATTTAGCGCACACACTCCTCCTTTTTTCCCCCTGACTTGGCCACAGAAATAGGAATTTCTACCTGTCCTTATATATTGCAAGTGATTTAAGAAATAAAATCTTTTAAGGCAGACAAATATTGCTGCTCTTAAGCAAACACTGCTACTGCAGGATGTTATTAAGCTCAGTGGATGTTAGATATAGTCATTGGAGTCACCACCCTTCCAAACCATACACAGGACTTTTGTACTTTCCCCCAGGCTTCAGAAACTCCATCCTAAGGGTCCAGGTTAGAGAGTTTGCACCTCTTTTTTTTTTTTTTTTTTCCCGGTGCTGCTCTGTTCCCTTGATGGGACCTGTCACTTTGAAGCGTCTGAGGCATAGAAAGAAATGCTGTCTGTCACACCACCTTGGAGTAAGAACAAGAACTCCAGCTCATCCCGGGGGCTCCTAGCCTAAAAATATCCCAACTCAGCACACAGGAAATTTCTTGTCTGTTCTTCTGGTAGACAAGGCTGGAGGCAGATGGGACCTTTCCAAATTCTAGCTGGGTAGAGCACGTGTCTGTAAGAGCTGAGGGGAAGGGAAGAACAGAGGGTCGTTTTTCTGAGTCCAACACACCCAGGGAGGACCCTCCACTGTCTCTTACTGGACATCACTCCTTCAGCAATGAGTTTTTACTGAGAGCCTTTGATGGGCTTTCAGTTGCAAAAGGAAGGAGATACAAGATACTACCTCTGCCCCCCTGGACCTCACTCACTGTCCAGGGTCAGAGACGCTAATCACTTGAATCACTCTTTGGATAATTGTCACAAAGGAGATACTCAGGACCAGAGGAATCTAGGCCACTCTGATTTACAGCCCAAGGCCAAGGAAACTGGTTGCCAGGGTGACAGGGCTCTTTAGGTAAAAGTGAAGAGGTTTGAGAAGAGGGAGGTGAATGTTGATGAACAGTTTGGGATTTTACATGGATCGATCTCCAAAAAGGGAGAAAAGGCAGGGAGGTTTCAAGTCGTTCCCTGGGCACTCAGCATAAACATTAACCAGAATTACAGCAGATACATGAATGCTATAGCCAAGCTCTTGAAAAGGTCTCTGAGATACCATCACAGCCCCAGGGGAGCATTGAGTGATTATGATGATGATGATGATGACGACTGGGGGATAACTTAGAGTCAGGAAGGGCCAACTGCTCTTCTGAATAATCACGTAAATGGCTTACACCATGACTGCTCAGAGGGCCATGAGAGGCAAGGTGGGTGTAGGCGGGTGGGAAGGGTGATTGGAAAATGGGAGGGAGGAATTCCAATGCCACCAGTAAACCGGGTTTTTCTGAACCTCAGGATAACTACTTGACGTCTTCAGCCTTTTTGTTTTGTTTTGTTTTTATTTTGGAGGTTTTATGGGTGTAATAGAGATCTACCACCCCAAGTGGCTGTAGGCACCACTAATAAAATCACTAATAAAACCTATGGCAAACAAGGGAACCTAGTAAACCAGAACCTGAACACGAGGTCTCAGGAGCAGAGGCTTTGTCTCTCCTCTAAGAGACTTAGCCGGGGCCCTGGATGCTGTGAAAAGAGGCCAATCGTTTTCTAGTTCAAAGACAACCACAGGGCTTGGCCTAGGGGATGGGTACATGGAAAGAGCTGTCTGCGTGTGTTCCATGCTTTGCCAGTGCATCCCAGGGACCCGCCGGGAGTGTTTGCGGTTTCCTCTGGCTGCATGGAGCAGGTGCTGCCTGTAAGGTGGAGGGCTCTGCTGGTCTCTCCTTGGCAAGTTACCCAGCTCCACGATTGAAATCACTGGGGAAGTATCATGAGGTCCAGGTGCCTGGAGTGGGGTATGCGCCCTGGAAAGAAAGAAGAAGGAACTGGTGGTGGGGGTTGTTGAGGGACAGAGATGCCACAGACACTGGAGTCTGCCTACAAGAGTAAAGCAAGGTCAGGGGGTGGGAAGGGATATGCAGAAGGCATACGTAGAATAGATAAACAAGATTATACTGTATAACGCAGGGAAATATATACAAGATCTTGTGGTAGCTCACAGCAAAAAAAAAAATGTGGCAATGAATATATGTATGTTCGTGTATAATTGAAAAATTGTGCTCTACACTGGAATTTGACACAACAGTGTTAAAATGACTATAACTCAATAAAAAAAGTTTAAAAAAAACGAAACAAAACAGTAGGGAGACGAAGACACGCAGCACGTAAGGCACAGAACGGCCTAACCTCTGTGATTTTATGGAAGAGGCAGTGGAAGCCGGACAAGCGTTATCTGTTTAGTCACCAGACATTTATTTCTCAAGAGCCAATTATGTGCCAGGTGCTGGGCCAGTGTTTCGGTTCTGTGTGGCTGCACGTCACCCCAAAACTCAAAGGCTTAACACAACAGCCATTTTGCTCTCTCACATTTCTGTGGGTTGTTGACTGGGCTGAGCTCTGCGATTCTTTGCTACATATGATAGTGGCGGAGGGTGGTCATTGGCGCTGAGACTCAGAACCTCCCTGAGGCTCATGCACAGCGACGGCAGTCGGTGCTGATTGCTGGCCAGGAGGGTAGCTGGGCCTTTCACCCGGCGTGCGTGCCTCAGTTCTCTTCTGTAAGGCTTCTCGGCGTGGCTTGGCCTTCTCAAAGCAGGTGACTGATTTCCAAGAGCCAGGAAGTGGAAGCTGTCATTCTTCTGAAGGCCTGAGCTCAGAAGTCTCAGAATGCGACTTCTGCTGCATTCTATGGGTCAAAGCCAGTCCTTGAGTGTGTTGGTTACTTAATGCTGCATGACAAATAATCCCCAAACTTAATGGTTTAAAGTGATAATAAATATGTATCTCTTCCAGCAGGTTTAGTCGGAATCACAGAGCAGTTTTGCTAGGAGGTCCCGGCTTGAGTCATCTCCTGAGATTGCAGTCAAGATGTCATTCAGAGCTGCATTCATCTGAAGGCTTGGTTGGGACTGGAGGGCCCATTTCCAAGGAGGCGCACTCAGATGTTTGGCAAACTGGGGCTGGCTGTTGGCAGGAGGACTCAGTTCTTCTACACGTGGGCCTCTCCATAGGCCACTTCAGTGTTCTCGTGATATGGTGCCTGGCTTCCCCCCGAGCAAGTGATCCAAGAGGCCACGGCTATCCTTTATGAGCTAGCTTCAGATGTCAGACTTTATCACATCCACCAGGCTCTTTTTGTCACACAGACCAGCCCTGGTTCACAGTGGGAGGAGACTATGCAAGGCATCAATGACCAGGAAGTAAGGATCACTCGGACCAGCCCAAGATTCCAAGGGTGAAGAAAGAAACTCTATCTCTGGGTGGGGAATGACCAAGACTCTGTGGGCACCTTTACACTTCCAGAGCCAGGCTCTGGGGACTTAGCAGAGGACCAGTCCAAAGGGCTTTGTGCTCACAGAACTTACAGTGTAAACCACAGTCCAGGTCCCATAGTCTAGGACCATAAAGAAATCTAGTGACAGAGAATGGATGTGTCTGTCATCTTCATTGTACCGGTGAGAAACCTGAAGCTCAGAAAAGACCAATAACAGGCCCAGAGTCATAGTGAGTAAGTGGCAGAGCTGAGATGAATACTCAAGACTCTTCTTACTTGGAGCCAAGCCCTTTTCCTCCCTTATCCTGTGCTGCTGCTCATTATGTTACAATGTTAAGTTTTAAACAAGAGAATGCAAAATTATTGTATGTAGCGTTAAAAAAAAAAAACCCCAAAAAACCCACCCAACTATGTAAAACAAACTATGCTTTAAAAAAGAACAGAAGGAAACACAAACAAAATGTTGATGATTGTTAATAGATGGTAAGAAGATAAGTGAGCTTTTTTCCCCCTTCCTTTTCCAGGTTTCTGTGTTTTTTGAATACTCTAAACTGAACTTCTATCACTTTCATAATGGATAACAGTTTTGAAACCCAAAACGTTTCCTACTGTGGTGGAGACACAGGAGGTGCAGGAGAGAGGGGTGCTGGGGGACTGGAGGGGGAGCTGGCGGGTGCGGGAGGAGCCTTCCACCTGCAGATTTTGGTTCCTCCTCTGCTGTATGGCATTCATGGTGTCCAAGTGTCTGGTTCTTCTGAAAGGCAATGGCTATTCATTAGCTCACCTGTGCAACAAAGCTGGCTCCTCATTTGAGGTGTGGGAGGAAGAACCTTCTTGGAGAGAAAAGTGGTGTTTCCCACACCCCAGGGGTGGGCGGAGCAAAGGAAGCTAGAGGGCTGATGTCCCCCCTTTCTGATGGGATATACCTAGAATGCTGTTTTCTGGTCCAAGGTCAAGGTGACCGCCTCTCAAATATGAGTTTTTGTCCTGGGACAACATGAGAGAACATTTGAAATTGATGCTCGCCTGGAAACTTCAAGATACATAGTCACTGTAGATAAAAGCTATTTGGTCGTTTTATAGTATTAATCGTCTTTTTTTGATTGCCTGCAACCATGTGATATCTTCTTTCACTTCTGTTTTTGAGGCTTAAGCCTATCACCCCATTGTCCTCCCGTGTGCATTGTCTGCCTGTACACTCTATAGCCTGGAATTTTAAAAGTAAAAACCAACAACTTCCATTAACTGGTCACCTATTACATAAAGCTGCTACACTAAGCATTTATGTGTACACTTAATCTTTTTTTAAATCAAAAAAAATTTAATGTATTTTATTAATTTTTAATTTTTATTAAAATTAAATAAAAATTTTTATTTCTTAAGTTAGCTTATTTTTTTACATACACTTAATCTTCACAATAGCATATGATGTGCATATCTCCAATTTATAGATGAGGAAACAGGAGTTCAAGGAAATTGAATAGCTTCTCCAAAGTCACGTGGCTCAGAAATGACAGAGGCAAAACCTGAAACCATGTCCAAACGCCCCCCTCAAAGCCGCGAGCCTAATGCTGCTTCCCTAAAGAGAACATGATAACAACACTAAAAGACATTTGAAATCTTACAGCCCTCCTTCCTAACTTAAGATGGCAGGGTTTTTTGGACAGTGCAAGGTTTCTCTTGTTGAAAATGGACTTTGTATCAGAAACCTCTGTGCACCACTAGAGGTCTTCAGCCACTGCCGTAGCACCCAGTTCTGTGAGTGCTCCAGCCAGCTGCCAGCAGGCACAGTCCGACAGTGTCTCGCCTCTGGCTCACAGCCGGCATCTCAGGCCCCACCCAGGGCATCTCTGCTGATACCCACTTGGTGCCAGGCCAGTGCATTTGGGAGGCAGGACTCAGGCCCCTGTGCAGAGTTTTTCACCAACTGGGGCAGAACCATAGGATAAATGCCTGCTTCCCTCTGCCCCATCCTAGAAGGTGGGTCCTGAGATACTTTTCTTAGGACTTCTCAGTCTCTCCAAATCAAGCAGCCGGGAATGTGGCCACCCCAACAACACAGTATCCAACACCTCTGCCTCCACCCCTGCTTTGGTCCTTTAGCCTCAGCTGCTCTCCTGGGCTCACGCTCCCCAGTAATGAATTCACGCATGAGCTTTGTCTCAAGTTCTGCTTTTGAAGGAACCCTGGCCAAAAAAGATTCAAATATTTTCTTTGCCTGTGTTCTCACTCAAATATAAAACACCTTTATCTTCAGAACCGCATAGGTGTTGAGTAAAGTAGCCACATGGAAATGGCAAAGGCTAACAACTTTACCCTTTCCATTTCTTATTCTGTGTAACCGCTTGATCTAGAGCAGACATTTTCCACTGACTTCTTGCTACTCTGTATCAGAGTATGTAGATCACGTTTTCCAGATAAAAAACAAACAAGTAAACAAACCCTCCTGTATGTTTAGACGGATGTATATGTCATTAAAAGGGCAGCTGAGGAGGGGAAGGGTATAGCTCAGCAGTAGTGTGCTGGGTTCAACTCCCCAGTACTTCCATTAAATAAGTAAATAAAACTAATTACCGCCGCCCCCCCCCCCCCCCACCAAATTTTAAAAAGGCCAGCTGAGCTCTCCCACTTCTGCTACTTAAGGGGGTGATGTGTTCTGGTGGGGACGAGAGATGCAGCGCTAGGGCCAGCACCTGTGGGCTGCACTCCTGACCCTCTATCCCTGGAGTTAAAATTGTGTTCCAGGGTGATTCTGGGCAAGCTAGAGATTCAATTTCCCAGACTGGAGTGGAGTAGAGGGCCTGGTGGTTGGAAGGCAGCCAGGATGGTGCGTGATGTCAAGGTTATAGGGAGAATGAGGGAGTGACTGCTGGAATATAGATCATTCCCTGTGTGGAGCATTGGGAGGGTCCCTGAGAGGCAAGGGAGAGAGTCAGCAGGGAAATGGAGGGAAATGTCAGTCTTTCTCCCTAGAAATCCACTCTGGCTCTGCTCCACTTCAATTCCCCCACCATTCCCCCAATGGCCCTCGGAATGACAGAGGTTTGAGACATTTATATTTAATATCTTCAGGTATCATATGCTAACTAGCAAAGTAAATAATTGACATCGGCTGGCCGTCTGCTGCTCTGTGATGGCTGGGAATTATTCACAGGTGCATCAATCACTGGCTGAGGCATCTCTAAAGCCCCAGAAGACTTCCCTCCGGGAGCCCTTCGCACAAATGCGCATGTCTCAGTGATGGCTATGGGAGTCCTCCTGATCATTGACAGGTTTGTATTTTAGAAAGAAAACCAGACAAGAGAGAAGGATGCTCTCCCCACCACCATCATCTCGAGAGAGTCACCCTGGGGGTGGTGCAGAGTGAACGCAAAGCCCGGAGGCAGCACAGCCTCAGGTCATTAGGAAAAGAGGAGGGAAAATCCAGGAGCTGAGTGTCTTTAGAACCCCAGTTCTACGCCTGCAGCTGACCTTGTCATCACTCAGAATTGCTCTTCTGTGAAAACCTTGCCTAACCCATCCCTCTCCAAATCAACCCAAAGTCTGGTTCTTCCCATCTCTCCTACCTGACGTATTTCCTCTGGTCCCACCCCTCCTCCTTGGATTCCTTTCTATCTCCATCCAGCATAGAACCCACGATCCGTCACTTCAGCCCCCTTCTTGTCAGTCCCCCGCACTGTTTTGTCTTTCTCTTGCTCCTGACTCTGTACACTCTTGACTCTGGATTCTCCAACAGCTGCCAAACCCCCCCCTAACCATCCATCCAACTCCTATCCTGGGAATGCCACAAATGCGTGGGCCCTCAGGGCGGCCCGGAATTCTCCCTCTCAACCTGGCAGCTCCCTCTTTCTTTCTCTCAGTGGCTCTTCCAGTTCTCACTGGTTCCCTCAAAGCCCCTGTTACCACCTCCCACCCATTCTCAACAGATGATTTTGCTTCACTTTGCTTCTCACTTTAAAGCTACAATAATAGAAGCGGGCTGGCCAGCAGGAATTTCCTCAGCTTCCTGCACTCCGCCTGTGAATGAATCTGCACCCACACCCATTCTTATCTGCATCCAGCTTAAATGGAAGAGGGTTCCAGGGCATATTTGGAAATGTGCAACAAAGGCAGTTATCAATAGAGAAACAGGGTAGGGAGTGGAGATAGGGGCCTGCAGCTGCACCATCACAAGGAACCCTCTTCCTTTCCAGGGCCAGCTCCTCTAGCCCCCTGGGTCTCTGGGACCCTGTCGCAGCTGTCCTCCCCTGCCCAGCCTCTTCATTCTCTTTTCTTAGCTCTGTTCCTCAGCCCCGGGAGCCTCTGCATCCCTAGCCCCACCTACACCACCTACACTGCTTGTGTCAATGGCCTCAACAACCTTCTAATTTCCATATCCCGAGGTACACTGCTCAGATCTTTTCCAACTTGACCCTTCTGAGGTGTATCTTGCTCCCTCCTTCTCCAATCTCTACTCCTTTGATGACAACATTCTTACTTGGGTTTTTATCACTTTTCTGGTCTTTTGGGTAGGGAGCGTGGAGGAATTAGGATTATTTCTTTTTCTTGTTTTTTTTTTGGGTGGGGTGTAATTAGGTTTATTTATTTTAATGGAGGTACTGGGGATTGAACCCAGGACCTCATACATGCTAGGCAGGCACTCTACCACTGAGCTGTAACCTCCCCGTCTCCCCTGTCGTGCCTGGTTTTTCTTCATAGCCTTCATCCGGCCACCCCTAAAACATTATTTGGGTTCCTCAGGGATTATATGCCTATTCGGTGTCCCGTGGCTCCTGGGTTTAACTTTGTGGAAGCCTATAATGGTCTATCAATTTGTCAGTCTTTCTCTGCTAGATCTGGTGCCAAAAGCCCACCGTTTTTATACTTTTTTTTTTTTTTAAACAGATACTGTCTTCATCTCCATCCCCAGTGCTTAGCACACCACCTGGTACTTACTGAGCTCTCAGTGAATGCTCATTAATGGTGCAGTTTGTGGCACAATGAGTTCCTAACCGTTTTTTTTTTTAGATGTTTAAGTGGATCAACTTTTTGTTTTGGTGTACCTCATAACCATTTCTCCCTCCAAGAGTGCAATACTGGGTCAAAAAATTGAAGTAAAAATCTTGGAGCATTTTGTTTGTTTGTTTAGGTTTCATGAGAAAATAAGGATTTCTTAAAATGTCATAATTGGGAATAATTCAGGTGTACTGGGTCCATGTAGGCTTGAGCTGAAGCCCAGGTTGTGAGAGACTAGGGTGATGGTTGGGGTTAGGGAGTCGGGGAGGGAGGCAGATGACAGAGTAATAACTTGGGTTTGAATTTCTATGACTTCTATCTCTTCTGTAGGTAGAAAAATTTAGTTCAGTTTGCATATACTTACCTATCTATCAGCTATTTGGGGGACAAAGTAAGGAGTCTTGTTTGATATCTGAATTTAGCATCACAATCCTTGGCCTTTGTCATTGGTCACTGTGAGTCATAGACGCCAAGCTCCAAAATCACTCCTTTCATTTGTAACTTCAAAGTACATATAGATTCATAGATATTCTTTATTTGATTTGGTTTTCATGCCAGCCCAAGGAGGCAGAATTTATTATCCCATTTTATAGACGAGCAGTCAGAGGCTCAAAGAGATTTAATCATATGTTTTGTTCAAGGTCAAACAGATGGTAAGTTAGAGCAATGGGACTTAGACTCCAAGGCAGTGCTGCTATATTGTACTGTCTTTTGGCAAAGATCAGTGGTATTTTCTTCTTTTGCCTTTTGAAGTTATCCATTCTGCTTCTGGCAGCAAGGAAGGGCAATCTGGCAGCCACTGGAATGGGCAGTTAGGAGGAGTCTAGTCATAAGGGTCATGAATTCTGGCTCTTTCTTGAGCTAGTCTTGTGATCTTAGACACACTACCAATCCTCTGTGAGCTTCAGATTCTGCATCTGTAAAATGGAGAAAATAAGAACCATACCTACCAAATAGGGTTCTTGTAAGGTTTCAAGGAATACGTGCAAAGATCTTGACATAGTGTCTGGCGCAGAATAACCTCTTAAAGTTAGCAAGTGTTAATATCATTATGTTATTATATGTTCTTTTATTTCTCAAAGCATCCAAATTCCTCACTTTTCAAAAAGAAGGGCTCCTAAGTGTTTGCGCTGGGTCTTATTAGCTTTCTTTGAGGTCATTTTGACACTGCTTTAATGAATCTAATATTTATGTAGGGCTTGGCATGGGCAAAGAGGGTGGGGGGTCCTCTGAGATACACACTGCCAGCTTCCCAGGACCCTTGTGACGGTGCAGCTGTGGGACCTCATCTCCACTCCCTACCCTGTTTCTCTATTGATAACTGCCTTTGTTGAACATTTCCAAATATGCACTGGAACCCTCTCCATTTAAGGCAAGTGTTCCTTTTCCTTTGGGAAGGCCACGGGGAGGCAAATGGTGATCCCAGCCAGTGATGTCTGCAACCCAGAGACTTAATCCTGATGAGGCTGATCAATGTGTGTGCAGAGCTGTTCCTGGCAAACACAGCACTCGTTAGATATCACAGCAAAAACAAAAACAAAACGAAAAATTGAGTTATTCTTCAGAAGCCATTTGCTCCTTATACGAGGGATCTAGGTGGAAGGAGGTGATTTTCAAGTGATGTCTGGGTCAGATGTTTGTCTGGGACACGGAGCTGGGTAGAAGAATGTGTCTGGGAGGGTGGGCAAGGCTTGATGGCATCAGAAGCAAGCTCCAGAAGGGCTAGGCAGCCTCCTGGGATTATGACTGGGCCTGGTGATGGCAATGAGGAAGGGTGTGTTTGCCATTAAGATGTTTATGCATTGTCTCACAAGTCAGAGAACAAGACTGGCTTGTTGCTTCATTCCAGCCCAGTGCTCTTCAAATTCAGTTCTTAGCATGACCCACTCAGGGAACCGTTCTGAGTTTCTCAGTAGGCGACCTCCTGCCCAACTAGCAAGCCTCCCAACCACAGTACTGATTTTGAGGATAAAAACGAGTTTATTTCAATTTCTGGCAGTTGAATTTGAATTTCACTGCAATGATGGACTGGAAATACTTGCCTGAGTGTGGCTCTTGTACCATCTCCCTCAGAATCACCTCGGGGGAGGGGCGTTGAAAAAACGCATACTTTCCCCAATCCCATTCTAGACATAGGACATACTGACATTACAAAAATATCCAAAAAATCCTCCATGATAAGGATGAGGATGTGTTTTTAATGCTAATTTCTGGGATTGGACAGGAACAGATGGGTCTGACGGCCCTCTAAAACCCAAATTTGAGTGAATTGGCCAAGCGGGAGACCCTTGGTTCTTGGAGCCTCAGTTTCTCCTTTCAGGGGCAGGTTCTGTCTCTACTTGTTGCTAGGCTGTAGGAACAGGAAATTAGTAAGTGCAAAGTGCCAGGGCGAGCGCGGTAGCTGGACTGCTAGAGAGGAGAAGCTCTTACTCCTCCCAACCCAGGCTCTTCCAGGTAACCCCTCCGCCGCCCCTCCCTCCAGCCCGTGGGCGGCGGCCCCTTTAACAGACCTGACCAATCGCCCGCCCATTTCCGCGTCCGCTCCTCGGCGCGCAGGTAGGGCCTGGATTGGCCGGGCCTGGCTCGCGGCCTGTTACGCCCCCACCGCCCTCTGGTTGGCGGCGGCGGCCGCGGGCGCGGGGCGGGTCCGCCGGCGGGGCGGGGCGGCCGGTGCCCGGGGGCGGGCGGGCAGCAGGACGGCGGCCCGAGCCCGAGCAGAAAGCGGAGCCGCGGCGGCCGTGGAGCACGGGCGCCGGCGCAGTACAATGAGGCAGCCAGTGGATCCGGGGTGAGCGTGCCCGGAGACAGGCAGGGCGTGGGAGGGAGCGCCCGCCGAGAAGGCCGGGGCTGGGGGCGGTTCAGCTCCGCAGGGTCTGGGGTCTGGCCGGGGGCCGGCGGCCGTTGGCGCGGCTGGGCGCGGGGGTCCGGCCTCCTAGGGCCCCGCCCCACTGTCACGGCCCGGGTGTTGACGGGGACGCCCACCCGCAACGTCCCCGGGCGCACGCTTCTTTGCTTTGGGGCCGTGTGGGGCGGTCTGGGCTTGACCCGGCCGGAGGTGCCCGCTAGCCGTTCCCCCAAGGCTGCGGTCCGCGGGCTCCCGGCTCTGGGCTCGACCCCCGCCGGGGAGGTCTGTCCACACGCAAACTAAGGGAAAACAGCTTGTAATTTTATGAATGGTGCCCCTGGTACCTGCCCCCCCCCGCGCCCACCTCGGGAAATGCTTTGAAGTCGAGAACCGCAGTTACTTTTACGCGGATCTTTCGGAGGTTGTCCGCGCCTCGAGTTGTTTTTCTCCAACTCCTGGAAATCGCAGGTGGCGGTGGCTGGTTTGCATGCTTTAGACCTGAGGCGGCGGCGTCCCGAAAGCCGGAGGTTTGGAAGGTTAACAAGTGACATTGGGCTGAGGCCTAACGCCAGGTGCTCTGCCTGGGAGCGCGAGTGTGACGGTGTAGGCTGTGCTGCTGGCTAGCACACGACTGAAACGGTGGAGCCGGAGATGGACCGAACAGCCGGCTTTACTGGTACCACGCACGCTGACGCGGGAGTTGGTGCAGGGAGTTTTCCCCTTTTGAAAATGGTTTTTGGAAAATTTGGCCCCTCGTTGGGTTGATGGTTACTTAAATCATCGGTTGTTATAGTTACAGAGCATCAAATGTAAGGGCAAAGTCTGTTTCCACCCTCGCTCTTCCTCCAAAGCTGTGAAGTACTTTGTCACTACGTTTTAGTAGACGTTTCACGGGGAGGACAGACTTTTTAGAGTTGGAGGAAGAGCGTGGGCTCTGTGAAGGCAGGGGTGGTGCCATATTCATGTTTGAAGTTGTTGGTCTTGACACCACGGCTGCTCTGCACAAGAATTGAAAAGAACTAGACTTTCAACATGTTTTGGTGATTTTCAAAGGATTTAAAGGCGTCCTTTCAGGAGCCTGATGTACGCTGGAAGGGAAAGGATGAGTGACTTTTATATGGAAACTAATAAGGAAAAACGGAGGGGCAAATAATCGTTGAGCTCTGGGGTAGGGAGTGTTTGCAGAGTCCAGTTTGTGGGTTTAGAGCTCGGTGACGTGGTGAATCTTATCTCTAGGAGGTATTGGAAGAGCAAAAGTGCCTTTTCTATTAGGTCTTACCCACCCGTTAAGTTATTTCAGTATTCTTTCAACTTCTGCAAGTTGGTGGTTGGGCTAAACTTATGGAAAACGAGTAAATCTCCTAAGGTAATGAGCATAGAGTAGGATTGTTGCCATATGGTTTCTTTCTTTTCACAGAGGCCTCTCTGGGAGTATCAAGGAGGGCTTGAAGGAGGGGGTGGTAGGTTGAGGGTGGAGGGCTGTGGGTGAACTCAGCTTGCCTGCACCTTTATCTCCAGGAAAGTTGCTGTGCCTGAGAGGAAGGAGATTAACAGACTGATTCAGATCAGACGACGTGGTCATTGAGATAGCTGCCAAGTAAACCAAGGGACTGGGATGGACGAGCGGGAAGAGAAAGTGCTGGAGTTTGCTGGGCTGAGGGTGCTGGCCTTGTTGGAGGTTTGGAGAGACAGCAGAGTGTCATCACCTGAGAGGCTAGGAGACATAGCAGACACCAAAGGTAGCATTTGTTTATCAGACATTGTGTTTTTAGAATACTTCTGGAAAAGAAGCAGAAGATTATTAGCCTTTTAGGTAGGATAAATGTATAGGGTATTTTGGAGGTTTGGTCAGAATGAAATTACATATAGCTAACAAATACTCAGCTGTGTGCCAGAAACTTTGAGACGTTATGAGTACAATGGAGAGAAAAAACAGGTCAAGAGTTTGTTTCCATATCCATATGATTCGCCTTCCCTCCAAGTCAGAGCTCTCATCTTCTGAGGATTTTCTGAAGCTCTTGAGGCAAGAAAGGGGAGAAATGCACAGAACGTTATTTAATGTAACAACAAAACAAAACAGTGGGGAGATTCTTCCTGCTGTAGATCACTTTTGGTGCGACCCAGAATCTTCAGAGAGTGGTATTTTGTGCCAAGTTTGGTATATCTCATCCTCATGTCTACTGACCAGTGTCTTTTGATGGTGTTCTTTCTTTTTTTCTCTTTCCCATATCAGTTCATTTATTCAGAAGTTTGCAAGTTCATCAGCTGTGCCTGTCCTCCAGGTGCTTCCAGTTCATTTTCTTTGCCTGAGTGTCCCTCAGGGTTGGCTTTCTTCTGTCTGATCCTTATTCTCTCCTGAGTGCCCACCTTGGGAATTGTTGAAATCATGGGGAATGTTTGTTCTTTGACTCTGTTTCAAAGCAGATGGTGGCTAGTACAGAAAAGAGCATTTGTTGAATTCCAGCTCTGCCGTGGGCTGCTTTCTCCGTTTGTAAAAGCCTCTCCTGTCCTTGATCAGTCCTCTGGGAGATAGCTGCTCGTAGCCTCAGTTTACAGGAGAGTAAACTGAGGCTCAGAGCAGTTCAGTTACTACCCAGGGTGATAAGCTGGTTAGACAGTGGAACAAGAATTTCAATCCAGGACTTTCTGATTCTAAATACGCTTTTTCCATTGTACCTCGTTGCTTCTCCCAGAAGAAGAATGGCACTTTATTATGGTCTAGCATAGTGCCTTCTTGGACGCATGAAAGGTCAGGTTCAGAGATATTCAGAGCGTTGCCACAATTAATGTGCTCATGGGGGACCAAGAGTTAGCACCCTGTGTCCTGCCTCTCTGCCAGGTGCATTTTTGGGTAATTCAGGTGGCTTGTTGGGAAATTTGAGTTTACTGCCATGAGAAGGTGACCAGACTTACTAGATCTGTGTCCCAGTGGTTCCATTTACCAGCTCTGTGACCTTGGGCAAATTATTTTCTCTCTGTATCTCAATTTCTTTATCTGTAAAATGGGACATTTCAACAGTGCTAAGACAGTGAAATTTGTCATATCTTAACATTCCTGAAAACAAAAAAAAGTATCCTATAATCTTACAGTTGTAGTTGGCAGTGACTTTCATTTTTGTGCATAAAATAATGGTATGTCTTACAGTTAGTGGGGTCCTAGATCAGACGAACTATGGTAGTACATTCTTTATAGGTAGTTGGGAGAATTACATGAGGTCACTTGTGTGCCAGACACATAGTAGCACCCAGGAACAGCTGATGCTGTCGAATGACAGAATGTACAGTTAACTGGTGGGTGGCCCTGGGGGAAAGCTGGGGAACATCTTGTAAGATTTGCCCCTCAGAGCCCAGGCAGTAATCCATGATCTGTGGGCTGGAGGAACATTTTCCAATTTGCCTGGAGCGCTGTCCTTTGGCTGACTCTTGTCCCCGTGAGAAGCATTAACTTCAGGAGCTAACCAGCCATGGACAGACGGTTCCTTTTGTCTTGCCTATTCATTAAGTTTTTTGTCAACTTTAAATCCCAAGTTAAATATAACTGCCTTAATGAGAAGATTGGAAACCTACGCTAATGTGAATACTCTTACATGTGAATGTTAAAGCACCTCAAGGTTATGTGCAGGATTCCGTGTTTCCTCTTGCTAAACTCCCTGTAATGCATAATTGCATTGTGTGAAGTATCTGTGAGACACCATTAATCAGAGGGGTGCTAGGAGGTCGTGAAGGTACAGAAACCCTTGGGTTTCCAGGTGAGTTAGAGAGAGCACTGGAGTTGGGTTTATCTTGTTATTATGTGTGTCTTGGGCACATCATTTCACTCTGGGCCTTGAGGGTCTCTTTTCCAAAATGAGGACTTGATTTCTTAGTCTCCTCTCCTCAACTCCCGCCAATAGTGCCATAGATTTTGTGAGCTTATGAATCTAAGGATCTGAGAAATTAACTGGTTGAAAGGAAATGACTCCCGAGGTCTCAGTTGGTTGTTTGTGATAGCGCTTTGCAAAATGAAAACAACAGGTAGGTGATAACAGTATGAGTAACCATTGTTCACCGAGAATTGCTGTGTGCCAGGCACTGTTCCTACTTTTAAACCTCACGTTGTCCTATGAGTAGTAGCTATTATTATCAATCTTATTTTAAGATGAGGAAACTGAAGTTCAGAGGAGTTAAGTAACATCCGAGATCACACAGCAAGGACAAAGGCTTATAGCTGGGACCAGAACTCAGGACTTACGTTGCTCTCCAGTGTGGTTTCAGTAGTTGTTTCAGGTGCACTCTGCCTCGTTTTGGAATCCTCTCAAGCCATGCACCCTGGACGTTTTCCCAGTTTAAAAAATGATATTCCTTCTGCTTTGGGGCATACACTCCTAGTCTTTTATTGTGTACTGACCCCTGTTTAAATTCTGAGTTCTCAGCACGACATCTGTTGTATGTTGGGAGAAATTTGTTAAACCTACAGAAGAACCCTTGGGAGTTGCAGAAGACTTAAGTCCTTGAAAGGAAGGTGTTTTCTTTGGTGAATGAAAGCCATAGGCGAGGTCACTGTGAGCGAAGTTGGGACTGTTGAGAGAAGAATCTGACCTTTCAGGAAGGAGGAAGCTGGTGGGATGAGGAGCCGGGGTGGGCTTTGAAACAACTAGGTAACCTTTGTTGGATTTGCCTGGAAGATTGGTTCTAAGGGCTTTCCCCCAAGAAAATGACTAGAACTGGTACACAGGGCACCTCCCTGGCTTATCCTAATGGTTGAGAAGCGAGCAGGGCAAGAGGAGCCCTCTTCAGTCATCAACTTAGTTAGGATTTGAGATTTAAACTCACTCCTTGGATTGCTCCTGCAAATAACCTTTCAGAATTGCAATATGCATTTCCTAAGAGTATCATTTTGTTTTTTGTTACTTGAAGCTGACATAAGCTGGCCTGTTCTCTTTCAGTTTTAAGTCCTTTCTTACACCTGACATTGTTTTTTAAGCAGTGTTTATCAAGATGGTTCTAGTTATCATTTGGGTCTTGCATTTAAAAATCTTTCCACTCGAAGGACTGACTGAACAATGATTATCAGTCATTAAACAAGTATCTGAGCATCTGCTGGAGCCCAGCATTGTGCTTGGCGTGGGAAATCCGACGGGAAGCAAAACAGATGTGTTCCGTGCTGGCACATAGCATATTATGTAGTCTAGACAATAAACAAGTCAACAGACGCGTGCATCGTATACATCAAATTGTGGTAAATGTGAAGTCTCCTTCCTCTGAGGGAAAAGAAAAGGCCTTGAGAAAGAGTAAAGGGAAGGAACCAGCAACTGGGAGTTCTGGGAAGAGCACTTCAAGGGAGGGAGCAACGTGGGGAAAGTGTGGAGGGGCAGAGAGGAGGGAGTGGAGATGAGGAGGGCAGGCAGGCCTGTCACAGAGCAGAGGGCAGGAGCTGGGGCTCAGAGCCAGATGCTGCTTGAGGCGCCTTGGGAATTTCTTAACCTTGGTGCCTCAGTTTCCCGCCTCCAAATGGCTGTCAGGATTGAATGAGTGGGTGTCTGGCACACACTGAGTGCAGTGCCTGGCTTGTACAGGAAGGGTTTGCTGACTCGCAGGCAGCTGTGGGTCAACATTTTCCATCATTCTGTGTGTAGAGTAACCAGAGGGCTGCGGGTGAGACTGAAGTGGCTTATGTGCACGTCCACTAGAGGTGGGGAACTGTCTGGGATGTGCTAACCATCAGGCCTGGCGTGGAGCCTCTGCAGCAGGTGCAGAGCTCACCTTGAAGCAGGGGTGGACTGGAAGCAGTTGTTTCTCTGCTCCTGCCGGCAGTGGTCCGCTTTAGTGTTGGGATGTAGAGTTTTAACCTTTTTTCCAGTAAGACGAGGCAGAGGCCAGTGGCCTCATTACCAGGTGATCAAGCATGACAACCCAGAGTTGCTGTGTGCAGTACCCACCTGTACCCCGTCTCTGAAGAGACTTGGTATGGTGCTTTCTCACAGCCACCTCGGAATCATACAGGAGAAGAACTTCATAAACAAGTCACTGGCTTTGTTGGTTCTTTGGCCTGGTTTGGGATGTTTGATAAATTTCTATGAACCCAGCCATAGCAAAGTTTATAATTACCCTACAGAATATTTGTTAGAACTGATGAAATTTGTATGTAATTGCATCAGTTCTTTTTTTTTTTTTAAATCTATTATTCTGGAAAAAAGTTTACATACATAAAAGTAAAGAATAACATTATGAGCTTCATGTATCTCACTCAGTTTTGGTAATTATCAACGTTTTGCTAATCTTGTTCCAAGATAGTTTCACATTTGAAGTATTATTGTTGGATTTTCTGTCACAGTGTAAATGTATCTTTGGAATATAAAATCATATGGTAGATACAGTCCTAGAGAAAAAAATTCCTGCATGCCTAATTACAGGACTGGTGTTAGAAGTTGAAATTCCAAATCTGAAATGAACATTTCTTGCAAGCCCCTTGCTTAGATGACAGTTAATCTGTGTATCTACTGAGAATGTCAGCTATATTAGGCAATGGGGAGGGTATGTATAAAAAGAGTGAGACAGCCTCTGTCCACAGTGGCTTGTAAAATCATGGTCCCTTTCTGCCCCACAAGGAATCACAACGTTATTTTTAACATTCCTGGCTAAAATATACACAATTGATGAAACTAACTAAAAAGTACTATTTTAGTGTTGTATGTTAATTTAAGTTTAGATTATAGCATTCACTTATAAAATCAAGGAGGACACAGTTTATATGTTGAAAGTCTCTATTTGTTAAACTTTTGTGTATTTTTTTAAGGGGAGATTCAAATGAAACATGCAGAAAACCCTGTAGCAGCACCTCTTTGGAACTCTTTCCAACAGACCCTTCTGTATTGTTGGAAACATGCCATATCTGTGCTCTCAATATGGTAGCCACTAACCACATGTGACTATCAAACACTTACAAGGTGGCTAGTGCAACGGAGAAATGAAGAAGTTTTAATTTTAGTTGATTTTCATTTACGTAGCTCCATTTGGCCACATTGGACATTATAGCTCCAGGGTTTATAAAACCATGCATCTCTATGATAGGATAAAATCTAGCACAAACTAAGTTGGGCAACAAATGAAAAAGCACAATTCACATGTGGTTCCCGAACTCAGTACGCTTTAGAGAAAAAGAGTTTGATTATGTAGAAGGAAGAACTGCCTGGTGGGGTTCATGGTCTTCCTGTAAGAGCAAGGTTTTGGTGGTCAAAGACCTGGAGAAGTTAGATTTCATGCCTTGATGTCTCCCAGGGCTCAGATCTTATGAAGTGAAGAGTGACTCTTGAGTGCAAAGTGCTTTGCTGCTGTTGCGTCGAGGAAGGTCTCTTAAGAGGTAGACTGGAGTCTCTTAAGTGGCTTGTATGAAGGTTTCAGGAGGCAGGGTGACCCCAGCCTTGGGAGTTGCCATCACTGCTGGGGGGTTCAGAGGCTCAGAGGAGAAGTGCCAAGGGCCTGGCCTGGTTACCTTTCTATCCCTAGCACACAGTAGATGTTCAATAAATGTGTTTCAAAAATGGATGACCGTTTAAAAAAATGGGTGACAGTTTTTAAGAATAGAGTTAAGAGCAAATAAGGAGAAGAGCTCTAAATTTGTCTAGAAATTCTGAAAAATAGGTGCCAAGGGAAGTAAGTGTAATACCAGTGAGCTGCAGCGTATACACAGCCAATGTTTTCTGCCGGGGGTAACTGACATTTCTCTTCCCTGCAAATGCAGGCTGGCTCTTATCTAGTCCTTTACCAAGTGCTGTTATTTTCATCTTTTAAACCTCTCTTGAATGTTCGCTTTCTCTCCAGTTTCACTGCTACCACTAGTCCAGAAGACCATCTTTTTGCCTGGAAGACTGCCGCAGCCGCCTCGCTGCTTTCCCCACTGCTCTCCCCACAGCTGCTTCTACTCTTTTCTAATCCATTCACCCCTCCGCAGCCCGAGTGGTCTCTAATTCCTAATATGCTCATGCCACGTCCTTGCTGAAAACCCTACAGAGGCTTCTTGCTACTCCTGGGATAAGACCCACATTCTGAACCTGTTCTGAAAAGTGCTATGTGGTGTATCCTCTCCTGCCTTCTGCTTCATCCTGAGCCCGTGCCCCTCTCCGCCTGGCTTGTCCTATTCCAGACACCTTTCCGTTCCCAGCTTGAAGGGAGCTAGGCCTTTCAGGAACCCAACCACTGTGCTGCTCCCTCTTCAGCAAACAGCTCCGCCCCCTCACCCTACTGCCCTTTCCTCTCATCCTTTCCATCACTTCTCACTGTTATGACATATTCTTTAGGGGACATCTGCTTTTCTTTCTCCAAGAAGCCAGGGACCTTGTCGATTTTGCTCACCATTATATACCCAGTGTCTAGTACAGCATCTGACCCGTTGCACAGGCTTCTGAAATGTTTTTTGGATGAATGAGTGAATGAATGAATGCAAGCACATAGAAACAAGGGAGAACTTGAAGTGTGCTCTTTAAAACTTGGATTTATTGTGAGGGGGATTGAATAAATTTTAGAGTAGAATTACCCGGGAAGGGAAATGGAGTGGGAGGGGTCCATGGGAATCCATTGTTGGAGCTGTCTTACAAAAGAAGCATGTCTGTGCCCTTGACCCAGACTAGAAAGCCATTTGCTCGTCGAGTTGCAAGGGTGGCCCTCTTGTCTGGCTTCCTATCCCAGGCTCAGGAGGCATCGCTGCCACTGCTTACATCAGTATGTTAGTAGCACGGGGCTCCAGTTTGAGACCTCAAGGTTGAAGTCTTCTGTACACAGCCCACAGTAGTAGTGTAGTAGTCTTTCTCTCTTTCTAGAGGATAGGGATTCTGCCCTGTTCATATTTGTCTCTCTTTCCTTCCTCTTAACCACGGCCCTCAATCCCATTGGCACCACTGGACTGTGTTCAGCGGGTGTTGGTTAATAGCCCCTGGCACAACTCAAAAATAATGCCCAGGGGGCCCTAGGGAGGGTTCTTGGCAGCAGTGGGAGGGAATTCTAGCTGTGCCTTGTCAGGAAAGAGACTTTCTGCTGTTGGGAAGAATGGAGGCAGCTGTGTTTAGACCCTGCAGGTGAGGAGACTTGCTCTCTTCCTGAGGCCACCTTCTAGATGAGGGGAGGAGCCTGTTGGTGCTCATCAGAGCCACCTGTCATGGGGGAGGGCCGGATGGGAGAAACCTGTCTCTTCACCGGAAGCTTTGGATTTCTAAATAGGAAGTGGAAGGACTTGAGTCGGAGATGGTGGTTAAATTTCTTCTACAACTTTTGTAATTCTGAAAGAGAAAACTGGTATGGGATGTCACTAGCTGGTTTCCTAGGTAATGTGTTATTTTTGCTTTTGTTTTTGGAAGGAAGGGACCGGTTCCCTAGAGCAGAGCCTCTGATAACCAAAGAGGAGGTATTTCGGGGAAGACCAGAGTGATATGTTTTCTGGGACACTTGCAAGTCTGGTTAGGAAGGCTTTAAGCTTAATGTTAAGGGGACGGAAGAGCAAAGTATCCCGGAAAATTGCAGAGTCAGAGACCACAGAGACCCGTGTGGCTTAGCAGCAGTGTCGCACTGAGATGGTGCCCAGGGCTCTAAGTGGGAGCTGGCCTCAGAGCTGAGAACGCCACTGAAGAAGGGGTGGGAAAACTCATGCCTGAGGGTGAGCAGGTGATGCCTCCATGCACTGGAAACCTTAACAGCGCAGCCAGGTGAGTATGACCTCGTGGTGGGGAGGATCCGTGCAGAGCAATGTAGTCGATATGCCTGGCTCTGAAAGGAAACCCAAGGAGAGATTCGCTGTGTGTGCCCCGGTTGTGGAAGGTTGATGGGAAGTGTTTCAATTATGATGGAAAGAGCGGAGGGCAGGTGATGTCATTGTAGGACTTCGCCTGTCAGACTGAGGGGCAATGATTTTTCCTATAGATTTGAACATGGGTCCCCCTGGCAGGTGTAGTAGACTGAGCAGATGTTTGTATAAGGAAAAGCTGGTTGACGGTGAGGATGGGATAAAGCCATGCAGAGGGCAAGGGGGCCTGTGGCTGCAGCCCAGGAATAAGGAGAGAGCTTGGGTCTAGGCAGGTCGGCTCCACAGTCACTGGGCTGAGTATCTCCCACCTGATTTTGCTGCTTCCTTTGATAAAAATGATGGAACTGCTCTTCACATGAGCTGGAACAGGAGCCATCTTAGTGTCCTCAATGTCCAGGTGCCTGTTAGAAATGACCTCTGGGACAGTAGCCCATGGCAGTGGCTAATTTGATGTGGCCTCTGCTCGGTTTCCCTCCCGCCTCACCTCCACTACAGAATTCAGAGCAGAAACTCCAGTCCCTATGCTGGGAAGACTAGAGGGAGCTGTCCTCAGGGAAGATTGAGCTGCTTTCTCTGGCTAAGTTCACAGGCAAAATCGAACTGGAAAATAAGTCAGAGTAGTAGAAAACCCATGGGAATGGGGCTGCTTTTGTTTTAATTTCCCAGGGTAGGCTCTTGTCTGTGGAGAGATGGTGAGTGGTATTCGATCCTGATGGGGTAGGTTAATAGTAAAGCAGGAACATTAATTTTTTTTTTTTTTGAGGCTAAAACTCCCAGCAGAAATGACTATCGATCATGCTCTGAGCCAGAGGCGAAACTCATTTGGTCAGCCTAGCTTTTGTCTTCAGGCTTGACTGTGATCGAGAGTGGTGTTGGCAGAGGCTTAATAGCCTGAAGTGAGTTTTATTTCATGAGCTCTGATTTGTGGTACAAAAATCTTGTGGAAGGAAAAAACACAATTTGAGTTTCTGAGCTAGGTGAGTTGTTTTGGCAGCAGAGGTAACAAGTACAAGGCCCAGGGTTTTCTGGGATGAATGGTCAAGAGGTCCTTCCAGCTATATGAATTTATAATGCCAGAATGTTAGTCTCAAAAATTTAAGCATGCTTAAAGTATATACATTTTTTGACCTACAGCTTAGAAATCTCCCAGAAATTGCAGGCTTAACAGTACCTAAAACTTCGCTCACTGTGGCCTGATAAGAATTTTAATCATTTTGTGTTATCTGGCAGAGTTGACCTATTAACTTCAATTTCCTTTGCCAGAAATGCTGTCCTGCTCCCCCTGGGCCCCTCCCGCAGCGCTGCAGCGGGGTCCCCGGCCTCTCACCCTCTCGGTGCCAGTGAGCACAGAGCAGCAGGCCCCGCTGATTGGTTAGTGTTGAGTGAGATGGGTGCTCAAGTTAAGGAAAAAAGGTGTATTTTTTGCCACATTTTTCTGTTTTAGGAGTTCTTTTATACAGGTTTCTGAATTGGTATTTCAAGTGGGAACGAGGTTTTTAGTTTCTTGTTTTTGCAATGGTAAGGCGGGGTCAGGTATATGGTTCAGCCCTGTTGGTCCCTTTTCCTGCCTGTTGTTAATAGGGTTACATCGGTATCTCTCAGTGATGTGATGTTGCTACGGGAGCGAGTGGCCCTGCCAGCCAAGCAGGAAGCCTGGAAATTGGCTTCAGAACCCCTCATCCAATCACCACGATGATTTCAAGCCAAATTCTGTAAGGGCTGAGAAAGGGCTTATCAAATAGGTTATCCCCATATTGAGTTAATATTCTTATCCAGTAATCCCTTGAGCACTCAGCAGATGACTCTGCTCAGGAGACAGTGGCTGTGCTTGGGGACTGTCACTGAGCAGGTCCAGACTCTTGCAGTGATAGTTTTCTGTGAATCTCTTAAATGAAGTCCTTGCCTACTTGGGCATTCTTTTTAAGGAAAGCCTTTGAAGAATTTTTTTTTTAATTCTATGTTTCATTGAAGTGTAGACAGTTTATAATGTTAGTTTCAGGTGTACAGCAAATGATTTGGTTATACATGTACATATATATATATTTTTCAGATTCTTTTCCATTACAGCTCATTGAAAGAAATTGAATATAGTTCCTTTTGTATATTGTGCTATATACAGTAGGTCCTTGTTGTTTATCTGTTTTATATACAGTGATGTGTATCTGTTAATCCCAAACTCCTAATCTATCCCTTCCCCTTTTCCCCCCTAGTAACCACGGTTTGTTTTCTATATCCACGAGTCCATTTCTGGTTTGTAAATAAAATTTTTTTTAAAATTCCACATATAAGTGACATCATATAATATTTGTCTTTATCTTTCTTATTTCACTTAATATGATAATCTCTTGGTCCATCCATGTTGCTGCAAATGGCATTATTTCATTCTTTTTTATGGCTGAGTAATATTTCATTGTGTGTGCATACACATACACACACACACCACATCTTCTTTATCCATTTGTCTGTTGATGGACATTTAGGTTGTTTCCATGTCTTGGTTATTGTAAACGGTGCAGCTATAAGTGTTGGGGTGCATGTGTCTTTTCAAATTACACTTTTCTTCAGATATATGCCCAGGAGTGGGATTGCTGATCCATATGGTAAGTCTGCTTTTAGTTTTTTAAGGAACCTCCATACTGTCCTCCATAGTGGCTTCACCAATTTATATTCCCACCAACAGTGTAGGAGGGTTTGCTTTTAAGGAAGGCCTTTAAATAATCTTAAAGCAGGTATTTGAATAACATTAAACATGATAAATTCTTAGTTATAGAATGGTTAGTTAGATTCTCTTCTCCCAGATTAATAGTTTATAAGTCAGTGTGCCAGTTTTTCTTTTTCTTTCTTTCTTTCTTTTTTTTTTTTTTTTTTTTACTTAAGTAAGCACTTAAGTATGTTTTGGAATTTTCATTTGTTTTTCAATTTTTTGGCTATTTATGGAGTATCTAGAAAGTCACCAGCTGTTTTCCCATTAAGGTCTTGGTTCCAGGAGTAAAAATCTTGGTGAAGCTTTGGGAGACACTAGAAGGCTGTCACCTTCCTAGAGCAGGACTTCACCCTACTCTCTCCTGTTTCGCCCAGGCTCCTGAAAGACCATGCACCCACCATCCAAAGGGGTGAGGATCAAAACTCCACCCCTGTTACTCAAAACAATGCACTAAGCTCTTTAAATCAGAGGTCTTCCCCTGGGTCAGGGGAGGGGAGCAATTGAATGTGACATCTCGCGGCTGTTTGTGTGTGTGTGTGGCTTCCGCGGCAGCGACAGCAGTGGGTGGAGTCTTTGATGTTCATCAGGTTAGGTTAAGGAAGACCTCCAGCTTTAAAGTTTCTTTATCTCTTGTCTAAAAAGCTCTCAAGCCAGCTTTTCAGAATGGAGAGACTGATTCAGCAGGGGAAGAACCTAGAACATGGGCTGCAGGTTCCTAGCTTGTGGGAGTCCATGCATGCAAGCCTGGCTTCTCCTGTCAGTCATACTGGGCTATGCCTGGATCCCAGAGGTTCTCTGTCCTCACTGCTGGCCTCTTCCCCCCTCACATCCTTACAATCCCCTTTGTGGGCGAGCATTGGATAAACTTGTCGTCCGAGCCAGGTGTCCTGTGCCATGATATTCCCTCCTTGTTCCTTAGTCAGTTTCTTTTGATCGGTGCCCTGATTGCCCCACTAAGTTCTCACAGCCTCTCTTTTCATTTTTCTTGGATTTATCTCTTTTATACCACCTTCTCTTCTTCCTCCTCCTCCTTTTTTTTCTTAGTGAATTCTAAGTTAATCTGTTCCCTCTCGTAGGTCTGGTAATGCTTGTCTGCAGCCAGAAAGGAGGCCCTAAAGTAGATAGAGGACTGGGAGTCTGGTCGATGGATCCTGCCCTCCCTGGAATGCCAGGCGCCTCAGCTCACCCCTTCCAGCCCGGAAGTCCAGTGGTCTGCTCTTGCAGCTTCTGACTGGCCAGGATCACACATCTGCCATCACTGTCACTGGCTCCCTTCTTTCCTCGTGGACCTCATGTGTGTCCTGTGATGGTGAACTCTGCTCATGAAAGTGTGCTTCTCATGAACATTTTATATTCCTTATTCTACTTTTGCCAGAGGCAGAAAAGACAGAAAATATTGCTTTCAAAAAGAGCATTCTTCCAGGGGCAAGCCAATATATGACAACATGAGTGACAGATGTTCATTATTGTAACAGAACCCTATTAGCAGAAATTTAAATTACAGTCAGAGATGATCATTGTCTACCTTTGGTAATTTAAGTTTATTCTCCTCTCTGACTTTCTCCCTCAGTGCTCTGGGGGATCAGGGATCTGACCTGAAGGGGTTTTAGAGGAAGATCTTCTCTTGCTACTTCTGAGTAGCCCCTTGGCGGCACCTTCAAGTGAAGGTGGGCATGTGATCTGGAAGGCTCTGCTTAGGAAACCAGATCTCCTAATTGATAGAGCCATCCCTTGAGCTAGTAATGCAAGCCGTTGGTAATTACAAAAAACCTACCGTGAAATTCATCTAAAATTAATGAAGAGACAGCACTGTGGATTTTAAATACAGAGGAAGTTATGGCCTTGGCTCTCAGTTACCCAAAGGCAGATTATCTCTTGCCAGTCTTTAAGCCTGGCTTTCCTTTGCTCCCCATTGTGCCTGCGGACTCCCGTCAGTTTACATTTCTCCTCATTCCTCCTCTGACACAGACCCATTTTAAATGGAAAACTACCAAAAAATGCAGTGGATTCCCAAGTCAATTGGGATTATCCACTCCACTTTTCTTTTCTATGAACACTGAGAAGAGGAAGGTCTGGCGTATTTAAAGAAGATAAGACATGTGGAAAACAAAAACTTGGAAGTTGAAAACCAGCCAGATGAATAGAATATGTCTGTTTTTCCTGACTTCATTTTTTTAAAAGGAGCATTGTTCAATACTTCATTCTGTATGTATGTCAGCATGTGAATGTCTCTAGATCAGTGCTCACATAGAGCATGATAGATGGCTGGGGTATTTTGAGGCTAAAATCTTTACTGCTTTGGTGACATGTACTTTATAGGCACCCCTTGATTTAATAGGTGGGATCACGGGTCTGTATGTGCTTTTATGTGACTTGAAAAGGAATTGACTATTCCATTTAAATAGACTTCAATTAGGATAATGGCTTTGAGACATCTCGCAATGGTACATTTTCTAGACTCTTAAGATAGAATTGTCAAATTATAGCAAATAGAGTTAGAAATTATTTTGCAGTTTTCTCAGCAGATTATACTTTCTCCTTCTGTGCATCTAGTAGTCATTCTGGAAACAATAGCTTAAAGTACCTTTTTCTGAAACTGATTATTTTCCAAATGTAATGGTACCTTTTGGTTTAGAAGAAATGGTGGTGGGAGTTTGTAGTCTGGGAGAGCAAGCAGAAAAAAGTCATTTTCAGCCTTTTATTGTACCTTTGGCCACATTTTTGAAGAAGACCAAAAATTGCCATATGTGTGAAAAAATATTGGTAACTGGGTAGACTTGAAATGAGAGTGAGATTTTAGAGTAACAAGGTCACTTTCTTCCCTGGCTTGTAAGAAGCAAAGGTGTGATCACAATGGATCCAGCAGCCGGGGCTGGTGAAGGTGAATATTTCACGCAATCTGTAGGATGTTTAAGTAAATTTATGTGCTGTTTAAATTTCCATGTTAGAAAAAGCTCATAGAGACCAGGGGTTTGTTAAAACAAAAATAAAAACTAAACTATTTTAAATGGGAAGGGGAATGTACATGTGTTAATTCCTATAGGGTGTTGAAAAATTTAAAATATCCAAGACATAGTGTATTGAGGGAGCCAGAGACCAGTGGGAACAGTGACTTAAGGGTTCTGCTTTGATGTAGAAATGCTCAGTTGAAGAAATGTGCCTAGGAGGAAAGTTTCTATGGAGATGTGCCCTGCATTTTGAGTGATGGACTAAAGCATCGAAGACTCAACATTAATTTTGATCTTTCTTTGGAAGCTGGATAAAATAATGTGTTTCTGAGAAAAAAATAGTAAGTTATTATGAAGTGCCACAGCTTTGCAGTGGAAAATGCCAACATGCAAGAGTCCAAAGCAAATTCAGGAATCCACATTCTAAGTGCAGACCTCGCTGACTTGCCGTATTGATTTCAGGGGCTACATGAGCCCCGAGGTCCAGCAGGCTTCGTTGGGCACCCCAGAAATGTGAAGGATCCGCACCCACAAAAGGAGTGTGGCGGCTTGTCCTCCGGTTTGCTAGTATTTCTCCTGGGAAAAAGTGATCCCAAACAGTCTCCAACTAGGTAGAAACCTTGCTCAGCAGAGGCGGCTCTGAGAAACTTTGGCTTCCTGAAATAATGCGGAGGATGAAGTTCTGCCACCCCTTAGAAGAGTGGTTTAACTTCTTTTGGGACATACACCTCTTTGAGCCTCAGAACAGTATGAATTCTCTCCCTGGAAAATCGCACAAATCCACACAGACCAATTTTGCATGTAGACGTAAGAAACCTTGATTTACAGTAAAATGCAAGTTTCCGAAGAGAATTTTAGAAAGGAGTTTGCTGCTGTTACACCATTTTTCACTGGAGGGTCCAGACTCTTGCTTGAAAACGTACCTTGAGGGTGGTTGGCCAGTAAGTTTTAGCAGGGCTGGAACATGTGGCCCGGCCTCATTTTGAGAGAACTGTACCATCCGAGAGTAGTGCTTCTGGAAGGTGCAGCTCCCTACTCCCCGCAGGAGCTGGGGCCCAGGAGTTCCTGTCGGGAGCTTTTTGGAGAAGGGTCTTTTTGTCTAAGGGCAGTTTTATTGAAAAAGCAATTCCAACTCTGCATTTAATCGCCTGGTTGCTTAGGTATGTTTTCCCTCAGAGTGAGAAGACTGATACAGCCTTTGACATAGTGGGATTTTAGAGCCTGAAATTAATTTGTTAGGCAAATTACTTGTTTGTTAACTTTTGAATGATGGCCATTCTGACTGGTGGGAGGTGATACCTCACTGTAGTTTTCATTTGCATTTCTCTTATAATTAGTGATATTGAGCATTTTTTCATGTGCCTATTGGCCATTCATGTGTCTTCATTGGAGAATTGCTTGTTTAGGTTTTCTGCCCGTTTTTGGATTGGGTTGTTTGTTTTTTTCGTATTAAGTTGTATGAGCTGTTTATATATTCTGGAGATTAAGCTCTTGTCAGTCTCATCTTTTGCAAATATTTTCTCTCATTCCATATGTAGGTTGTCTTTGTCTGGTTTATGGTTTCCTTTGCTGTGCAAAAGCTTATAAGTTTAATTAGGTCACATTTGTTTATTTTTGCTTTTATTTCTGTTGCTTGGGTAGATTACCCTAGGAGAACACTGCTGAGATTTATGTTGGATAATGTTTTGCCTATATTTTCTTCTGAGAGGTTTATAGTGTCTTGTCTTGTGTTTAAGTCTTTAAGCCATTTTGAGTTTATTTTTGTGTATGGTGTGAGGGAGTATTCTAACTTCATTGATTTACATGCAACTGCCCAGTTTTCCCAACACCATTTGCTGAAGAGACTGTCTTTACTCTGTTGTATGTCCTTGCCTCCTTGGTCAAAGATTAATTGACCAAAAGTTTGTGGGTTTATTTCTGGGCTCTCTACAAATTCTATTTCTATTTCTATTTCTATTTCTATTTCTATTTCTATTTCTATTTCTATTTCTATTTCTATTTCTATTTCTATTAGTAATAAAGGAGAAATTGCATGCTTTGTTATGGCATAACATGATTTCAGAATTCTCCCATTTGAGAATAGATGTTGTTAAGAAAGTACATCGTGAAAACTGCCCATGTTGGATTTGTGTCCTGCTTTCCGATCCTCTACTGCACTTTCCGGCAGCCCTCCCGTGTGAGACAAGCTGGGAGTGAGGTGTTCCTGAGCAAAGGCAGGCCCTGGAGCCACAGGTCTGAAGTCCTGTTGGTGGCAACAGCTCTTTGATTTCTACTTTTGAACGCTGGTGAATGGTGACTTGCAGAGGAGCCTTTATTTATGCCTTCAAGGTCTAAGAAGACCTCCCTCTCCTGAAGGACCCTTATCTTTGACACAGCATCTGGGTTAGACTTTCAGTTTCCTAAAAGAAATGCATTTCCCAGCAAAAACAACATTATATGAAGTGGTCCTATGGAAGGAAAGAGACCATGCCCACAGTCCTCAGTGAGGAAGGCCTGTGTTCCTGGGAGGGATATTACTGAGTAGAGATGATCTCACTTGCTTGTAGCAGCAGTGTAATAACATGTTACGTTTGGGAGCTAAAACCTGATGCCCAATTTCTAAAAATATATTCAACTGTAAATGATAGATTTATCTTTTGTACTATATGGAATTTTCTGAAAAGGACACAGTTAGGTTACTTAGGTATTACATGCATTGTTTGTTTATTCATTCAACCAGTAAATATTTTTAAGTGCTTGCTCTGAACAAAACTGGGGACATGGCAATGAATGAACTATGTTTCTGCCCACATGGAGCATCTGTTCTGTGGGGCAGGTAACAAGTAAGCAGCCGTATAACATAATGTTCTGAAAAATAAAGAGAATAAGGGGATGGGGAGCCTGTCCTTTCAGAAGAAGGTGGTCAAGAAGGTCTTCCTGAGGAGGAAGCATTTGAACTGAGTCCTGCCATTATTTTTACTGCGAGAAATTTGGGGCAATAACAGTGGTCTTTGAGGCCATGGAATTCAGTGAGGCTCCTGTGCAGAGATTTCCACTGATTAATTTGAAGGACCTTTTGAAGAGTCAGGACTTTGGTGTCAGTGACCTTTTGAGAGGGTGATCCGACCTTAATCTGGTTGGGTGCCCTCTTTCCTTACTGTCAGTTTTCCTGCGGCAAGAATAGGAGGTGAGAGGAAGTTGCTGCTGGCCTCTTGGCCGTGGTTCAAAGCAGACCGAGCATCTCCCTGCTCCCCAGTTGGCTTCAAGCTCTGCTGCTGAAGCTCGCTAGCTTCTCAACGTTTGGGTGCCCAGCAGTCTTTAAAATGCATGAGCCCATTTGTTTATTTTTGCTTTTGTTGCCCTTGGCTGAGGAGACAGATCCAAAAAGATACTGCTAAGACCAATGTCAGAGAGCATACTGCCTCTGTTTTCTTCTAGGAGTTTTATGGTTTCAGGTCTTACATTTAAGTCTTTAATCCATTTTGAATTTATTTTTGTATATGGTATAAGCAAATGATCCAGTTTCATTCTTTTGCATCTAGCTATCCAGATTTCCCAACACCATTTATTGAAGAGGCTTTTTTTTTCTCTATTGTATAGTCTTGCTCCTTTGTTGTTGATTAACTGACCACATAAGTATGGGTTTATTTCTGAGCTTTCTATTCTGTTCCATTGATCTGTGTATCTGTTTTTGTGCCAGTACCATACTGTTTTGATTACTACTGTTTTATAGTATAGTTTGAAATCAGAGAATGTGATACCTCCAGCTTTGTTCTTCCTCAAGATTGCTTTGGTTGTTTGTGGTCTTTTTTGGTTCCTTACAAACTTTAGGATTTTTTTGTTCTAGTTCTGTGAAAAATGCCATTGGTATTTTGAGAGGGATTGCATTGCATTTGTAGATTTTGCACAGTGAAGGAAACCATTAACAAAATGAAAGGGCAGCCTACTGAATGGGAGAAAATATTTGCAAGTGATATATCCGATACAGGGTTAATACCAAAATTATATAAAGAAATCATACAACTTAATATATATATAAAAAAAATTAAAAAATGGGCAGAGTACCTGAATAGACATTTCGCCAAGGAAAACACAGATGGCCAACAGAAACATGAAAAGATGCTCAACATCACTAATCATCAGGGAAATGCAAATCAAAATCACAGTGAAATATCACCTCACACCTGTCAGCATGGCTGATCATCAAAAAGACAGCAAATAACAAGTGTTGGCAAGGATGTGGGAATATGAAACCCTTGTGCCCTGTTGGTGGGAATGGAAATTGTTGCAGCCACTATGGAAAACAGTATGAAGTTTCCTCAAAAAATTAAAAATAGAACTACCATATGATCCAGCAATTTCACTTCTGGGTATTTACCTGAAGAAAATCAAAAACACTAATTTGAAAAAATATATGTGTCCCTGTGTTCATTGCAGCATTATTTATAATAGACAAGGTTTGGAACCAACCTAAAAGTCCATCGATAAATGAATAGATAAAGAAGATGTGGTGTATATATACATTGAATATTACTCAGCCATAGAAAGGAATGGAAATAATGCCATTTGCAGCAACATGGATGGACCTAGAGATGATCATATTAAGTGAAGTAAATCAGACAGAGAAATACAAACATTGTATAATCTCACTTATATGTGAAATCTAAAAAAAAATCAAAACAAATAGATACAGAGAACAAATTGGTGGTTGCCAGAGGGGAGAAGGGGGTGGGGTTGGGTGAGATAGGTGAAGAGGATTAAGTGGTACAAACTTCCAGTTATAAAATAAGTAAGTCATGGGGATGTAACATACAACAGAAGGAAGAGTCAATAAGACTGTAACAGTTTTGTATAGTGACAGAAGGTTTTACTAGACTTATCATGGTGATCATTTCATATTGTGTTTAAATGTTGAATCATTGTGTTGTACACCTGAAACTAACTTAATCTTTATGTCAACTATTCTAAAAAAGAGAAAAATTAGGAAATTTTAAGAATAAGTATAAAAAATAAAAATAAAATGCATGAACTGACCCTTCAGTAGTCACTCCACAAGGTCTAACAACCTGAATGCTTTCCTTGGAATGCTCACCACATCCAGAGGCCACCTGACCTGAGCGTGGCCCCAAGTCCCAGACACAGGGACCCTGGGTGTGGGTGGAGGATTGCAGCTGTTGACTTCAGGCTGTTTTTTCTGGTGTCATTTTAAGCATTGAATCACAGTTATAGAACAGTCTTCTAGGAAGCAGTATACTTCTGCCAGTGATGCTGCCAGCATTCAGAACATTTTTTTACTCGTGTCCTGTCAGTAAGCCCACAGTTATTTCTGTTTCCCCACAGTCCCAGGTACATTGATAACCAGTTTTGTGTAGGGCTGCAGTGACAAACCCTTTGCCATACACTTTCCTTTCATCCTCAGACATCTGTTGTCACCATGCCCCGTGGCAGACCAGGAAACTGACCCTGAGCTGGTCAAGGAAAGAAGGGGACTGGCCACGCGAGGAAAAGCCTGTACAGGGGCTTGTGTAGAACTCCTTTCACCCTCACACAGCTGCTGTGACGTAGACTTGATTTTTCCCATTTTGTAGATGAAAAACTGAAGCTCTTTTCTTACTCTTAACTCAAAACTTTGAGTGAGTTAGTGCATGCTAAATGAGCTATTTGGGTGATACAGAAACCCCTCACTGCTTGTTTAGGGAACAGTTATTTTTTTCCTTCTCTGTTTTGGAGTTTCTTGTTTGTTGCCTAGTTTAAATGAGGATGCCAAAACTTGAAGAATTTTTTTTGAGTAGACTAATAAATGGAAAGATGTATCAGTTAGTGAATAGAACTCTCAGTACCTTTCTGACATCCACCCTGAGAGGTCAACAAGTGTCTGACTTTAAGATGTCCCACTAACTGATATTATTACATTTCTACCCAAATGGGAGACTAATGGTTCCTTATGAATAACCTAAAACCAGTGGAAAGAGAGCTTGTTGCATAATGAGGTATTTTCTTGAAGTCCAGAACGTCTAATAACACTGTGCAAGCAACATATATGACGAAACCATTTCAGAAATGCCTGCCTAACTTCAGCTTTGGGGAATGTATCTTTCATCCTCGAGAAGTCTGCTCACTTGCTCCAGGGACCCCTCCATGATTGATGCTCAAACTGACCAAGTCTCCCCGCTGGCTGTGCCCTCTGGTGCCCTTATGTTCCTTGTAGCTCTTGCATTGATTGCTTGATTGTCCCCCCACAACCCCTGTAAGCTCCCTGAGGTCCACTCTGCTGCTTTGTGAATTGTAAGGCAGTTACAGATGACAAGTACTGAATGCTCAGTCATGGCCTCTGCTCTCAGAGCTTAAATTCCACGTGTCCAACAAGAAAAGTTAGGCTTAAATTAAAATGTTTGTGCAAACAGGCCTGTAACAGTACATAAATTGTGAAATTAAGAGAGTTTTAGATCTACAGTCAACTCCAAATGCTTGTTTTATATACATAATAAATTGAGAGGAAAATAAGAGTTTGTCTTTAAGTGTTATTTTTGAAGTTAATTTCTACATGGCAGTACCTTGTATTTAAGATGAACGGTTTGTGGAGTAGATTACACTGGGAAAATCTGCGGTAGCAGGCCTGAGATGCCTGGTATAAGAGGGAAGGCGGAGACATCATAAAGTCACCAGGTGAGTGGTGATGTGGATTGAGCATTTGCTACAGGTGAAGCCTCGTAGGGAGCCTCACCTGCCGTAACCTCTCTTAGTGTCTCCGTGACGTCCCAGCTAACTGTAACCAGCTTCCCTAAAGATGGAAATTCTGTTCCCAAGGCACAGAAAAAGGGATGTGCAGTATTTGGGGGTTTTTATGATTTTAGTACATGTAATAGAACATTTGCTTATAAAGCAGTGAATCAGAGGGGTGGGATGAGATAGGTGGGGCTGGGGGCTGATAGAGGCCTACTGGACTGCTTTTTGCTGTCTGCTTAGTTTATTATACCACGGGAAGTTCTTCCCGCCAGGGAGCACATTTCCTTAATGAGTTGATTGTCATCCCAGGCAAGCTTTGGGGGGCCTATAACAATAGAATAAGGGATGTTATAGCCCGTGCTGTGAATTACTGCAGCTTTTTAAAAGCACTTTTCAGTGCTTTCCTGAGTTGTCTTTAGACTCAAGGTCCACCCTGGAATTGATGCTCCTCTGGACAAATAGGGTGAAGGTCTTGGGCTTGGCATGCAGCCAGTGCTCAGTGAATGTTGAATGAATGGAAATCTTTCTTGAAGCACAGAGCACCTGTGGAAGGCTTCTGTTGACTCAGGGTTGATTTGATCGTGGAAATATCTGAATGAGGTGAGACAGTGTCATGCGGTGGTGAAGAGCGCGGCCTTGGCGTCCCAGCTCCGCTAGTGAGTAGCTCTGTCACCTTGGTGAGTTGCCTAAACCACTCTCAGTCTTTCTTCATCTATGAAAGGTGGAGGTAATAGTAGTACCTACCTTGGAGAGTTGTCAGGCGTAAGTGAGATATTGTTGGTGAAGCTCTTAGAGCCACGTAAAAGTGAACTGTTGTATTGGTTCAGAATCTTTCCGGTACACCTTCACAGCTCTGTGTCCCTCTTGGACCTCTGTGGCCCTTGGCCCTCCTTTCCTCCAAGAAATAACTCCAGCTGCTTTTTGGTTGACTGGGGCACGTACTATTTAGCACATAAATTGTGTTCTTTACCACGGAAACTTAAATGGCTGTCAAAAAGGTTTTGGAGGGAAAAAAACCTATATTTTCTCAAGAAGAGAATAACCATGATACATCTTAATTTAAACAGAGTAACTGCCAAACAGATAGGATCTTTTGAGAACAAGTAGTATTACCTTGGTACACTTTCCTCCTTTATATCAGGGGGAGAGAGCAGTGTGGTTATTTATAACATTTCTGTACTGTCAGGTGCTCAGACTTACAGTTTATAAGGTGCTACCCCATTTATTCCTTCTCCCAGCAATCTGAGGGGTGGTGTTTCACCATCATGACCCTCATTTGACAGATTAGAAAATCCAGGCTCAGTGAGGCTTCTCCTGAACTGGGCTCTTCCCAGTGAGCCTCAGCTGTTCCAAGCAGCGCACTTTGGGGTGTTGACTTGTCTGAGTGGGATTTTATGAGATCCTAATCGCACTGCAATGGCCAGAAAGTCCTGCTTCTGTTTTGGCATTTTGCTTTGGCAGAGAGTGTTCTCTGAGGACCCACATAAGCTGGCAGAAAAAAACCCAGCAACAAACTCAGCACTAATCATCTGGGAAAGGGCAGGACACTGCTATTAGGCAGTTATTGGACCTGTGAACAGAAAAATATCAAGATCACAACTTTACAGTGTTTGCTTGTTTGAAACGTCAAATGGAGCCCCAGTGCGGCCATCAGGTTTATTGTGCCTCCAGAATGAGATTAGACAATTTTGTTCCATGCTGTGTACTTGTATTTCTGGTTATGAAATGCTTCTTGTGCTTATTTTCTTGAAAACTGAAGAACAGCCCTTTCTCTTGTTACTCTGTGCATCCAACTTTCTTTTTTATTTCACTTGCCTTTCATTTCTGCCTTCTTTCCAGTTTTGGGCCTTGAGACAGCAGTGAAATAGACCTTCAGGAATGGGCAGCCATGGAGGCTCTGGCTGGGCTCAGTGTATACCCAGGGTCTGTGTTTGAGGGGGGCCTCAACTCAAGGGGCAAGCAGGGAGATGAGGGGATGAGACCACAACTCAAGGGGCAAAGAATAAAGGCAAATGTATCAAAGATTAGGAACAGAACTTTGTGTCTGATTGTATCTTGTGTCTATGGAAGCAGTTGCCCACCATTGATCCCTCATTTAAAATATCTGTAGTTGATTGATGAACTTTGATGGAATCTGGCCTTTTTTTCGTGTTGGTACGGAGCGTTAACCTCTTACAAAGCAATTTGCCTCTAATGTGATGCCTTCTGTGAGGCCTGGATTGACTAGTTACTGGTGCCCAGGAATAACTGGTACTGTATCTCCAACTGAGTTCCTGTGATTCCATCACCCTTTTCTGTGTGTGTGTGTGTGTATGTTTAAGTGTAATGCGTTCCTGATGTTCCAAGTTGATTTAGACCAGTGAGTCTCAATTCCATTTTGGGTATTGGAGGGGAGAGGTATGTGCACATACATAGGCTGTGATTACTGGGAATTTTATTTCAAGTTATGTCTTCCAATCTCCCCATCTCAATTATGATAATCCCTGATTGGGGATGGGGTGGCTGAGTCATCTGTAGGAAGATGTTTCCTAGGATATTCTGGTAATACCTCCTCTCCGCCCCATCCCAAAATGCACCTGCCCTTTGAGAGCCCAGATTAAGAAGGTGATTAGGGCTGGCCCATCATTGTCCCACCGCAGTCTGCTGTGTAGAGCTGACTGAGGCTGAGGGTTCCAGCCTGGCATCTGCTGGGGAACTCATGGGAGCCAGGGCACCACTTTCAGCATTTCAAAAGGCTCAACAGAAACTATATGTTTACTCAGGATAAGGACACAAAAGCTACCCAGAACATCAAGTTTCCTTGCTTTTGTTGTGAATTTTGAGTCTGTATGGGTTCATGCTGATTCCAAGTTCTGATTGGCTGTGAATGACATAATAGAAATTTCTGAGACAGGATTGGTCTAACTCTAGATGTTGTTACTAGAGCTGCTGTCAGGTCTCACTCCCCAAACTGAACATGCTCAGTACCTTTAGAATGAGCCTGACCTTGAATGTGAGTGCCCTTGACTATCACAATTAAGCAACTGATTGTTTCTTGTTTACTTAGCTGTGCTTATCTTCATCACACCTGTGGCAGTGATTTGCTTTCAGTGTTATTATGAACTCTTTATAAATGTGGATTATTGACTAAAATTTGAATCAGCACTGAATGGAAAAATTATACACAGAATCAGTCAACTACTGTAAAACATCATTTGTTAGACTCTTGCAAAACATGTGGCCAGCCTGGGGAAGAGACAAAAAAGAGGTTAGTAAAACTGCATATCTCATTCAATGCCCTCATTTTATTTTTTTAATTTTTTTAAAACATTTTTTATTGATTTATAATCATTTTACAATGTTGCATCAAATTCCAGTGTAGAGCAGTTTTTCAATTATACATGAACATATATATATTCATTGTCACATTCCTTTCTTTGTGAGCTACCATAAGATCTTGTATATATTTCCCTGTGCTATACAGTGTAATCTTGTTTATCTATTCTACAATTTTGAAATCCCAGTGTATCTCTTCCCACCCCCACCCCCTTGTCAATGCCTTCATTTTAAAAATGATCATTTTAACCAACTTTGCACTAAAAGCAAAGATAATTCACAGTAAAGCACTAACTGTTTTTTAAAATTATTTTTTATTTTTTTTTAATTGAAGTACAGTCAATTACAGTGTGTCAAACTCTGGTGTACAACACAATGCCCCAGTCATGCATATTCATACATATATTCGTTTTCATATTTTTTTCCATTAAAGGTTATTACAAGATATTGAACGTAGTTCCCTAAGTAAAGCACCGATTATTAATACTTAGTTTCTATAGCTCCTAGGATCCTAATGGTCCCATATGTTATTTGTACTTGTTGTGTTTGATGTATGCATACCATCCCAGGTTCTCCTTTTTCGTTTTGACTACAATCTACAGGCCTTTCCATTTTCCTACTTTTTCCCTGTTTTCATCATTCTTAATGGTCACAGCTACCTGGGCTAAACCTGAAGTGAGACAGTTGGGACAGTCTAGTTCAGGTGATGGGAGAAGGTGGAGACCCATCTGTTTGATCCTTGTTAGGCTGGTAGGGTCAACTCCTGCCAGCTCTGTGTAGGTGAAAAAGATGTGCTCACACCTGTTGTGGACGCTGGTAATAATAGTTTACATTTGCTAAGTGTTCTTTCCTAATTTCCCCAGCAGCCCCTATGAGGTAGGCAGTATTACCACCATTTTATTTATGTATGAGGGAAAAGAGGCTTTTTGCAGTGACTTGTCCACATTCACATGCTGGTAAGCAGTTGACCTGGGACCTGAAGCTGGGTCTCTTCAATGCCAGAGTTAGAGTTACTAACCAGGTTTTTCTGTGCACCACCGGGCCCATCCAGCTCTCAGCTTACTTCAGAAAACTAACCACCTTCCACCTTAATCCTTGCAACAGACACATCTATTCATGTGTACTAAAGTCACAGAGGCTTAATATTAAATCAAGGTAGAGTAAATGCTACAGACAAGCAGCTCCCATACACAATAGGGATTTTCAGTCTTCCTAAGGGCAGAGTGGTATGAAGGGCCAGCGCGTTCCTTTCCTTTAGTTGACCTTGAAGTTTCTCAAACTTGAGTGGGCACAACAGTGACCACATGAGGTCATGTGAAACATGTATACAGTACTTTGGAGACTCCAGGGATTCTTAGGTGTGATTTTGGCTATAGGTAGCTTTTTGTCCTGACTCTAGAACCAGTCCCTCCTGGGGAGTGGCCACCAAGTTCCTATGCATGCTAATTAGACATTATCTGTGTGCCCTGCTCCATTCTCTGGACAAATTAAAAATTTTCCCCATGTTCTCCCTGTTGTCTTTTTCTGTGGCAACACTGAGAAGTCAATGAAGCAGTCGCTCTGGGGCATGGAGCGAGCCCCGCTCTGACTGCCACCTGGGCTCCCAAGTGTCTGGGGGCAGGCAGGTCTGATGCCTCTGTACTTTTCCAGGGTCTTGGTTTTGTTGAATGAGATAATTTCACACATGAATTAAAGCAGACTCATGTCCTTAGGCTGGTTTGGAAACTGGAGTTCAGACTCTTGAAGTCTGGCTGGGGAGATGGGTGAAAAGTGTCTGGTTTTACCCTCTGGGCCTTTGGCTTCCTATTCGCCAGAATTGTCTTTTTTCTGGAGTGTGACCCTATTTCTGAACTCAGAATGTGTTTTTCTTTTGTGTATGTTACAAACAGTGGTTCTGTATAGTTGGAAAGGTACATTTGTACCATAGTTGTTATATTGTGGGTTACATACATTTTATTTATTTCCCATTTATTTTTCTTCAGGATAAATGGATTTTGAACTTCAAACAATTGACTTACTGATGAACTTTTGGAACTCAGTCTACTGGTGGTTGAGGATTCACTGTCTCTGATTACTTGAGTGATATAAATGTTGTAGGAGGTCAGCTGAGAGGCTGGAGTTGTCTAAGAGGAAGGCCTGGGGTTCAGTTCAAGTGTCACTGCCTTCATGGAGGATGCTAGGATTTGAGAGGGCAGAGGAGAGAGGGGAAGGCATTTCCAATACAGGGAGCTACATAAATGGAGGTGGGAAGGAGGATGGTTTTCACATGAGCCAGTAGCTCATCAGAGCCAACCAGCATGTTGAGAACACATTAGAGAGGACCTGAAAATGAGGTTGAGTAGATAGGGGGGCTGGGTTATATTGGGCCTTGAAAGCCGAGGAGATTAGATGAGACAGAAGAGCATGATAGGTTTTTGAACAAAATAGTGACATGATAAGAGTAGTGTTTAAGGAAGGCTAGTCTGACAGCAGAATGCCACGTGGGCTGGAGACTGGGGCAAGGGGTGAAGTCAGAAAGAAATGCTGAGGTGTGAGGGGATAAAAGAAGAACTCAGCAGGACTTGGAGAACTAATGAGGCATGGTAGATAAAGAAGAGGAGACTATCAGAAGAACCTTTGTGGTGGGGACCTCGGTGGTTAGAAGACCAGTGGCCCCTTAGTGGATGAGAGGGAGTTAGTAGGGTCAGTTGGAGTGGGCAGGAATGAGAGGGGTCTGCTGGGTTTAGAATGAGACCTGTTTGGACCTGGATAGAGACTGTGTTTGGGTGAAGAGTAGAGAGGAATGGATAGAATAATTTCTAGCCAAAGAATGGGAATAGTGATTAGTATATATAGATGGATATGGGAGACAAAATAGCAACTCCTACCACCTTCCTGGTGAATTAGGGGCAACGCCATCTGCTTAGAGTGAGAAAGGAGGGAGACAAGTTCTGGAATCACACCAGTAGGGGATCTGACTAGGAAATCAGTGAGCTAATTCAGGAATTTCCTGGAAACAGCAAGGGCCTGAACCAGGCCTGCATCCTACAGCCACCTCCTGGCTGGGGTCTGCAGCAATCCCCACCCAACCCTCTCCCCCCATCCCTCCCTGGCTGAGATGGAGAGCCCTGGCAGTAAGAGAGACTCAGGCCTGGGGATGGGGATGTCTTGAAGGCAGTAAATAGCAGTGCTAATGACTTAGAGGTAGTAACACAGATGGTGCTTTTGTCTGAAAATACAGATGATGGTTTGGTGTTGAAAACGTGGCTAGCCCTTCTCTTACCTTGATCTCCTCTCCATTAAAAAAAAAAAAAAAAGGCAGAGTAGGAGGAGGATCGTTTTTTGTGAGAGGGCAGGGAGTTGTGTCCCTGGAGGGCTCTGCAGGGTACTGTAGAAGTGAGGGTGGTGGGAATGTGGAGGTGGTGTAGCTTGAATCCACGAGAAGGTGAAGCCAAGAGGTTGTGCTTGGAATGATGTTTGTGCAGAGTACGAATGAAGGAAGCGTTGGGGTAGAGCGATGGGAGTTCTGTCCTTATCACAGCCAGAGCAGAGGCAGCCTGGGCAGGACTTACCCCTTGTCCAGTTTGGCAATGGGTCGGGAAGGGATAAGGGATGCTTGAGAAAGACAGAGGGTCAGATTTTCTGGTCAAGATGGCGGAGTAGTAGGATCACAAGCTCGCCTCTCCTCATGACTACAACAAAACCACAACTGATTGCTAAACAACCATAGGAAAAAAAAAAGACTGGAGCCTAGCAAAAAAGATCTCCAAGTGGAAACATGAAGAAGGAACCACAGTGGGACGATAGGAGGGGGGTACTCACCATATAATTGGGCCCCATACCCCCAAGGTGGGTGACCTACAAGCTGAAGAATAATTAAGTCACAGAGGCCCTCCCACAAGAGTGAGAGTTTTAAGTCCCACGTCAGGCTCTCCAGCCTGGCACTGGAAGGAAAAGACCCCAGGACATCTGGTTTTGAAGGCCAGTCAGGCTTAACTCCAGGAGCCCCATGGGACAGGGGGAAACAGACTTCATTCTCTTGGGAAGCATACACAGAATGTCATGTGTGCTAGGTCCAAGGGCAGAGGCAGTGATTTCATGGGAACCTGGGCCAGACCTGCCTGCTGGTTTTGGAGGACCTTCTGGGGAGGAAAGGGATGGCTGCAGCTCACCCAGAGGACATAAAATCTAGTGGTGGACATCCAGGAAGTGTTCATCTACATGAACTTTCCTGGAGGCTGACACCTTGATTGGATCATTAGTACCATGACCTAGCCCCACCCAGCAGCCTGTAGGCTTAAGGGCTGGGAAGCCTCAGGCCAAACAGCATACTGGGTGGGAACCCGTCAGCAGACTTCCTGAGCCACAGATGCCTCTAGACATGGCCCTATCCATCAGAGGTCCAGGACCAAGCTCCAGCTCCTCCTACCAGGAAACCAGCATAAGCCTCTAATCCAGCCTCATCCACCAGGAGGCAGATACCAGAAATAAGAAAACAACAATCCCAAAGCTTGTGGAAGGAATCCACAAACACTGGCCAGACTCTACACTGGGACTGGCTGGACCCTGACCCTTGGGTGAGAAGAGAGGAGTGTACTGCTGAGACACATAGGACATCTCCCACAGAGACCACTTCTCCAAGGTCGAGAAATGTAACTAACCTACCTAAAAAATACAAATAGAAGGATAGACAGTATGAGGTGGCAGAAGAATATCTTCTAGGCCAAGGCACAAGATAAAATCCCAGAAGAAGAAATAAGTGATGAGGAAATAGGTAGTTTATCTGAGAGTTTAAAGTAATGATGGCAAAGATGTTCAGAGAACTGAAGAGGAGTATAGATGCACAGAGTGAAGTTTTTAGCAGAGAGTTGGAAAATATAAAGAATACCCAGAGTTGAATAAAATCACGGAAATGAGTAACACACTAGAAGGAACCAAGAATAGACTAAATGAGCTAGATCAGTGAGCTAGAAGACAGATTAGTGGAAATCACTACTGCAGAACAGAGAAAAGAATGAAAAGAAATGAGGATAGTTTAAGAGAACTCTGGGACAACATGAAGCACACTAATATTCACATTATAGGGGTCCCAGAAAGAGAAGAGAGAGAGAAAGAACCTGAGAAAAAATTTTAAGAGATAATAACTGAAAACTTACCAGCTTGGGAAAGGAAACAGTCACTCAAGACCAGGAAATGCAGAGAGTTCCACAGGCATCAACCCAAAGAGGAACACACCAAGGCACATAGTCATCAAATTGACAAAAATTAAGGTTAAGAAGAAAATATTAAAATTAGCAAGAGAAAAGCAACAAATAACATACAAGGGAACTCCCATGAGGTTATCAGCTGATTTTTCAGCAGAAACTCTACAGGCCAGAAGGAGTGGCATGACATTTTTAAAGTGATGGAAGGGAAAAACTTACAACAAATAATATTGTATACAGCAAGGCTTTTGTTCAGATTTGATGGAGAAATCAAAAGTTTCACAGATAAAGAAAAGCTAAAAGAATTCAGTACGACCGAACCAGCTTTACAGCAAATGTTAAAGGAACTTCTCTAGTCATCAAACCGTAAGAAAAGAGAACAAAAGGAAGAAAGAGAAAAAAAGACCTACAAAAGATTGCTTTGGCAATTCAGGGTCTTTTATGGTTCCATACACATTTTGGAACTGTCCTAGTTCTGTGAAACATGTTGTGAGTATTTTGACAGGGGTTGCATTGGATCTGTAGATCGCTTTGGGTAGTACGGCCATTTTGATAATATTGATTCCTCCAGTCCAAGAGCACAAGATATCTTTCCATTTCTTTGTATCATCTTCAGTTTCCTTCATCAGTGTTTTACATTTTTCAGAGAATAGGTAACCTCCTTGGTTAAGTTTATTTCTAGGTATTTAGTTGTTTTTGATGTCATGGAAATGTTTATGCCAGTTATAAAATTCTGATTTTTGAAGAGAAAAAAAAATGAATGAAGGGCTGCAAATGGCAAAATATCCTTCTTTTTTATGGGTGAGTTATATTCCATTACACATATGTGCCACATTTTCTTTATCCATTCATCTATTGATGTACAGTTAGTATACTTATATATCTTGGCACTTATAAATAATGTTGCTGTTAATTGTGAGGTGTATGTATCGTTCTGAATTAATGTTTTTGTATTTCTTCAATATATGCCCAGGAGTGAAGTTGCTGGGCCATGTGGTGATTCTATTTTGGGGTTTTTGAGAAACCTCCATATTGTTTTCCATAGTGGCTGTACCAATTTGCATTCCCACCAGCAGTGTACAAGGGTTCCCGTTTCTCCACATCCTTGCCAGCATTTGTTGTTTGTTTTCTTTTTGATGATGGCCATTCTGACAGGCTGTGAGACGATCTCATTGTGATTTTGATTTGTATTTCCATGATGTTAGTGATGTTGAACAACTTTTCATTCCTGATGGCCATCTGCATTTCCTCTTTTGGAAAAATGTCTATTCAGTTCTGCCCACATTTTAGATGAGTTGTTTGTTTGCTTTAATTTGCTTTAATTGAAATGCTGTTGATTTAAAATGTTGTATTAGTTTCTGGTGTACAGCATGGATGGACTTGGAGGGCATTATGCTAAGGGCATTATGAAATAAGTCAGACAGAGAAAGACATATTTATTGTAAGATACCACTTACATGTGGGATCTAAAAGAATACAACAAACTAGTGAATATAACAGAAAAGAAACAGACTCACAGATGTAGAGAAGAAACTAGTGGTTACAGTGGAGAGAGGGAAGAGGGAGGGGCAAGATGGAGGTGGAGGATTAAAAGGTATAAAATAAGCTACAAGGATGTATTGTACAACATGGGAAAATAGCCAATATCTTATAATAACTATAAATAGAATATAACCTTTAAAATTATGAATTACTGTATTGTATACCTGTAACATAATATTGTACATCAACTGTACTTCAATTTAAAAATTATGGTATTATAAAATAAACACATAAATAAATTTTTAAATGGTTAAAAAAAAAAAAAGAGTGTCATCTGTTGCCATAGGCAAGTGCTGATTATCTGCATCTTATTCTTAGCAGATTCAGCAAACTCTCCACCCATAACCGGAAGTAAGGGATGTTTCTGCAGCTGGGGTAGGCAATACAAGTCCGGAAAGTCTGAAAGTGTTTGTTAATGTGAGATGTACTGTTACAGTATTATTAGAAAACTATTTTGACTGAATTGCCTTAGACACATTAGTCAGTTTAAGCGTACTCTAGTTTCTTTGCTTGACTTGAGCAGTTTCCAATAATTTCTCTGGTGCAAAGTAGAAAAGTAGCTAAGCAGGTTCTGTTCTATGAAAATTAAATTACAGACTCAATAGACTTATAGAATTTAGAGCTTTCTGGAAAATTCCTTGAAGACAGTGAAGGAGGGCCCTTCCCTCGGTTTACAGTGGAAGAACCCAAGGCTCAGGGAGGTGAAGTGGGCGAGCTCCGTCACTGTCATTTGAAGGTCTTGGTCCACCTCGGAGCTCCTGGCTTGCCTGCTACCTCATGGCTTCATTTGGTTTGTATTCTCAGTGACTGATTCTACTATGAACTGAACAATTATAAAAATCTCACACTTAGGTGGAACTTTGGGACCAGGTGACATCACTGGGCTGTTCCCAAAGTCTTTCCCTGTCACAGTCCTCAGTGGTGGTGGAGTGGAATGGGGAAAATCTCAGGAGGCCTGTGGGCAAGTAGTTCTCTACACAGGGGCCATAATTTGGCCAGCTGGCCATCCAGGACCTCTGCCAGGAACCCAGGATCTCCTGGCCTTCTTGCAGGCCTGAACATGGCCTTGGGTTTCTCACCTCCTTCCCCTTACTCATGTCCTGTCCTTCACTTGGAATGTACTCTCCACCCTGGGGCTCTGCAGTCAGCTTGTCAGGTCTCCAAGGACCAGCGCACACATGGACCCTGGGAAACTCGTTCTACCCTCTCTAACCTCCTCCTACCCCCTCCCCATCACTTCCTTTTTCTCACTCCCACTGTTCTCCCCTACACACACACACATACACACGCACGCACACACATACACATGCACACACAAGGCATGCACACACATCTCACACCTGATTTTTAAAAAATAGTCTTCTTTGGGCCTCAGATTCCTTACCTATAAATAAAGTTCTGATATAAGTATACACTAACAGATTTTACAGCCCTGTATCAAGGTTAAGTCTACTGATGCATGTGTGAAAATTATTGTTTCTGACTGAAAAAGAAAGGCTAATTTCTTGTTCTTTAAGTTCTCAAAGAGTTTTTTCAGTTTATGAAGAATTAATCCAAAATACTTTTGTCACATGGTGAAGCTGAACAGTGAATGGATGTGAATGGGTTCAGATATGTAAACCAGGTTTTCTAGCTTACTAATACTGACTTGGAGGGGGAATGTCAGCTGCTTTACCACTTATAGCTAGAAAATCCAGAGAAGTGATTGTCCACATCAGTCAGGTTTTCCAAAGCTTAAAGTTTGATTCTTATACAGGAAACAGAGAACATGTGTTACATACATTATTGTCAACATTTTCTAAAACGATTTCAGAGAGTAATGCTTTTATGCTGTTGGAATGAGGAAGGCTTCCTCTGGAGACAAAAACCCAGAAACTATAAAGAAAAAGATTGATTCATCACCTCAAAGTATAAAACTTTGTAAGTTTAAAAAAAACCCATAAAATGAAAAGACAGTCAGAGATGGGGAAAAATATTTGCAGCATATATGGTAGAGAGAGTGTTAATTATTCTTGATACAGAAGGTGAATTTAAAAAAAGCCTTTGGGCAAGAAATACCCATGGCCAGTTAACAGAATAAGAGAAACAGATGGGGGAAGAAACATGAAATGATTATCAAAGCATTGGACATGCCTTTTCCCCATCCATCAGATAGGCAATCATTATAAGTAATGGTCGGTCTTGACAAGGGTTCAATGTGGATACATTACACACTGTTGGTAGGAGTATAGTTGGTAAATTGGACAAGTTAGCAAGGTGATTTCAAAGTTTTAGATACGCACCTCCTTTGACCCCGCAGTTCCACTTCTGGGAAGGCACCCTTTCAGGAGACTTGCTCTGTGCACAAGAGGTATATAGAAAGCTTTTCAAGGCAGCATTGTTCCTGATGGTGAAAAATGGAAAAGAACTCAAATTTCTATCAGTAAAGGAATGATTAAGTGGATGATGGTATGTCTATACTGTGTAGAATAAATATGTGTGTACCTATAGATTTATTTGTATTGGCATAGGAAGGGGTCCAAGAAACAAAAAGTGAAAAGCAGACTGCATAGCGATATGTATAGTGTGATCTCATTTAAGACCAAAAACAAAACTTTGTGTATTTGTGTATATCTATAAATGCGTACAGAAGGACAGAAAAGGTACATTCTAAACAATTGATTTTGGGGAGACTGGGAGAGATTTTCACTTTTCCTCTGCATAAATGTGTTTTTGAAGTTTTTACAATGATATTGAAATTGTGGGTTTTTTTTTTAAAGAACATTTATATATGCTGTTCAATCCTGTAATTTCACTTCTAAAAATATTTACTAAGGAAATAATCAGAGAGGCAGTCAAAGGTTATGTATAGCATCGTAATATATTACAGCATTGTTTGTAATAGCAAAAAATTTGAAGCTGAAATAGGTACAATGTGGAATATTCATTTTATGTAGCTATTTAAAGTCATGTGGGAAAGAATCTTTACTGACTTGACGAAATACTTATAAGAATAGTTAACATTTAGGAAATATACTTGCTCTATACCAGGGGCCGTGCACAGTGCTTTTACATAAATTGTTTCCTTTAATCTTCTGAACCGGTCTTTTCCCATTGGCATTTTACAGGTGGCGAAATGAAGGCTTGGTTAGGGTAAATAATTTGCCTGAGGGTTAGACTCCTTCCAAGTTAGAGGAACTGAAGCCAAAGGCCTTGCTGATACCCAGATGCTAGATTACTTCACTGTGTTATCTTGAGTATAAAAACAGATTACATGCATACATACATATGGTGTGACTCATTTATAAAAATGAATCTTTCTGTGCCTTAGTTTTCTCAGGGGTGAGGTGTGCGGGATGGCTGTTGGGATTTGATAGTCTGAGGATAATGATTTTATTTTAAAAATTGACATGCATTGTATATATTTCCCCCTAGATTACAAAAATATTTGGAAACACCTAAAAGTAGAAAATAAATATTACTGATACGCATATTATATGGAGAAAGCTAGTGTTAACGCCCCTTTGCCCCTTTTGCCTGGTGTGTGCATGGACATTATTGAGGTGCTTAATAGTTCCTGCAAAATTGGTTTCACAAGTTTTTGCTAATGATGTTCCAACTCCTAGTGCAGCAGTGGGTTTGTCTCTTCGTGCCCTTGACAGCATCACATGTTATATTTTAATGATGGAATTTGATAACCAAAACTTTCATTGATTTGTTTTCTGATTCTTTGTCGTTTTTAGTAAGTTGTGCTTTTTTTGTTTGTTGGCCATTTGAACTCTTGGTTCATGTACTTGGGAAGTGTCTATTAATGATGTCTTCCTAAGGTTGACCGTTGAAGACCTTAAGCAAGACTATTAGAAAGTCCTTTTAAGGGGAAGTTTCACTCTGCCGGTTGGAATACGTTTTTCCTACAGGGTGAATTAGTGGTCTGTGGTTAAAACCTGACTGCTTAGCCACTTGGAATTTGACTTTGAAGTTTGGCTTTAAAATTTAAGGAAAAGATTGGTGAAATATATCCAGGACCCCTCTTACACAACTTCCTGAAAGTCTATAATTATTCTAAAATAAAGTTTTAAAAATTCAAGGAATAGTAAAACTTCTCCTATTACGACCTGTAACTGAGCTTGGTGATTCTGACTGCGGGAGGCAGGGGGAGTGCAATATATGACAGCAGACCCACAGCCAAACAGTGGCTAGGAGCCTGCATTTATTGTTGCTGTTATTAAATTTGGAAATAATTTCAAACTTTAAAGTGGTTGCAAAAATAAAAACTGAGTAAGGAACGCCATTTACTCTTTCTAAAATTCATCCGTTGTTAACATTTGACCCCACGAGCATAGCTTTCGAAACGAGCTATTTTGTGACCACAGCCCCCTCTCAACCTCCTTCAGGATTTTCAGCACCACGGTCTCCTACGTTCCAGGCATTCACTCTCCTGAACAAAAATGTTTACACCTACAGTAGTTCTGTTTCCTGAAATTTAAATATAAATCCAATCATGTAGCATTTAAAGGTTTTGAACAATTGATCCCCTGCCTCTAAACTCAGATACAAGTCTGCTTCCGTGCCCCCCGGCACAGCCCCTCAGCTGTAGCTTACCTGCCTAGCGACTCTCTTGTTTGACTTGTTTCCACCTCAGTGCCTTTCCATGTGCTGATGTTTCATATCTGCTATATTATTTTGTTCATACTTCTTCCTCCTAAGTCACATACATGACTTTTCTGCTTAAAAAAAAGAAAAATCCCAGACTCCTGTACTCTAATTAGTACCATCTGATTTAGGCATACCTGTCCTGAGGTGTTTTGTTTGTTTGTTTGTTTTTGCTTTAGGGTTGGTTTTTGTTTGTTTAACTTTCATATAGATGTCATTACACAACATCCATCTGTTGTCTCCTTGAGTTTTCCCCAGTGGATGGCAAACCTCCATAGGCCTCATGTGGTTGTGCTGAAGGCATGACCTGGTTTTGAACGAGTTAGTGTGAACTGAATTTGGATTTCATTATTAGAACCATCTATAATCTATAAAGCAAAATTCTGATCGTGTTGATACTCTGGAAGACCTTCTTCCTTCAGGGATGTGGCTCTCTTCCCAGGTGGGCCTTCCTCCTATCAGGTAAAGGCCCATGCATGGCTGAAGGGGGTGAACCTGTTGTTTACTAGTGGCATAAACCTTGTGTTGTGTTGTGCTGCTGGGTGGGAAGAGACTTGGAGTGCGGTCTGGAAACCTCTTATCCAGCTGGAAAGGAGTTCTGAGTTTCTAACAATCGAGGTCTAAGTGCCTTGGGAGGACTGCCTGTACTGGAAGTGGAGTACTTCCCTTTTTTAAGTGAATCTAAGGCTGGTGCTAGTTCATTATCTGCAATGTCAATATTGATTTTTGTTTGTGAGGTGGAGTATTAACAGATTAGAATAGCTGCCGGCAGTTCTCAGCTGCTTCATTGAGTTTAAATGAATCCAGGGATGGCTGTTAAGATGTACTTGAGATTTTTAGGCTAAATCAGACCTTCTTACTATGGTTGGTTTTGACCAGTTTCACTGTTGGCAGCATCAAGGTGGAAAAATGAATCTTAAGGCCCTTCTCTACTTTTTAGAAAACCAAATCCTATTAGAAACTGCACAGATAAGAGGTATTAAGACATCCTCTGCTATACAGTGCAGCTTGACTCTTCTTCCACCAAGAGATGTTTTTGAATTAAAGCTATTGACTGACAACCCATGCTAGCAGATGGTACTCATACATCATATGTCCAAGTACGAGCTTGTTCAGAGACAGCAATTATCTACCGGGCCAAATTTTACAAAGACAAAGAATTTTAACAATGATCTTCAAGGATTAGGGATGCCCTGAGAAATGAGGCATGTTCCAAACCAGGCTTGCCTCTTAAGATGCTGTATTACCGTGCTTTCTGTATCTGGAGACGAGTTTAATTTTTAATCAAAGTTGTTTGCTTTCCTCCTTCTTGTTTTCCTTCCTCCAGCATTTCCTCTTATCTAGTATGTGAGTTAGAAATTAATAATGCTGATAATAATAATAATAATAGCCACATTACTGTTTGTTCTGATGTAGGAGGACCATGCAGATGAGTTGGTGATAAGTGAGTAGCCTGGGAGGAACTACTGTCTCTTTTTACAGCTCTGTAGGACCTTGGGATTGAGTTGTTTCAAATACAGCTAAATGTAGGAAGGGCAGTTATTATTAGAAAATTAGCCCCCAAGTCCCCCCCAAAACCAATCCATCAGATTCAGAGAGGTTATTATATCTGAGTTAATAAACGCCAACATTGAGTCTTGAAATAGCTCTTCATTTTTCATTGCACAGTCTGATTTATTGTTGATTGGTTTTTCATGACCTAATTAATTAATGATAATAACCTTTTTAAGTGACCAGAAATAAAATAAATTTCATGGATGTTTGGTATCCTGACTCTCATCCACTGAGGTTGATAGATTCGTGGTTGATAGGCAGGGCAGTTGGCTACTGGCTTCCTGTTGAGGCTTTTGTTTTTTAAGAGTTCAGGTTAGATGAAAGCCGTTGGTTTGTTCCTTATTTTTAGACCAGATAGAATAGAATCCTGCATTAATGCTGGCCTTCTCAGTCTTAGTGAGAACTATGAACATCTTTATAAGGCTTAGTAACTTTAATGGAGAGGTGCAGTCAAGACTTTAAGACCCATCAGCAGAACAGTCTGAGAAATCCTTCTTGGAAACATACCTAACTAAGGCTAAGTTTTGGAGAGCGTTTGACTCTAAATAGCCTTTTTTCCCCCCAAAAAGTAAGGGAGCATTAATGAATACATTTGCATTTATTACCATAGAACATAACCACATGGTGTGTAAACACTGAAGAACAGTGTGAGCTTTTTGAATAGAATTGTTTTAGTTGGCATGATAACTAGTTCAAAGTATTGTAAAGTTTTGAATGGTGAAATTTTAAAAACTATTTTAATATTTTAATTATGGTAAAGTATACATAACAAAATTTACCATCTTAACTGTTTTTACGTGTACAGTTTAGTAGTGTTCAGTATATTCACATTTATGAAACCAATCTCCAGACCTTTTTCATCATACAAAACTCTATATCCATTAAAAAACAACTCCCTATTTCCTGCTCCCCCCCAGCCCCTGGTAACTGCCGTTCTACTTTCTGATAGATCTTTGCTATCTTTAGATAGATCATATAAGTAGAATCATACAGTATTTGTCTTTCTGTGACTGGCTTATCTCACTTAGCACAGTGTCCCCAAAGCTCTCAAATCTAAGGGCTGGTTTATTTCTGGCTCACCTGTTACCTGTGGCCCTTTGGGGTCTCAGCTCATTGTGGAAGGGTCTCCATTTGGGGTCCACCTAAGCCAGCCCTGAACTTTGATTTCTGTTCAAGAGATCAGTAAAATGAAGGTTCCAGTTTGCCAAAATCACCCAATGTTTTGAGGGCAAGAGTAGCTTCTGTAGAGCTCATCCCTCTGGGGCTCTTCCTTCCTTTTGGCCTGCTTATTCCTTACGTAGTTGCTGAAGCCTCAGTGCTTTTCAGATTTTTTTAACAGTGTTTTCATTGTTAGTTATTTTCAGCAGAACGGTGAACCCGATAATGGAGGCTGTTTCTCCGGACACCAGACCTCTGGCCTTAGTTTGTCGTTGTTGCCTCTGCCACTCCCATCTATTCTGGGGCTGGACATGGTTCATCTTTAGCATCATTTTGATCATGACCAAATCAGACTTTTGTTTAAACACATCCCTGGCGGGAAGTCGTCCTATCTGACGATGTGAGCTATGGGTCCTTCCCTCATGAGACTCAAAATCAGTGTTAAACACCAAGGTCTTGTGATCTGCTGGTGGCTTTGGAAGGAGACCTTTTGGGAAGGAAATGTCCTTTTTTGACACTTCAGTTCCTGAGGGCTTGAGATAAGGTTGTCTCTTCTTCTTCTCCTTCTCCTTCTCCTCCTCCTCCTCCTCCTCCTCCTCCTCCTCCTCCTCCTCCTCCTCCTTCTCCTCCTTCTCCTTCTCCTTCTCCTCCTTCTCCTTCTCCTCCTTCTCCTTCTCCTTCTTCTCCTTCTTCTCCTTCTTCTTCTTCTCCTTCTTCTTCTCCTTCTCCTTCTTCTCCTTCTTCTCCTTCTTCTCCTTCTTCTCCTTCTTCTTCTCCTTCTTCTCCTTCTCCTTCTTCTCCTTCTCCTTCTTCTCCTTCTTCTCCTTCTCCTTCTCCTTCTTCTCCTTCTTCTCCTTCTTCTCCTTCTTCTCCTTCTCCTTCTTCTCCTTCTTCTTCTCCTTCTCCTTCTTCTCCTTCTTCTCCTTCTTCTCCTTCTCCTCCTTCTCCTCCTTCTCCTCCTTCTCCTCCTTCTCCTCCTTCTCCTCCTTCTCCTTCTTCTTCTTCTTCTTCTTCTTCTTCTTCTTCTTTCTTCTTCTTCACCTGGTTATAATTCAGTTGAGATAATAATTGAGTCTAGGGGGCAGGACGCTAGTTACTTTTTCATGATGCTAGATTGTCAGATGGATAACGAATTTTTATGTCCCAATGCAGCTGGTCACATGTTGATTGTTGAGAAATGAGCCTTTATTTAGTTTCTGAGAGAGATCCATGCAGGAGCACGGAGGGCAGGTACCATGTCCAGGAGGAGCAGTAATCAAACGACCATGTGTGACATGCTTGAGGAGGCAGATTGCTTTGGTGGGGAAGGCATCAGGGCGTGAGTGTCAAAAGCCCATGTCTAACTGTCTCCCCGCCCCCTCCTCATTCAGTCCTGTGACCTTGGACAAACCATGGAAAGTTTTTGGACAATAGTCATGTGCTTTTTCTCTTGACCTTGGTTGTCCTGCAAGGCTGTGACTGTGGGAGGGTAGATTTTGCTGGCCCCGGCAGCCAGCCATTGGGAGGACAGTGAGGAAGGAGTTGGAGCCCCCCCCGTGCTCCCCACTGAGGAGGAGGAGGGAGTAGCCACTTGATGGCTTGTTTAGAACCCAAACCATGGACTCTGGTTCCAGGACACTCATTATCCAGCAGATTAGGTCCTAGAAGCAGTCTTTGTTTATCTAGTCTAATCCTCTCGTTTGCAGATGAGTGAACAGGGCCCCAAGATTTTCTTGTATTTAAAAGTGGTAGTGTTGCACCAGCCTCACATGGCATGTTTTAGTGAAAAACAAAACAAAACAAAAAACCTAGTGAAATGGAGCCCGGGTTTGGTCAGTGTGGATTTGGGGGAGTGTACTCTAAACCTTTGAAGCCACTGCCCAAGCCCTGGAGAAAGGCATTAGCAGTGCGGAGCCAGCCTGCCCCTGCCGGCTGGCCAGCTGGCCCCTAGCTCTCCATGGGGCCCAGCTCCGGCCCTCTTGGCTGACACAGACCTTGAGATGGTTTAGTCAGAGATCAGCAGAGGTCCCTTTAACCAGCAAGTCAAAATCCCAACTATGCATTGAAGGATTGGGCAGTTAGGCCCCTGACACCCCTTCCTAGGCCGCTGCCAGCTCACTGCTCCCTGGGGCTCTGACTGCTGAGACTGCAGGCTCCTGGATGCTCTGCTCTTTTCACCCCTTTGCCCTGGACTGGGTCTGACTTTGCCTGCGGATTCCCACCCTCAGCTACAGAAGAGCCTTTCCACTCTTACCTTACTCCCCAGAGGACTGGCTCACACCGTTCACCCCAAATCATGCTCTCTGTATTTGCACCTGTGCCCACAGTCGCCTTCATTTGCAGTCACCACTACCACTAAAGCAGCCTCAGAACAGCAGAGCCTTTCAGATCATCCTTTATGTTATTAAAGCAGTTTAAATAAAGCTTATTTTTCAGCCGTCTGAGAATTATCAAGTACCAAACTTTCTTTTTAAATTACCTCTATAATTTTCTTTTAAAATTGCGCTTATAAAACTAGGTGACAGTTAAATGAAAAACGTGTGTTGCGCTTGGTGTTTCTTTTCTTTCTAAGCCTACAAACCTGTTGGCTTTGAGATAACAGGAAGGCATTGTCCTGAACACGTGGCTGTGTCTTTCTAGCTTGCCTCCAGCTCCTGGATTTAAATTGCTTTGTCTGGTCAATAGAGAACATTCCCGTTTTCTTGGATCCCATGGGGGAAGGAGAGCTGAGGGTCATGAATGAGCTTGGGCAAGACTCAATTGAAAAGTTTTAATGAAAGTAATTTTTCTCAAGTGTTGATAGTGAAAACATGTCGTTTCAGATGTGTCCTTGTCATGGCTGGGTCCTTGAACTGTAATTCTTGTCATTGTTGGGTTATTTCCTGTTTCTAGGAAATAGTTTTTTCCTGCCCTCCCCTATCCCCACCCCTCAACACACAAGAAGTTTTACCTTCTTTCTTGCTGGGAGTAGCAGTTGCTAGCATTTTGAATGTGGATATTTGGTGGAAGACTTAAATATAGGAGTTCTTCAAATTAAAGAAACAAGCAAGCAACATAATGTTAATTTTCTATGGTGGATTACCTGTGTCAGCATATTATGTTGGGTTGTGTACTGTCATCTGTAAACATACAGGGTTTTAGATTTGAAAAGGACTCTTGGTCCCTTAATTAACAGATGAAGATTCTGAGACCCAGAGAGGTCTTGGCTTGTTCAAGTTCCCACAGAGCCAGCTGGAAAGGAGCAAGACCAGAAGCTCTATTTCTTGGTCCCAAGGCTATTCCTTCCTCTCTCCCATGATGCCTCTCGTACTGGTGGTGTCCCCCTGCTCTCAACACCCACCCTCCGTCCTGGATGAGGAGAACAGACCCGCATGTCAGGACACATCAAGCCCATGCTCAGCTTCATGCCTTTGTCCCTTCTTTCTAATCATGCCCATCATGCCACAACCTACCCATCAGTTAAAAGGATCAGTGGGTGTCCTGCCCGCTACGCTGGTCTCACCCTCCTCAGAACGCCTGAAGTTCACTCCTCAAGTTTGTTTTAGCTCCTGTGACAGAGTCTCTTTCCAGATTGTAGTGTTAATTTCCATCTTGTAGGACCTGTCATGATGCCTGATTCCCAGTAAATGGGCCCTAAGTGAACAGGGAGAGATGTAATGTACTGGGTGTCACAAGGTGGGCTTGGCTTCTTTTGTTTTGCTGCCCAGCTTTTCAGGTGTCTGTTGTCTCTCCAGCTACTAACTCCAGAAGTGCAGAAAGTATAGCCTCCATATCTCTCCCCATAGCTCTTAGCAGAGTTCTCAGTTGGTGGTAGGTTACAGCGTTGTTACTTCATTTCCCAGCCCTTTGAATCTTGGGTGCAGTTTAAAATGTAAGTTTACTTTACCTTGAAGCCTCAGAACATGGCCATGTCTTCAAGGCTGCCTAAGTACTCTGGCCTTATGGTACCTACCATTTGGGAAATAAAGAAGCCAACAGGTCACAGCAATTAGTTTACAGATTTCCTTGGATACTGTGCTACTTATTTGCTGTGGCAAGATGTGTAAGTGTTGGTGGGAGATGCAAGCCAAATAATTGTTAGGATTGCTGTGAAAATTGCATTGGAAGCAGTAACCCTCCAGGGTTAGCTTTTTATAGCTAGAGAACCACTGGTGAAGTTTTTGTTCCAAGAGCCTCAAAATCCCCAGGATGCTGCATTTTATCCTGTTGGACTTCTGAAGTAATGCTGGTAACAGCTATTGTGCAGGTCTTTCAAGCTTTGCAATACAGAATTACTGATAGAAATGAGCCAGTTAAGAGGGAGGAAACAATTGCTTAGATGTTGTGAAGTAAGACAGATTGTATGGCGTTTATAAAACCGATGTGTAGTTTGCTCATGAAAGAGAATGCCTAACTGGAATTTATCTAATGAGAATTAAACCATTAAACCTGTTCAAGTGAAAAACAGTGGCCATCTGCCAAGTAAAAGCATAATCACCATTTAGAAGTGAGCTTCCTTTGTGCTCCTGTCTGCACATGACAGCATCTCCTGTGGAGAAACCGCTTTCTGACTTCTGGTTTTCTCGCTGTTTTCACAGAGCCTGAGCCCTTGTGAAGCTGGCGATGACAAGTCTGAATGGTCGCCATGCTGAAAAAACCATTGACATGCCAAAACCATCAGCCCCCAGAGTGCACGTGCAGAGATCCGTGTCCCGAGACACTATCGCCATTCACTTCTCAGCATCTGGGGAGGAGGAGGAGGAAGAGGAGGAGGAGTTCAGGGAGTACTTTGAAGAGGGGCTGGACGACCAAAGCATTGTAACGGGGCTCGAAGCCAAGGAAGACCTCTATCTTGAACCCCAGGGTGGCCATGACCCTGCTGGCCCTGGCACCCAGCTCATCCTGGCAGACGGGCTGTCTGTGCCCCCTGCCATTTTGCCCGTCTCCGAGAACACTGTAAAGCTGCTGGAGCCCCCTCCTCTGGCAGTGCAGGTATTAAGTACAGTGCCATTGGCTCTATCCCCAGGGTCGTCTTTGTTGGGGCCCTTAGCCAGCTCTCCCAGCGTGTCATCCCTTTCTGAGCAGAAAACCAGTTCTTCCTCCCCACTGTCCTCACCTTCCAAGTCTCCTGTCCTCTCATCCAGTGCCTCATCCTCCACCCTTTCCAGTGCAAAACCTTTCATGAGCCTTGTGAAGTCCCTGTCGACCGAGGTGGAGCCAAAAGAATCCCCACACCCCCCACGGCACAGGCACTTGATGAAGACGTTAGTCAAGTCTCTGTCCACTGACACCTCCAGGCAGGAGTCAGACGCGGTGTCCTATAAACCACCCGACTCCAAGCTGAATTTACACCTGTTCAAGCAGTTCACGCAGCCACGCAACACAGGTGGAGATTCCAAAACTGCACCCTCTTCCCCACTGACTTCGCCTTCTGACACGCGCTCCTTTTTCAAAGTGCCCGAAATGGAGGCTAAAATCGAAGACACTAAAAGACGCCTTTCAGAAGTCATATATGAGCCTTTTCAGCTTTTTAGTAAAATTATAGGGGAAGAAAGCGGCAGCCATAGGCCCAAAGCCTTATCTTCAAGTGCTTCAGAACTCTCCAATCTGTCCAGCCTGAACGGCCACCTGGAAAGCAATAACAACTACAGCATCAAGGAGGAGGAGTGCGACTCAGAGGGCGAGGGGGAGGGGAGTGGCCCCAGCGCCCCCGCCCCGGGGACTGACCGCCCGCCGCAGGCCGCAGAGGAGCCCGCGAGAGAGGCGGAGCCGAAGAGTTCCCAGGGGAGCAGTCTGAAGGATTTAGGCCTGAAGACTGGCTCTCTGGTTCTTGAGAAGTGCTCTCTGTCTGCCTTAGTGAGTAAAGAAGATGAAGAGTTTTGTGAACTGTACACCGAGGACTTTGATTTGGAAACGGAGGGGGAGAGTAAAGTGGATAAGCTCCCGGAGATCCCTCTTAAGCCGGAGGCGCTGGCGGATGATGGCGCGGCTCTGGACAGCGACCACGAGGTGGACTCGGCTGTGCAGCACGCGGACTTACCGGTGAAGACGCTGGGCTTCTTTGTAATGTGCGTCTATGCGTACCTCATCCTCCCCCTCCCACATTACGTGAGCGGACTCTTTCTGGGCATTGGCCTTGGATTCATGACTGCAGTTTGCACGATTTGGTTTTTTACACCACCAAGTGCTCATAAATATCACAGATTATATAAAAATCTGCAACACTGGAACCCAAGGTCTCTGGATATCAAAGAACCCGAGATACTAAAGGTAAGCCTCTCCGCAGCAGCCGGCTGGCATCCGGCCTTATTTTAGGTCCAACTTCATTCTTTTAGTTAATTGTCACAGGTTTTTGCACAAGCAGTGTTTTTAAGACTTTGGGATGTGTTCATTCTTCCAGGCACCCAAGAGACTTGTCCAGTGAGCGTCATTCTAGTTCAGGTTTTGCCAGTTGACCACATAGTTTTTCAAGGATCTTCATGGCTCGAGAGACTAACATTTACATCCAGTTTCCTTTTCCGTCTCTCTCTAAATTTGCCGGGGATTTGCTACTTGCTGGGGATTTGTCATAGTTGAGTCTGTTAGGATTAAATGTTCTTGAGACTCTGGGGAAAGGTTAAGTACCCCTGGAATGCAGGAGAAGGGGCGGCGGCGGAGAAGGCAGATTACTGCTCACATCCCTCTTTCCCCTGCACACAGTGAGGCCTGGGCTTGTGGAGGAGGCCTTACCTTTCCATGCACATCAGGTCTCAGGAGCTGGGCCTCTCAGGGGCCCCAGGCAATCCATCAGAATAAAGAAAGAAAATATTAGAACTGCCATTTGAATTTATTTCAGCATAGTTAAAAAATGTATGGTTGTTTCATAACATACAGGATATAAAAGTACAGCCGTAGCTTTTATGGTTCATAAGTCATTCACAAATACACTCTTTTTTTTTTGTATATGTATTTTTAAATTTTGGTAAAATACCCCTAACAAAAGTTACCATCTTAGCCATTTTAAAGTAAACAGTTCTGTGGCATTGTATTTAATATTCATTTACAATGTTGTACAACTATCACCACCATCCATCCCCGTATCTTTTTTCATCTTGTAAAACTGAAACTCTGTTAAACAGTAACTCCCTATTCTCCCCTCTGCCCAGCCCCTGGCAAACACTATTATTTTCTGGGTTTTTTTTATGTTGAATACTCCATATCATATAACTGGAATTACACAGTATTTATCTTTTTGTGACTGGCTTATTTCACTTAGAATAATGTCCACAGGATTATTCCATGTTGTAGCATGTGGCAGAATTTCCTTCCTTTTTAAGGCTGAATAATATTCCATTGTATATGCCACATTTTGCTTATCTATTCTTCTGTCACTGGACACTTGGGTTGTTTCCACATTTTTCCTATGCTGCTATGAACGTGGATGTACAAATATTTCTTTGAAACCCTGCTTTCAGTACTTTTGGGTATATACCCAGAAGTGGAACTGCTGGATCATCTGATAATTTTAGTTTTAATATTTTGGGGAACCACTGCACTGTTGTCTACAGTGGCTGTGCTGTTTTACATTCCCACCAGCAATGCACAAGGGTTCCAGTTTCTCCACATCCTCTCTAATACTTGTTATTTTCTGGTTTTTTGATAGTCTTTTGATAATTCAAAGCTTGTTTGGTTTCTCTGTAATAGATTTTTTCCCTCTCTTTGTTTAAGAATACTCAGAAAATGGCACCATGATCTCTCCTCATTGCACAACAAAACAAGGGAAAGAACTCTCAGAGTCCAAAATACTGTTTGTTTTTTGGTTTTTAATTTTATAACATTTTTCCCTTATTCAAAAGAAATACACAGTCAGTGTTTAAAAAAACACAGGAAACCCAAAGAAAAAAATTAGTCTTTATCACACTAGAGGGAGGGAATTACAGTTTATATATATATATACACACACACATATATTATATGTATTATATTTATTATATTAACTATATATATAGTTAATATATACGTACATACATAATAACATATATATCCTTGTTTTTTCCTACATTTTTACATGTATGAGCATATATATCACACACATTCACACTCACGCACTCTTTTTGTTCTGATTTAATGGGATCGTATACAGGCATATCTCAGATATATTGTGGGTTCAGTTTCAGACCACCACAGTAAAGCAAAATATTGCAATAAAGGAGTCAAATTTTTGGTTTCCCAGTTGTGTTTACACTATTCTGTAGTCTATCAAGTGTGCAGCAGCATTATGTCTAAAAAATGTACATATCTTAATTTAAAAATACCTTATTGCTAAAAAATGCTATCCTTCATCTGACAATACAGGGTTGCCACAAATTTTCAGTTTGTAAAAAATGCAATAGGGTGAGGCTCAGTAATGCAAAGCACAATAAAATGAGGTTTGCCTGTATTTCGCAGTTCAGCCTCTTTCTTTTTTCTTTCACATGGCAATATGTTATGAGACTGCTTCTTTTTTAAGAGAAGCTGGTGCTGAGACTTGAGAATGTGACACACTTAAGCTTAGCATGAATGTAAGAAGGGGAGCAAAAGTGACTCACTATGTATCGTTGCTAAGCTTCTTTGATAGGGTGATGCTGTGACTACTGAATTACATGCCCTGTAAGTTAGTGCTAACTTGAGCAAAGCGTTATGGTACTTGGATTAATACCAGGCCTCATGACTAACTGTGGTGTTCAGTTTAAACTGGTTTGAGCTCTTAATTGTCTTGGGAAGATTTTAATTTTAATCCAGTCAGTCTTTAGGGCTGAGTCCAATTTACTAACTAGTCTACTAATTAGTCAAGAATTTACTAGCTGCATGGAGGATGCATAGAGTGGTTGCTTTGATCTGATCGTTGAAACAGTAAAGGCAGCACTGCAATGCTGAACACCTGCAGAGGGCTGGCTGTAGGGTTAATTATCTCATTTAATCCTCATCACAACCCCTTTCAGTTAGGGCATGTGCACATAAGGACATGGAGGCGCAGAGTGGGTAAGTTACCTGTCCAGGGTCACACAGCTAGTGAGTAAGGGAGCCAAGCAGGGCTGACTATTTTTTTTCAAGGAAGGTGTTTTGCTCTCGGTGCCTGGAATAAATGTATTTGAATTTTCCTTGTAGAGAACAGGTACTTCAGTGCTGTCATGGACTGACATGTGTAATTCAAGCACATTGTACATTTTAGCCTGAGGTCTTTTGTTTGGTGTACAGGGCTGTTTTTAGATACCTGGCTGAATACATTCTCTATTTTAAAGGGGTACACTACTATGAACTAGAAGGGTAAATTGTAAGTTGCAAGCCTAAGAATTTAAATGCAAATGTTCTTTGGTTTCAATTAATTTTACTGAGAAGGAGATTGTACTCTGGGGAACCATTTTAAAAAGATGACACTTGAAAACATTTAGAAGTATTGACATTAAATTTAGGACATAATGTTGTGATAAGAAAAGGAAAATATAGTGGAGTCTAACTTTATGTTATGTTTTTTCACTGGACATTGTGCTTTACTTTCTGTATGAGGAAGTTTCTGAATGAGGTTGGATAACACTAGCTGTAACCAAGTAGAAGTTTGTTTCCAGCTTGGGTGTTCCTGGTGATAGGTGGGTGGCTGGCCTCCTCTACATATTGATTAGGAACCCAAATTCCTTCCATCTTGTGGCTCAGCAAACTTTTTCTTAAAGGGCCAGGTAGGAAATATTTTAGGCTTGTGGGTCATACAATTTCTGTTGCAACCCACTCAGCTCATTATAGCAGAAAAGTGGCCATAGACGTTACGTAAATGAATGAGTGTGGCTGTGTTCCAATAAAACTTTACAGAAAGAGGCCTCAAGACCAGTGTGCTGACCCCTGCCCCAAGTCATTAGAGTTCTTTGTATCTAGCTGGCAAAAAGGGAAAGAGAAAGCAAAGAGAAAGTGGACCTCCTTAAATGCTTTGAGCCAGAAATGACACACATCATTTCCATTCACATTCCACTGGGGTGAGCTAGTCCCACAGACCCTCCAAAATGTCAGAGGCCCTGGAAACCTAGGACTTGGCTGGGTAGCTTATTCTCAGCAACAGTGCTACACTGTGGAAAGGGGTGCCCATATTCTGGAGGCACAGCCAGCCTCCTCTGCCTTACTCTCATAGTACTTATCAGAGCCATGTTTGTATGTTTATTGTGTCTCCCCCAGTTCACCAGAAGCTTCATGAACACACAGACCATGTCCGTCTTGTTCATCATTGTGTCCTCAGCACCTTGCATGTATCAGGCACGTGCTAAGTGATTGTTGGATGAATGGATGGGTAGATGGGTGGAGGGATAGGTGGATGAATGAGATTTTATCAGAAAATTTAGGCAGTAAGTTAGTATTGACCCTGTGATCTCACTGTAAAGTTGCTTTTTAAAAGAAATCCCTGATACTTGCTGTTTTTTTTTTTTTGAAAAAAAAAAGTTTAGTCATAATTTGATCAGAGTGATCTTTTAAAGAGATGAAAAATAATTACTAAAAAGTACAGCTTATGGAAAGTTTTTCCTTTTCCCACAGCAGTGGAAAAGCCAAGATGGTCCATCTCTGATAGGATTTGAAACTTGGTATTTGTTGCTTAGAAACAAGCAGCAAGTCTGCCCTCCTCTCACCAGGCCCTTACAGCACTGCCCTCCTGAATTCAGAGGGAGCGAAGGATGGAAAGTGGATATCAAGGAGAGCATGGGAGGAATGGGGATGGTGGTGTGTTCTGGATTTCCACTCTGCTTCCAGATTTATGGCTTTAAAGTGTTGCAGGAGATGGGCCTTGGTTTTCTTTATAACAGTTCTGTGGGCCGATTTCTAGGATGAGTGGAAAGAGTCACTTTTTGAAAATAGCTTGATTTGGGGGATTTGTCAGCTGATTGGAGTTACTTTCTGATGCTATGTAGTTCATTTTTATAGAGGATATGATGATGCAATTCTTGAGGGCAGGTATGGAAATTTTTTTTTAAACATTTACTGATACAAGAGGCTATAAAACCTGCCTGTGATAAAACTCTCAAGTACAGAGGCCCTGCCCCCAGCTCCTGCATACTTCATGCCCCTGACTAGCCCTCAAATGCTTTGAGCCAGAAATGACACTCATCTGGTGAGTCCCGGGAACCAGTCAGGCAGGGGGCCTGGTGCTCAGGGGCTGTTTCAGGAGACCGTGTGGTTTTAAGCCTCTGAACCATATATGATCTCATTGATGGGTCCAGGAAGTCCTTGCAGTCTGGACTGAGAGTCTGGTTCCTTTATTGGCTTCATGAACAATTCAAAGAGCACTGCAGTTTTTATTCGATGTGCCTTCACCTGACAAAGAAAGGGAGGAGAAAAGTAAAGCTTTTCTGTCCTTTCTATTGATTTTTATTATTCCATCCATACTGCAGACATTTGTATTTAAAAATGACACTGCAGCAGTGATGATTCTGTGGGTGGTGAGCCCAGAAGACTAGTCTGCAGACAAGTAGCAGCTATCCTCAAAGGCTGGTACTCCACCACCTCTCACCCAGAGCCAATTAGCAGCTCTGCTGTCTAGAATAGAAGCAGTCAGAGCCTCTGTGACGCTAAAGAGCTGTCACAGAGTCCACAGAGTAACTCTTAGAACTCCCTCCAAAGTCTGCTTTTTATAAATGATGGGAATTCATAGTTGATGTGAGGTAGCAAATAGAAGAAAAGTTGCCATCTGCATTCATCACAAAGTAACACGTGAACAGATGAAAGCCGGGAGAAGACCAGAATGTTAGGAGAAGCTAATGAGACTTAAAGAATGGAGATCTGGGTAAGTTAGCTCAAGGCGGAGCCTCCTGTGTGCCACTGAGTCCCAAGGCATCATTGTGAGCAACACCTCCTAGGTGGTAACCTTCCAGGGGTTTTATTTTGGGTGACTAGCTAGATACCCTGAGCTGGGGACCCTGGGAAAGAACAGGTTTGGGCAGGAGGAGAATGAGGCATTTAGTCTCTGCGTATTGCACTTGGGATCTTTGCTTTGCTAAGCATTCTTAAGCAAGTTGGATGTTCTTTCTTCCTCAAGAATGTACTTGTCACTTGACCAGAAGTATAGAGTCCGTCCTCCGTATTCTCACATTCCCCCTCCATGTACTCAACCAACCATGGATCAAAAATATTTGGGAAAAAAATCCCAGAAAGTTCCAAAAAGCAAAACTTGAATTTACTGCTTGCTGGTAACTATTTACATAGTATTTACATTGTATTTGCAACTATTTACATAGGGTTTACATTGTATTTGTAACTATTTACATAGCGTTTATACTGTATTAGGTATTATAAGTAATTTAGAGATGATTTAAAGTGTACAGGAGGATGTGCATAGGTAATACGCAAATACTGCACCATTTTATATAAGGGACTTGAGCATTTGTGGATTTTGGTATCTGCAGGGGTCTTGAAACCAATCCCTCTTGTATACTGCAGGACAATTATATTTAATTTAGTACCATTCCTATACACTAACATTTCCATATGTCTATAATGAGAAGCTTCCTGAAGATTTCAGAAGGTTCTTGGGTTTATGTTTGAGTGCATGAGTCATGTAATTTTGAGTTATATTCATGAGTAAATTCTTAATCTCAGACTTATAAACCACCTGCAGAACACAGCAGTAGAATGTTGGTTTTGGGAGTGATGACTGTCTCTTTTTGAAAGATATGGCCCAGAAGGTTGACTAAAATTGCATTTACACCATTGCATAACTAACAAATTAATTTTGGAGAATCTTTTTCCCTTAGGTCATGTCACATTGAGATATTTAATAAGAGGGATAGATTTTTAAAATAATCACATTCCCTTAATGCAGGCTGTGGTTTTACATATAAAAGAATACTTCTGTAGGGAGAACATTATCAATTTTGAGATGAAATTCTAACTTGTAAATTTAATCTCAACTTCATGCAATTCTTTCTTTTAAGAAATTAGAGTGAGCAAACCTTACGGTAAAAACAGCCTCATTACATACAGCCGAAAGAGACTCATTACACAGAGCGAAAAAAAGGTCTCTTTTTTATTGGTCTCTTATAACCCTCAATACAATGAGTGCAAGAAATAAAGTGTTTTTTTCTATGTTACACGTATCTGAAAATATCCTGCCCTGGTAACGGGTTGCTTAAGTTTTTACATTTGGCTTTTATAATCATGGCTATTTCCCAATGCCCTGCTGCTCGGGAAGTTTGTCAGGTGAGATGTTTTAGGGTAGGCGCTCTCACCTACAAACAGGTACCCCATGTTTGGGTTGGTTGGAGAAGTAACTGTGTGGAAAATGCTTCCTGGATCACATAAAACACTGGTAAGGATGTCAGGTAAACCCAGAATGATTTTTTTCATCTTTTATTTTTTAATGTTTCATTGTAGGAAATTTCAAGTATACACAAAAGTAGAGAGGATAGTGTAATGAGCTCCCATGTACCCAACACCCAGCTTCAACAATTATGCATTTTGCCACTTAGCCTATTAATTTATGTCACGGCTGAACCGTAATTCTGGTCTACCTGTAATGCAGCTACAGTTCATAGCATCATTTCCTTGGGAAAATGCATCCTGAATTCCAGCTAGGTATTGGAGGATCATCCTTTTTGGTTTTGTTTCAGGGGTCATCTATGGAGTGAGCAGAGAAACTGGGCAGTGTGGGTCTGAGATTTCTCAAGTCATGTTTTTTTTGGAAGAGTAAGTTATTAAATATGAAAAAAAATCAGTGCTAGATATCTTTTCACCTCTAAATTTTATGTGTAATGTATAAAGAAGGTACAGAATGCATCCAAGATTGTTCTTATTGTACAATAGTTCGCCTTTAAGAAGTTTGCCATCCCCCTAAAGACAAGGAGATTTTAAGCAAGATGGCCCCAGGGCATGAGCACGCTGGTTTGTTGGTGCTCTGGCGGCTGCTATAAGCTCTCTGTGTAGATTCTGTTGCTCCTTTCAGTGGTGTCCAAAATGGGTTGCTGAAGACACAGTCCAAGAAGAAAATATTATAGTTTCTATTTGTACATATTTTTACTCTTTATCTATAAGAAAGTAAATAAGCCTTGCTAATATTTAACGTACAGATCACCATATGTTGACCTTTGGCCAAAATCCTTGGAAATTATCAAGAAGACTATTTGAAATATGGATTTATATCCATTATCGTTAACGATGAGCCTCACCCTGTGTGTGTGTGTGTGTGTGTGTGTGTGTGTGTGTGTGTATGTGGTGCCTTGATGTGTCACCTGAAGATAGCACAAAGGACATCAGAAGGGAAAAACTAAAAGTTAGCAAAAAGGCCACTTATTCACTTTTCACTTTTAGCTACTTTTTACTTTTTATAACATCTGTATTATATTAGAACATGTATATAATTTATAAGTAAATATATATATTGTGGGTATACAGTCACATTTAACTGATGGGATGTGTGATCTAAAGCTTGGCGTCTACTAATTTATTTGCTTGCTAATCTTTTGTCTTATAATTTCAACACTTGTTAATATGATATTATGTTTACTGTGTATCAACATAAATAGATCTTGGTTATTTCATTGGTTCATCTGATGTGATGTTATTTTTCTGTCTAATTTACATGCTTGTTATCGCCTACCTCTATTACTGTCTGCCAGTGCATATACCTGACTTTGCAAGCTGCTGCCCTAAAGTATAGGAAAAACCAAGAAAAAGGCCATTTTCCCAGGCAGAGTCTGTGGCTTTAGCCCTAATTCCAGTGCTTCTGGTGACACTGCTGGAAAGGTGACCTTGAAGCAGGCTGTTGGAGGATGTGGGTAGTATTGATGCTCTGGCACTTCCTCCCCTAATGGGCTTTTTTTTTGGCTGGTGTCTTAAAGCAGCATTTATGTTGAATGTTGACTGTGTGCTTGAGGCTATCATTCATAGTATGAATTCTGTCTGTAGGTCTATCTGTCTTTCATGGGTAGAATCAAATTTGTATCTAAAATTCTGTGAAGTTTAGTAGGCTGTTCCTGCCATATTCTCTAACTCCATCATCTATGATATTATGTTTTAACTGACGACTCCACTTCTAAACCATTAATACATCGGAAAGAGTGTAAGCCTGGCAAAGAGAAAATCCTGCTTATGTTTTAGTTTGGGGGACAAAAGCAAAACAATCACGTATTTGTGTGCTATAGAGATGATTTTCAGCAGCAGGGACGTCAGGTCCTGGCTTTGTTCTTAGGTTTAGGACTTGCTCCTTCCCTGATAGACTAGATGAAGGAATGATGCGGGGGAACGGAGTGACAAGCAGCCTCAAATTCCAGCACAGCCACGTGACAGCAGGGTGTCAGCCCAGGCACCCCGCACACTAAAGATAGAGAAGTCCCCGTTGCTTCCTCAGGCCGGAGGGCTTGTGCTTTCTTCTGGTCAGCTCAGTGTCAAGCTGAGCAAGAGAGCGTTGGCCTTGACCTGCTGATTGGCCCCGTAACTGAGAGTGAGCACAATAGTAGTTCTTCTAGACTTTATTATTTTGCAAAAGGTTAATTGTAGCTTTTAATCTTTTCAAGTATTAAATGAATCCCTTTATAGATTGTGGTTTATACTTTCAGACATGGCTTCTAAATCCAGCAGAGAATTGAAGAGAAACCCCTGACCTTTTACAAATGGGATCACAGGACCAGTCTGTGGGCCAGACAGCTGCAGCCCAGCTGACTGTGGTCATTGTCCCCCAGCGGCGTGCACTGTCTCCGTTTTAACAGCTCCAGTGTCAGAAAGAAACGAGGCTTGTTTGAGATGCTTTGGTGTGGGTTGAGAGCATCTCAGTTTTTTAGTTGAGCTGCTGGAATGGAATGAGTTGCTAACTATATCTGTGTCTCTTTATACCCACCCCCTTGTCCCATGTCAAAACAAAGTTGGAAAAATATCTTACTTGGTAAGGAATTCCAAGAACGGCTGAACAGTGGACAGTTGGGCACTATATGGGGAACGAGATGAAGGCCTTGGAGCTGTGGCGCTGCTCTCAAAATTTGATATTGGGCTGCTTGGGTCTGGCAATTCCATGTGCAGCTTAATCTAGGGAGCTGATCAGGACCCAGGAAAAAGTTAGCTGATTGATGGTATCAAAAGGCAATCAGGAATTTGACACAACATTGTAAAATGACTGTAACTCAATAAAAAAAAAATGTAAAAAAAGAAAAAAAAAGGCAATCAGGGTTTGCACTGGGTAATTGCTTTCTGCGAGGGCAGCCTGGTTCCGGATCAGTAGGGGTGCACTGGGGGCAGAACAGGGAACTCTGAGAGAAGTCGTCCCTGGCCAGCTCTTGGTCTGAGCATCCCAGTGGCCATCTGCATCCTGTATGCCTGACGGATGTGGGTCAAGTAGCAGCCCTTGTGACTCTCAAGGTTTCCTACTATCAAGCTTGTGATGTTCCTGAAAGAGCCTTGTGTGGGAGTCAGGACACGTGGGCTCCAATCACAACACCTCTCTCTGCTGTAGATAAGTGACTAATTCAGTTTCTGTCCTGAAAAGCTTTAACATCTGTGACTCTTAAGTGTCCCTCTGAGGTTACATATTTTCTTCTTCTGTGCTCTTTTGTGCAGTTATAATTCGGTTTTTCTCTTTGGGAACAGTGACCAAGTCTTCTTCAAAGTAACCTTTCCATCTCCCTGCACTTAGTAGGATCTCATCTCATTCCTTTGCTTCTGTCCACTTGTAGCTGCAGCTACACCTGTGGGCTGTGATGGGCCCAGCAGTCTGTCCTGGTTACTTGTGCCTTACAGATTTTTTAATCCTCCCAGCCACCCTCTGAATTAGGCTACGTTTATGTGTTCAGTGGACAAACATTTGTTACAGTGGTGATTATCTTGTGGAGTTATGTAGTTAAGCAAACCAGGCAGTTAATGGATACAGTGATGGGGGGAAGTAACAGAGGATTGTGCCTAGGTGATCAGGGAAGCTTCCTGGGAGAAGCATCATCTTCGCCATGACCTGAGGGATGACAGGTGTCAGCCAGACTCAAGGTGGGGCTGCCATGGGAATGAGGTAGGAACCCGGGCCTCATAGCTGGGTAGACTTGATTTAAGTCCCAGATTTGCAACTACACAGATCACTTTTTTTTTTAAACCGCTCTCTAGGCACATCACTTAACCTCTCTCACCACTTTCCTTACTTAGAAATCCGTAGGGAATTGGCAGAAGTAAAGGAGATAATGCGTGTGAGGGCTGGGATCATAATATGAACCTATTATTACAAATATTAATATTGGTAGTTAAAAATCATATTCATAAGATTGTTCCTTTTCTATATGCAGATTGTACCTGAGTAAAGTAGTGTTAGCACGGAGAAAGTCATTACGGCTTGAGCAGAGTGTGAGGTGGGGACCAGGGAGCCACGAAGCTGGGAAGTGAGGCAGATTGGGTCCCTTTTACAGGTGAGAAAACTGAGGCTCTAATGCGAATCATCATCCAATTTGGCAGTGAGTGGTGAAGCCAGGACTGGAACCCGGTTGTGTCAGACCCTTAGCAGTTCTGCTAATTTTTTGGGGTTGGTTTCAGTGGATGTGTTTTGACCAGCAGTCTTTCATGTAATCAAGTATGATCAAGGATCTGGACTCACTTAAGCTAACAAATGATTGTTCACAATAGACATGCAATTTAAAGCCTGGCTTGTGGGTTGAATTTATTTAGTTTTTGGCAGCTGTGGACTTTAACTTCAGGTAGATTTTTAACACAAAGAGAATAGTAGTGCAGGAAGGAGGAAATGTGAAGATAAAAGGGAAGGAGAAACCACAGGTGCCTTTGTGTTTGGAGCTCAGCTGCTGGTGAATCTGAAAGGATGGGGGTTGGGAGAAGGAGGGTGAAGCCAGCCCCAAACCTGACTGGAAGAAGGGAGATTGGAGCCCCTCTGGCTTTCCCATCTCCTAGATTCTCTTCCCAGGCCCAGCCCTGCCTCTCACCTCTGTCTCCTCTAGTGGGCAGGCAGGGTTTTGTGGTTTTGAGCTGTGGAGGACTTGAAGCTCTTCCTCACATCCTCAGGTTGTCCTGATGTTCCTGCAGTTTTTCCAGTGGGAGAGGGAGACCTGGACCTGTCAGAGTTCTCACGAGCTGGTATAATCCAGCTTCAGCACATCATGACCTGTGCATAATTGGCCCAAGAATGCAAGACTGTTCAAATTCAAAAATCAATGAATGTATTTAACCATAATAACAAACTAAAGAAAAAGGCAAAAAACTATGAACCAAAAATTGTACTTAGTTCTACATTAAGCAAAATAAACCTGCCCAAACTGATGCTCTGACAGTATAGTCCACTTCAGGCACCACTGTGCTCTGTATCTCTTGTCCCCTTTGTAGCTTCATTGCTCTGATCATTGCCATTTCTTTACAAACACCTAGATTACACCTTCTCCCCATGGCCACTGATTACTCATCCAACATTTTTTAATAGATGCAATGACTCATTGGGAGGAGAGCTATTCCTAGCTCATGCAAAAAATATATTGAGGTGTAAAAATCTGTATAATTGACTCATAAATTTTCTGCACACACAATGACAAAGAAGTGTGTTGTCCATTTTTATTTCCATAACACACTCAGGATACTCTTCGTGAGGCCTTTTCTCTTGTATGGTTGCTCTAGTGGGGTCGTAGGATGGCAAAAGGAAGACCAGTTCTTCCTAATGTTTTGAGAGTAACCTTGGGTCAAAATCCTCTCATTTTTAAAATCTTTGTATCAACTTTTGACATATTACTTGGCACATCAAGAGATTCAGTGCATGTTTTGATGAATGAATCAAAGAGAATTTTGAGAATTCCTTGTTTGGCAAGGGTCTCAATTCAAGACTTTAGTGTGAGACTCAAATACTCACCATGGAAATGACTATTCCTTGAAAAGAGTGACAGTCCCAACTCCAGTATAGTGATGGTTAGCGTTTCTCTGCTTATTACAACGACATGTGTAAAATGAAGGGAATGGGGACATAGTATTTAAAATCCCCTAGAGAACATCTTTTAAAGAGATCTGGGCCACCCATAGCATCTGAAGAAGTCCTGTGGAGCTGGCAGAGTGTTGTGACGGACAATGGTTAGAGCTATGAGACTAGCTTTAGCACAGTTTTATTGTGCCTTAGGCTTTTGTGTGTTGTCTGTACACTTCAGTATGTTTGCTGTTTTTAAAAATCAGTGTATGAGTATACTTACATTAATGGGGTGAGGGGAACCTGGAACACAGTTTTACTCACTTAAGTTACTATTTATCTTTGAATTTTGACATATTGTTGGTCATATCTATGATTTATTTAATGCCTAATTCTTGATCATCTGCTTTGCTATGTGATTTCACTGAGAGAGAAATGGGGAGAGGTAGGCGTTCTCTGAGTCCTGGAATGGTAACATGACTTAATATGGTCTGTGAGATTTCAAAGATTCTTTGCAGGTGGGCTGAGAAGAGGATGTATCTGGCTAATTGAGAAAGCCAGACTGGGTGGGATTTCTCACCCCCAGAGGAGGTGAGGCCAAGAGACTTCTTCAGTTTACATGAAAAAACTTCTGAGTTTCCTGATTTGTTTGTCAGCTTTAGAAAAAGAAAGACAAGAACCTCTAATTATTTAGGGGCATTCTCCCCCTAAATCCAGATTTTTAGTTATCAAAAACATACCAAATTACTCCTCAGTGCTGATTATCCTTCAAGTTAAGCATCTTGTCTCAGGAACCTCTAGTCATAATAAATGGACACTTATGTCATAATCAAGTTTGAGTTCAGTGTTCTGAATACCTGAATAATCGTCATTTTCACATTGACTCCGATGTCTGTCTGTTCTAATTTGACTTAACGGAAGTTCTTCTCTATCAGGGATGGATGAATGAGATTTACAGCTATGATCCAGAAACTTACCACGCGACCTTGACACATTCAGTCTTTGTTCGACTTGAGGGTGGGACCTTAAGACTTTCAAAGCCCAATAAAAATATATCCAGGAGGGCAAGCTACAATGAAACAAAGACAGAGGTCACCTACATCAGCCAGAAAATCTACGACCTCTCAGACAGCAAGGTGAGCCCAATGAATTTTGGAAGCTTAGATGAGTAAAAAGCATTGGGAATCTTGGTTGCTTTACTGTATTTCCCCCTCTGTGTGTGTTTAAAGTATTTGTGTAATTTAGAGCAGTACCTCTCAAAGGTTAATATGCAGATGAATCACCCGAGCATCTTTTTAAATACAGAATCTGATTCAGCAACTATGAGTACAGCCTAAGAGTCTACATTTTTATGAACTCACAGGCAATACCCAAGCTGCTGGTCCGTGGACCACACTTCGAGAAGCAAGGGAATCATACGCTCTTCTGACTTTGAGAGTTAATTTTTTCAGTCAAACAAAGACATGTGCGATGGTGCTAGGGTAATAACTAATGGAGGCTCTGTAAATGTGAAATTATGGATGTGCAAAATAACTACATTTTGATAAAGTATTAATATACTTCTATTTTTGAGAAGTGTAAATTATTTGTTATTTGGAAAAGCTATAGGTTCTCTGTTCTTGTAACTTACGTGAGTGACCTTTGGGTTTCCCCAAAATGGCAGAAGTATTTAAAATAGTTTTTTTATAAATTCATTCTTAACTTGAGGTTAATAAACTCGAGCTTCCTATCTAGATCCAGTTTGATAAATTCTTTTTTTTCCCAGCTTAAATTTGGCCCAGAGTCTTTAAACACAGTTGATATCCTAACTAAGCTGATGATAATCCACTGAACAATTACTGTGCTACTGTTACCTGAAAATCATAGATCTTTGTAAGTCTTGCAAAATTCTTAAACATTTACTTTCTGGAATGATTTTGAAGAATAAGTTATTTCTAAAAATTTATTCCAGTTTCTATAGTCATGTTATAGACAGGTGGTAATTATTTCACATTCATCATTTTAGTCAAAAATACTGTAAATTTTGCGTTTATGCTCTGCACAGTAGTAATACACAAGATAGCCAGTTCTCAATTTAGTAAATAAATCTTTCCTCTTCCTCTGTAGATTTATCTTGTGCCTAAAAGTTTGGCTCGAAAACGAATCTGGAATAAAAAGTACCCTATTTGTATCGAGCTTGGTCGACAAGATGACTTTATGTCTAAGGCCCAGTCTGATAAAGAGACTTCTGAAGAAAAGCCACCAGCTGAGAGAGAGCTGGGAGGCGAGGACCCGAAGAAGCCATCCCACCCTCAGGAAGGAACAAGATCTGGCCAGCGGGATCAGATACTCTATCTCTTCGGGAGAACTGGCCGAGAAAAAGAGGAGTGGTTTAGGAGATTTGTTCTGGCATCTAAGCTGAAGTCAGAAGTCAGGAAGCCACCTGGTATCTCTGGAAGTAAACCAGGTAATGACACGTGTGCTAAATGCTTATGCATTTTTAAAGGGCCTTTGGGAGAATTGAGAGAGATTCCCAGGTAGGGAGGAAGGAAGCCCACCCTGAACTGATGACTATCTGGCACCTGAGGTATGTTCATGGAACATTTGCCTTGTAGGCTGATCACTGCAGTGCTTTGTACGCAATCATTTAACCAGTGAGGGAACCATTTACAGATGAATGGGTTTTTTGGTTTGTTTTTTGATTTACTTATTTATTTATTTTTGCTGTTGCTGCTTCCTTAAGGATTATATTTATTTTTACATGTTGTGGCTCCTCTAGGAGAAGAAGGAGCAGGAGAACCCTAGTTATAATAAGAAGGCAGGTGAAGTGGGGAGGGTATAGTTCAAGTGGTAGAGTGCATGCTTAGCATGCACAAGGTCCTGGGTTCAATCCCCAGTACCTCCTCTAAAAATAAATAAATAAACCTAATTACCTCCCCCAGCCAAAAAAAAAAAAAAAAAAAAAAAGAGAGAGAGAGAAGGTTTTTAAAAATCTACAAAATAAAAAAGAAGGCAGGTAAGAAGGTAGCTTGTGCTCCCAAGCTCCTGGCCTTCAACTTGGCCTCCAAGCCTGAGATCCCCATCGAAGCCAGGAATTCTCTGGCCTCCTGACTCACTGCATTTGCATTACTCACCATGCACCTCTGTTCATTTTCTGTCCCTCTGCCCCATGTACTCTGCTTGGAACGTCACTGAATCTCTCACTGTTCTCCAAACATATTGTGCCCTGTCATTGCTTTTAGCATATGCTGTTTCCTCTACCCGGAATGCTCTTCCGTCACCTAGCTCAGGAAAATGCCAACTATTTCTTCAAGAGAGTCCAGAGATCACTACCTATGAAAGTCAGTCCTGGGCTGCGTGCCTCTCAGCTCTCTTGGGCAGAAGTACTCACCCTCTTCTTTCTGAAAGCCCTTTCAGTCATGCTTCAGTTACAGTGCTTATTACAGAAAACTGTAATTTATTTGCCTGGGTGCCTGAGTTCAAGGGCAGGGATTGTATATGTCTTATTCTTCTTTTCATTGTGGAGCCCAGAGAAAGTGCTTGACAAAAAATTTGTTGAATGAAAGATGGTGTGTTTGGAATTGCCATACGCCGTGGAGGGACAACTAGCCTTCTGCCCACTTGCCATGTGCCCCGTGGGGGTGTGTCAATCCTTTATTTGACCCTAAATGATTACCAGGAAAAAAAGAAAAAGGTACCTACCTACCAGATGTGTGTATGGCTCTTGTTACTCTGAATTTTCTTGGAGAAAATTTTTTTAAAAAAGAACTATTTAAAAAAATTATCTATTGTTACAGTGGGAGGTGTCTTGCAGGGTGGGAAATAACCTTGTAAATGTTTTTCAAACACTCATATATATCATTTTAGCTGCTTTTCAGCTGAACCCAGTGGAGTTTGTTCTGTGTTCCATTTATTTTGCAGTCCTTTTCTTCATCTGTATTAACAGCCATCACTTTTTTGCTGCAGGGGTTTTGCCCTCACACAGCCGGCACAACAGCCCCTCCGGGCACCTGACCCACAGCCGCAGCAGCAGCAAAGGCAGCGTGGAGGAGATCATGTCCCAGCCGAAGCAGAAGGAGCTGGCGGGCAGCGTGCGGCAGAAGATGCTCCTGGACTACAGTGTGTACATGGCCAGATGTGTCCCCCAAGAAAACCGAAGCCCCCAGAGGAGCCCTGTGCAGAGTGCAGAGAGCAGCCCCACAGCTGGGAAAAAGGTAACGCTGGCTGCCAGGGTGTAGCTTTTCTCCTCTTGGACTCATTTCCTCATACATGGGCCCTTCGAGTGCTTCTTGTCCCAGGCCCTATTCTAGGCCTTGGGGACACAGTGATGAACAAGACAGAGGAGGGCCCTGCCCTTCAGGAGCTTGTACCCTAGTCAGGGAGAGAGCGAGAAACAAATGTCGGGTGCTGATAAGGATTAAAATAAAGCCAAATAAGGGAGGATGGGAAGTGGCCAGAACTGCTATTATAGGTTGGTGGTCAAGGAAGGCCTCTTTGAGGACATGACATTTGGGCAGAGACCTGACCAAAGTGAGGAAGTGAGCCCTGGTGATCTGTGCGGGAGGAGCATTCCAGGTGCAGGGAACAGAAAGTTCAAAGGCCTCGAAGCAGGGATGTGGTTGAAGTTTTCAACGAACTGTGATGAGTCTAGATGGGTGACCGTGAGCAAAGGACAGAGAGGCAGGGCCTCATCAGATCAGATCCTGGGAAGCCCTGGGAGGGTTTTGAGCAGGCAGTCGTGGTGGAGTGGCTCTCCATGGAGAGTGGAGAGTGGGCACAGGAGGAAGAGGGTGGGTGGGCCATGGTCATGGCAGTGGAGAATGGGGCTGGCATGGAGGTGGTCATAGCTGGGGGTGAGAAGTGGCTGCCTTTGGGATCTGTGCTGGAGGAAAGCTGGCTGGATTTGCAGACGAATTAGATGAGGGGTGGAGAGAACCAGAGGAGGCAAAGATTACTTCTAGCTTTTGACGTGAGCAACTGGGTGATCAGTAGGGAAGTTCACAGAATCATTAGCAGTTGAGGTCTGATTCCTCAGTAACACTGTTCTTGAATTCTCAAACTCCTCAGCTGTGTCCACTGCTTCTTAAGGTTTACCATAAGCATTATTTCCAAAGTGTAACAGCTGGACAGTGACTCAAGATCATCTGTGATAAGATAACTATAAGCTGCCATATGCCAGACTGTTCACTACTTTAATAGAATTACTCAGATCCCTTGAATCGTCTTGTAAACTAGATCATATCCTTTCCATTTTGTAGATGGAGAAACCGAGCCTTATGGAGGTTTAAGTAGCTTAATGTCACAGTTGCTGGGTGATGGAGTGTACAGAATCTGACCTGAGACTCCAAGGCCCTTTGGCTGCCACGACTGCCATCGTGGTGGGTGGTTCTCAAACGGTGCTTGACCTGAGCCCCTGCCACCCCTCCCACTCAGGCTCTAAGGCACAGCCTCTTGCCTGTGGAGCATGAGGCCTGTTTTTCCCATGTTCAGTCACTGAAGTATTTGACATCTTACAGTGACTATATTTCAGTTAATGGGAAGCATTTGATGCCTTCCTCTTTGTGCCTTCAGCCATTATTCATTCTGTTGACCTCTTCAGCGAGGAGGAGGCCCTAGACCACCCCCCCAACTCGCCCCAGCCTCCTTTGTCAGGGTCCAAAAAAGACCATAAACCTTTACCTGCCTCTGATCCACTGCGTCCACCTCTGACCTAAGTTATCAGGTAGAGTGGGAAGGAGGCCTCCCTCTAAGCTAGGGTGGTACAATTTAAAACTGTTCTAGAAATGTCCTACCAGTGTTTACCACCAGTGAATCCCACCCCTCCCAATTCCCTTTCTCCCTGGGCTATCAGCTGTCTGGATTCTTATTAGACTCAGAAAAATCAGGAGGAGAATTGTGTGATGTAGGAAAATGATCTCATAAAATGCTTGTTTTTTTTTTTTTTAAAGAATTCCATAAATTAAAATAGAAAAGTTTTAGAACATTGTTTCCTTGGTATGTGTTACACCTGCTTGTTGTAGCATGTAATCACTGGGGTCTGTGGAAGCCCCAAGAGGGGCTGGGAGACCCTGATGGCACACAGTCAGGCCCTTGACCTAGCGACCTAGTGTTGCTCTCAGTGGGGTGGGGGGGTGGGGTCTCTGTTACAAACCTTTTTTCCAGGTACTTGGCACTTACCCCTTTAAGCACCAAAACCTTTCTTTCCCCTTCTAAATCTGATGAAAATCTTTAAAAGCCACATTGCACTTTCTGGCCGCCTTAGGCAGAGCTAGGCAAGAATGATTTAATCTTCTCTTGATGATTTAAAGATGGAAGTTCAGGCCTGTCGTCATGCAGGGCTACCAAGGTCAGAAGGCCTTTGGCCCCGGTCTGCGCCATTCCGCGCCACAGACCTTGCAGTGTTTTCTGTCGGTATCAGTTGGCTGGTGTTGGTGTGTGTCCCTCTAGTTGCCTTTCATTGAGCTCTGTCCCCGTCTCCCACCCCTGCCCTTAATTTAATGATTCTAATCTGCACAGGCTAGGAAACCAGAGAGCTGGAATTGTGTGAACAGAGATAACTGTCTTTGAAAGATGGCTGTTGAAGAAATTGCATGAACTTCAGTGCTGGGCTCCACCTCCACGCAGCCTGCCTGGAGCAGGTGTGGGCTGGCAGGGGTGGTCTGGTAGTTAAGAGGGTCTTGAATAAGGTCGAGGTGTGGTGTGTGTTTTTTGTTTTAGTTCAGTTACTGCATAACAAATAGCCCCAAAAGAAGTGGCTTAAAATAGTAACAGTGATTTACTTTGCTCACAAATTTGTAATCTGACCAAGCTTAGCTGTGACGCCTTCTCTCTGCTCCACGCGGTGTCAGCTGGGGAGGCTGGACTGGGGGCTGGAGGACCTGCTTCCAAGATGACACTTGCGTGGCTGGTAACATGCCGGGTGTTGGCTGGGAGCTCAACTAGAGCTGAGGGCTGAGGGCCTCTGGCCTCGGTTCCTCTCCACGTGGTCTGAGCTTCCTTCAGCGTGGTGACTGGGTTCCGAGCGCAGGTGTCCCTAGAGAAAGAGCCAGGTGGGCACTGTATTGCCTTTTATGACCTAGTCTGGGAAGTAAAACAATGTCACTGATCCTGCTCCATTAGTCAGAGTAGTCTAAGTGCCCTCCCAGCTTCAAGGAGAGGAGCAGAGAGTCCATCTCTTGCTGAGGGAATTGCAAGTTCTTGGAAGAGCATCTGGGATGGGAAATATTGCACCATTTTTGGAAAGTAAGGTCTGCTACAGTGTTCCTACACTCCTTTCATTACTTTTCATGCTTCCCTTTATACGTCGGTGGAGATAGTTCTTTACTAGTTTTTAATTTTGCAGTTAGAGCAGATGAGGACCTTTACCCTACCCCCATCTTTGATTTTCTTTTCTTTTCTGTGCCCATGAAGCATTAACATGGTTCCAAAAACCAAAGCTATACAAAGACATATTCAGAAAAGTGCTGTCTCCCGCACCGTCCTGCTTCTGTTCACCCACGCCATCCTCCCCAATAGTGAACCAGTCTCCCTGGGCTCTGCTTCATCCTCTCTGGGTTTACTTCCCTGTCGGTCTTACTCAAAGGATAGCACGTTATGGATACTCTTTTGCATGTTGCTTTTTTCACTTACCAGTACGTTCTGGTAATCACTCCACCTCAGTTCATAGATATCTTCCCTTCCTCTTGTTTTCAAGCAGCTGCAAAGACTGACTCCACTGTGTGAATGTTCTGTAGCATAGTCCATCTCCCTCTTATATGGGCATAGATGTGGTTGGTAATGTTTTGCGATGATGAACAGTGCTGCAGTGAGCAACTGTGTATTTGTGTTTTTGTGTTATTGGGGGGTGTATCTTCAAGGTGAAGTCTTAGAAATGGCACTGCTAGATCAGAAGGTAGCCTCACATGTAGTTTTATTAGATGTTGCCAAGTTCCTCTCAGAAAGGATTGCACCAGTGTTTATTCCCACCAGTAATAAGAGTGCCTGTTTCCCCAGTTTCACCGAATGTGGACCTTTTGGATTAGTGCTCATCCTTCCTGCCAGAGACAGCCAGATTATTTTTTAAGGTCCATATTGCCTCTGGTATCTTGAGTTCAAGAGGAACTCAAAGAGCTCAGGAAACACAAAGGAACCTTTGACATCTCTTCAGGTTACACTGTCTCCTGTATAGCACAAGGAACTATATTCAGTTTCTTGTAATGAACCGTAATGGAAAAGACTATGAAAAAAATATAAATGTGTGTGTGTGTGTGTGTGTGTATAACCGAATTGCTTTGCTATACACCTGAAACGTGCTTATAAATCAACTACACTTCAGTAAAAAATAAGAATTTTAAAATAATCACCCAAAAAATGATTAACATGGAAACAAACAAAAGTTACAGTGTCTCTTCATCAGGGTTGGCCACCACTCAGATGCTTACCCAGGGTAGCACACCCCCTCCTCTTTCACAGACGGAGCCTGGGACACAACTCCCCACCCCTCAGCCCTGCTGCCACCTCTTACAGGCCATGTTCAAAGCACCTCTTACCCTGAGGGCCCCAGATCTAATGGTAACATCCAAACACTTGGCCTCCTTTCTCACACGTTGCCTAGTGCTAAACTAGGTCAGGAGGTGAGTGGGGCCACTGTGCTCAGAAGCCAAACCAATGTTAGGAACACCCAGTGATAATTAGTACGTATAGACTAGATTTGTGTTAAACAATGCTAAAGCACTTTTTGTAGTTATTCTTACCCATAATAATTAACAAAATGTTCCAGAGATTCTGCATATTGAGGTAACTTTGGAGCTCAAAGTTTGAGTTACAAAATACCACTATTTTTGGAGGAAGGGCCCGGTTCTCCAGATGTTCTGTGGTTGGTGGTTGGTGGTTGGTCGCAGAGCCCTGACTGGCCCTCGTGACTCTACTTTATCTCACATACACGAGCTGTGCCAGCCTCTGAAGCCTCCAAACCCTGTGACCTTGGTGCCATTTTCTCTCTTCTCAGGCAGCTTAACCGCTGCAGCAGTGAGGCCGTGAGGCCGGCTGAGGGGGCCCAGGGCTTTAGCATCTTGTTGAGGTTGTCTGCTTGGTTTGAACAGATTTAAATAGTAACTCAGACAACAAGGAAATAGGAAACTCTCGTTTTAAACATGTCTCAAGGTGGAGAATCAAGATAATGAACGTACCCATCACCCTCAGAACGTCCCTCATGCTCTTATAATCCCTCCCTCTGCTCATCCCAGTTTAAAAAGTGTTGCTCCACTATCTTTGGTTTACGATAGACATGCTGCCATCCTTATCTTTGTCCTTGGAATGTAATACGTCTTTTTCTCTGGCCATTTTTATCTTTATCACTGGTTTTGAGAAATTTGATCATGATATGTCTTGGTGTAGTTTTCTTCATGTTTCCTATGCTTGGAGTTCATCAGTCTTCCCAGATCTGTGGATTTATAATTTTCATCAAATTTGGCAAATTTTTGGATATTATTTCTCCAATTACATGTACATTAAAGCTGATTAAAGTTGTCTTACATTAAAAAGAAAAAGTCTAAAGGTGGGATAGTATTAACGGTAGTGTGGGTACCTCAGGAAGGGAGACCCCACAGGCAGCCTGCAGTTTTGCTCGGGGTGTGAAGCCCAGGAGGCTGCCTGTTCTGTGTGCCCTGAAGTGGCCTTCCTGGGAGAGAGGACCGTCAGTGAGGTGGTGCTGTGTTTGTCCCCCAAGGTGAGGCTCTGGTGTTCAGATCACATCAGGCACTTGCATGTTCCTTTTCAGTGGAAGGTTTTAAGAAATATTTAGAGATGATAGAGGCTGCCCCATGTTTGGAGAGTCCTGTCTTCATTATTATTAGTTCCTCTTATTCTCTTGTTACCTATTAACTGGATCATAAGATAGTACTTCCTGTTTGGTGTTATCAGGAGATGAGAACTCTACAGAGCAAACAGGAATCAAATAGGAACCAAGAAATCTTAATTGGCAGGGTGGTTTCCCAAGGCTTTGCCTTTCCCTCCTCAGAGTCGGCTTTTGAAACATTTAAAAATGGAAATTGCAAAGTGCTTATCATTCAATAAGTAAGAAATATGAAGCTATATATCCAATTTTAAAATAAATTTTAGAAAGGATACAGACAAGAGTGCCAAGACGATTCAGTGGGGGAAAGAATAGTCTTTTCAACAAATAGTGCTGAAACAACGGGACATCCACATGCAAAGGAATGAGTTTGGACCCCTTCCTCACACCATATGCAAAAATTAAGTCAAAATGGATTGTACACCTCAATGTAAGAGCTAAAACTATAAAACTCTTAAAACACAGGATTAATCTGTGATTTGGGGCTAGGTAAAGCCTTCTTAGCTAAGTGCACGAAAAGTGCACATAGCCAAAGGAAATACAGATAAATTGGACTTCATCAAAATTAAAAACTTTAGTGCCGCAAACAGCACCATCAAGAAAGTGGAAAGACAACCCAAAGAGTCTGCAGATCATACGTCTAAGGGTCTTGTACCTAGAATATATAAAGAACTCTTGCAACTCAATAGTAAATGGTAAATAGCTCAAGTAAGAAATGGACAAAGGATCTGGATAGATATTTCTCCAAAGAAGATACACAAATGGCCAATAAGCATATGAAAAGATATTCAAGGTCATTAGCCATCAGGGAGCTGCAAGTCAAAACCATAATGAGAGACTACTTTTAAACCACTCTGATGGCTAGAAAGAAAAAGACATGATAACAAGTACTAGTGAGGATGTGGGGAAACTGGCACCCTTGTTCAGCAGTACTGTAAAATGATGCAGCTGCTGTGGAAAACAGTTTGGTAGTTCCTCAAAATGTTAAACAGATTTGTATGATCCAGCAATTCCACTCTTACGTCTATCTCTGAGAGAAATGAAAACGTAGGTCCACACAAAAACTTGTGCACAACTGTCCATAGCAGGGTTATTCCAGTAGCTAGAAATGGAAAACAACTGAAATACCCATCAGGTGGAGAAAGGGTGAAGCGTGGTACATGCACATGGTAGAGAATACTATTCTGCAATGAAAAGGAGTGATGTGCGGACACACACTGCAGCGTGGATCACCTTCACAACATCACGCTTAGTCAGAGAAGTCAGTCACAAAAGACCACATATTGTATGATTCCGTTTATACGAAATGTCCAAAGTAGGCAAATTCATTGGGACCAGTTAGTGGTGGGTTGCCTCTGGCTGTGGGGATGGAGTTGGGAGTGACTGCTAATGGGTACAGGGTTTCTTTGGAGGTAATGAAGATACTCTAAAATTGTGATGATAGCTTCATAACTCTGAATATACCAAAACCCACCAATTATGCTCTTTAAATAGGTGAATTGTATGGTATGTGAATTATATCTCAGTAAATCTGTTTTTAAAAAAGGATACAAAAACCACATTAGTTTTTTTTAAGTTCTGTACTCTTGGAAGTGTATATATACATTGAAAAAGACTGAAAGGAAATATAGTTTAAGTGTTTTAAATAATTGTGTCTGAACAGGGAGATTATGGTTGTTTTCTGCAATAAATATACTTGTTTTTATAATTGGCAAAGCAGCTAATGGTGGGGAGTGTGTGCCTTCCGCTGTGCCTTCTCCTTTGTGAAACCCTCGTGGCACCAGATTATGGGTGACCAGACCTTAGCAGCAAAGCCACTAAGCTCTCTTTGTCCCCAAAAAGCTGGGCTGATCTCCTGGCTATTTGTAATAGAAAAGTTATGCTACAAAACTAAGTAAATCTGTAGTACTTTATTTTTGTAGTTTAGTTTTTGATAAAATATCTCCCAAGAGCTACTCAGACGCCTGTTATAGCCCTGCTTCGGCTTCAGGCCGCTGAACTCTCCAGACTTTGTTTTGGAAGCCATTTTTAGAAACTCACCCTTTCTGCACGTACATCAGTAGTTGAACTGGTGAGATGAATATGCTTCTCACATTCCTTCCTGCAGCCAAACAGCAACATTAGGAAATGTATGCACATTTTTTTTAAGGTTTTAAATTTTTATGACTTTCATTGGAAGTGAGTTCTTTCCAGCAGCGTGTTGAATCCAGATTTTGTTCATAAAGTTGCTTTGATGCGTTGTCAGTGTTCTGCTGCTCATGGGTTTCTCTTTGTTCCCAATGAGTCTGTGGAGAGAAGCCTGCATTAGAAGAAGGAGCTGTTGAAAAGGAAAAACAACCTGTTTGTCAGTTATTTCAGAAATTTGTTTCCACATCATATGCCTTTGGCTTGGACAAAAGTTGTGAAATAGCCTTTGTTTCATGCTATTTTGTCTTAAACCTGTTTCCTGTGAATAACTAGGGTTGTAAGGAAAGGTTAGTAAAGGGTCAGCTCTCCCACATGAGAAGGGGAAGAGTAACCTCTTCTCTTATGCAGCCTCCATATCTGAGTGAGACATGCAGTGACCTGCGTGGGCAGCGTCTTGGCACAGGCTGGAAACCCCGGGGAGGAGGGCATTGTCCCCGGGGGAGTGTTTACTCAGAGGTCTGTGTAGATGGTCTGATGTGACTCAGAGACAGTGATCTCGGAAAAGCTAGACAGATCTCCTTGGGGACAGGGCAAAGACATTCAGGCAGAGAGAAATGTGATTCCAAAAAGCACGTACAGCTTGTGGCATGACTGAGCACTCGCTGGGCCCAGACTTCCACTGGTCCGTCTGGGACCTGGTGGTAGAGGTGCCTTGGTTAACATCAGAAGACTTCACAGCACGAGGGAAGCACAGAGAGAATGCTCGAGCACCATGCAGATGAGTCAGGCAGAGCTGTGTCTTCTGAAATGCATTGACCACCAGGTATTATTTTTTAAACCAGAGTACTTTTTCTTTTTTAATGAAACTCACCGACATTCGTAAGGGAGCACTTTGAAAACACCCAAATTTGAAGGACTCCTAGGACATAGAATATTGTCCCTTATATGCAGTAACATGAGATTGAAAAGTGCAAGTGAACCCCCAGGTCCCCAGAGATGGAGACGGCACAAGCTCTGAGAAGACTGGAGGACAGAGGGTGCTGGGCAGCCCGCCCGGCCCTGCGCAAGCTCAGTGCCCGGGGCATCTGGTCAGACCCTAAAGACTCCAGGCTTCAGGACAATCGCAGCTGGGTACCTGCCATAGACCTTTAGGGCTCTCACGGGCCGTCAGACCTCTCGGTGTCACATCCACAAGCACCAAGCTACCTGTGTACTCTGCCCCCGCCTAGGACACAGCTGTGCTGGGGCACAGTCCTGGCTGCCCACGACAAGCAGCACTGGTGTGAGCCCACACGTATGGGGCACAGAGGCGGTGAGGTGTCTGGAATATGTGATGGCTGCAGGCAGCCCGTGAGAGCAGGACACATGCATTTGTATAAATCACAGAAGCAGGAGGAAAGGTGAGCAATTCACAGATTCCTGCATTTCTAGTTCTTTTGGTCTTTGCTTTCCAAGGCTAATTGTTTCTACAAGGCTGTCATCTAATTAGAGACCTCGGCACAGGGACATATCTGTCACACCAGGGACAAGTCACACCCCCTTCCTCCCACAGGACAGAGCAGGTGGAGGACAGGGAGGAGGCTGTGAGGCAGGCTGTGCTGATGAATTAGGGGCCTTGGGCAGGGCACTGAGAGGTTCCGAGACTGTTTTCTCCTCCCTCAAAAAGAAGTAAAAGTTCTGTCCTGGTTTTCACGAGATGTAAATGAGGGGACCTAAGAAGGAGTCTTATCATAGGGCCTGGCGTGGGGTCAGTGGACACCACCAAGCATCACTGCACTGCCACACTGCCCGTGGATGTCACCACCACTCCTCCCTTCTTCACCCCGACCCTGGCCCTCTTCGGGCAAGAGTCCATAGTCTGGTACTTAGCCTTGGAAATTGGAGACTAACAGGGTTTTCTCTTTTCCCACCTTGCACATTGGCCATGACGGATGTTTCAGATGGACTGTATCAATGGAGGTGAGGCCCAGGGTGTTTCACTGGGCTGAGATGATGGGCGGGAACAGCTGTAGGAGTTCCACAGAATTCCTCTCTCTAATCCAGGGCTGTGAGTCTCAACCTCACCTGTTCATGACATTGGTGAGAGAGCTTCTAAAAGCCCTCATACCCCCACTTAAATTAGTATCTCTGGATATAGGACCCAGACACCAGCGTTTCTGAGCACCCCCTGCCCCTCTCCCAGGTGAGTCATGACCTCGTAAGAGTCAGGCTGAATGTGAGAGTCTGGGCATTGGGAGACTCTGGGGCTGCCTGGTGAGACCAGCTTGACAGTTACACGTCCTGGGAGCCTTAGCTGGAAGGGAGATAGGCAGACATTTGATCAGATAAATCATTGATTCAGGATGTTGGTACCAAGCTAATCAAGGTGGGGGGGGCAGAGTATTACGGCTGAGCTAATTGTATGAAAATATTAGCTGGTTCACAAGAAGACTGGTAGAAAAAGAAAATAGTCAAAGAGGAGTTTTTTTTTTATCTCTGACGGTGGCTTTTGTTGCCCTTTTTCTATTCTCTGACATAACTTGGGACTTGTAATTTATAGGGAGAAAACACAACTCATGCGGTCGCGCATCTCTAGGGGGAGGAACCTTTAGTGACTTTATAAAAATAAGCACCTGTCTTGTTCTCCAGTTGCTTTCTAGCTAATTTTGGTCCCTTTTCTTTCGCCAGTTGCCAGAGGCTCCACCCTCCGAGGAGGAAGAACAGGAAGCCTGGGTGAACGCCTTGCTTGGAAGAATGTTTTGGGACTTCTTAGGAGAGAAGTACTGGTCTGATCTGGTGTCTAAGAAAATCCAAATGAAACTCAGCAAAATAAAGGTATTGTTTTCCATACCAGAGGCTTCCAATTCATCATGTATCTTAATTTCTGGAAGTTTTGTACCCTTATATCCTAAGTGAAAAATAATTTGGTTTAAAGCATGTAACAAATGGGAGTAGTGAGTTCTTATCAAACAACATGTGTGGGCTGTGCCCTTGACCGTAGGACTAAGTGCATCTGGGGATTTAGTGCATGTTCCTGTTTGTTTTTTCCTGTTCTTGCCCTCATTGTTTATCCACTCCAGGTGGTGATCCAGAATTTGGTTTATGAAAACGTGAGCTTTTGTAGCTGGTTTGTTGTATAAAATTTTCTGTCTTTTAAGTTAGTAATGAGCTTAAGTTGTATGCCCGGAGAGCCCACCGAGCCTCACAGTCTTGGCCACGTAGCATATGCTCTGAGGAAAATGCCAGACTGCTTAAAACCTCTTTCTCAACTCCCTCTCAAAGCTGAGAAGGTTACTGTTGCACTCTGAATGTGTCTGCATTTGACCTTTACTTCTGGCCAGATGGTATTTTATTTTGGGCTCCCTCTTTGCTGAGGAAACAGTCCTGGTGCTGTTGTAGGCCCACTTGGAAGTGAGTTTAAACTTGCATAAGTATTCTTCATGATTGCCACTAAAAGACTCATTTAGTACCACCTTTACCAACCAAGAAATCTTGTATAGGTTACTTTCAAGTAAGTCTTTGATCCAGTGAAGACCCAATCAAGAGTGAGTCACTTTGGTCTCCAGATTGTCACTGAGAGCTTAGCTTGCTGTCAGCAACTTAAGTCAGTGGCTCTTTTTGGGTCATGGATACCTCTGAGAAGCAGAAACATACGGGCCCTTTCCCTAGAAAAACGCACTTTGACCCAGCTTATTGCCCGCGATTTCAGAGAGTTCAAGGACTCCAAGTTAGAAATCTGTGAGCTAAGGTAAATCATATTAAAAGGAAAATGTAGGCATGGAGGAGCTTTGACTTGATTTCTGTCATTCTTTGGGTCATGAACAGGGCCTTTCCTGCCTCAGTCAGGCTCTCTCTGCCACTGTGGCCTCGTGTCATCCCTTCCCCAGCCCCCGATGAGAAGGAGGGGCTGCCTCCAAAGCTGGAAGAGCAGATCTTGAGGCAGGAGTCGGGGCAGGGATTCAGGAGGGCTCTGTTGAGGGTCAGCCTGTTGTTCTCGGGGTGAGTTGAGGGTTGAACCCGCTCTGCCAGCCAGGTCTGGGGAGGGGAGCAGGAGAGGAGAGGCTGGCAGCCAACCTGGAGCCCCCTCAACCTCTTCCCCTTTTTGGAAGATGACGGAGGGCTTGAGTTCCTGGGTCCAGGCACATGGGTGGGGCTGGTGCTCCTCTTTTCCTGAAGACTGTTCCCTGAGCAGGAGGGCTGCGGGATCTGGCACAGGGCGACAGAAAGCGGGGCCTGTCTGAGCATGCAGGTTCTAGCGTGGACTCGGAGAGGGCAGGGAGCCATGGTCCTCTCTGACAGCGGAAGTCCCCGGAGCCTCTGCCCTCCCGGGGTGGTGGGGGAGTTTCATCTTCTCCCTTTGCTGGCCATGTGGGCTTTCGCAGGCCACAAACTTAAACTCCCTTTTGTTTTTTGAGGTCAGAAGTGCTGGGAGGTTAGGATGGAGAAAAGTGACCTCGATTCAGCTGGAACACCAGCTGTACCCCATCCGTTGCCAGCCTCAGCACCTCCCACCCTCCACCCCAACCTGAGCTGCGGCCCCGTGAAGTGCCCTGCAGACCAGAGGGGACCCTGGCAATGGAATAAACAGGAAGGCAGTAGGACATGAGTTTAGTTCTGAACCTGCCACCACCCCTGCCAAAAGAACTCTTAATATCACCAATATCCAAGTGTCCCTGGGAAGGGCTGTTCCTTAAACCTAGTAGTGGGTATTGGTTCATGGCCAGTCAACGGCCAGAATGACTGGAGGAGCCTGAGCTGCCCGCTGTGACAGAGATCTCCCCTGGTTTCTTTGAAGGCCTGACGCAGGGAGAGCTCTTTGCTGGCCTTGCCCTGCACCCTCACCTGTGATAACGATTCATAAAAAGCAGCCCTGTGTGTGTATCTGGCACCCAGTGATGCGTTTAAAATGAGCTGAGTTTCTGCCCCACCAGCAAGTACACCCTGGGCCTCGGCTGGCTGCTCCAGCACCACTTGGAGCCCTCAGGAGTTGTGGGCCTTGGTGCCCTTGTCAGCAAATGCAGCTTTTACTACATACGGCTTCTGACTCACCCCTCACCTACCTGGAGAACATCCAGTCCCCAGCTGGGTTTACCCAGGGGGATAGAGAACACACAGTGGGTTCCTGTCTCACTGCGGTGCCCTTTAGGGGGGAAGAAGAGAGTCTCTGGTTGAAAAGAGCAGGAGGAGGAGTGACCTTTCCTTGCCTTCCCCTGTAGAGCAGGAAGGAAGCGGCTTTAGGGCCTGCCTGGTCCTGAGAGTTTTGATTCAGCTCAGAGATCTGAGTAAGGGGGAGGGGTGATTGGCTAGAGATGTTCTAGGATCTGAGTTGGGTACTCAGGTGAATAAATAGAAAATGAGGTGCTGCTGATCCCCCCTCCCGCCCAGTTCTGCTTCCTGGCAATCAGTGCCCACCCCACCCCCGCCGAGGCTTTCTCAGTCCCAGTCTGTCAGTTCCCGCCTTCATCTTAGGTCGCACCTCAGGTCCTTCCCCTGCCCTCGTGGGGGCCCAGGAAGCAGGACAGGGTGAGGTGGGAGGCTGGACAGGGCACAGGGAGAGACACCACGTTCCTTCTGTCTGCATTCCCTCTCACTCCCCTGGCTCAGTGTCGACTCCTGTTCCCATAGAAACCTGGCGTGCCCCTGAAACACTGGGTATTAGAGTGCCAATAATAGACAAAAAGGACTGGGGCAAGGGTGTAAGATTTTGGCTACACTCTTGACCGAGTAGCATTCTGTAGGCTGATTGGGAGGCCAACCACCACATAACATTGATGCTTTGGAAAAAGGTTTTCCAAATAAAGCAACCGCCAATTCAAAAATGCACATTTGAACACTGCCTCTAGTCAGTTGTCCACCTCACACGTTATAACCTCTTTAAATTAACACCTCCATCCCCACAAAAAATGAAAGATGAAGTTCTCTGACTGGTGAATCCTGAAAGCATCTAAGTATCTCTGCAGAGAGACAGCTGAAGAGGCCCAGCCAAAATAGATATTAAATCCACACCTGGCTAGATGCTACCTCGTTTTATGGGAAATGTTCAGCATATGTTCAATTTTTTAAAACTCTTAATTATATTCTAAATTTTACAAAATTATTCTAACATTCAGCTGGAGCAGTACTCATGAGAATAAGAAAATTATGGTGGGGAAGAAAAGAGAGGGACTTGCCAGATTTAAAAATGTGCTTTAAAGCTACAGTAGCAGAAGCAGTTTGATACTGGTGGGAACAGAGTGCAGTGGAATTTCATACTGAAAGGTGGCATCGCAGGTCAGCAGGGAAAGATGTGGTTGTTCAAAAAGTGGGTTGACACCAGATTGGCCCTTGGGAAGAAAATTAAGGTGGATCCCTAATTTACATCTTGCACTAAAATTAAGAGTGGACTAAAGATTTCTTTGCGTATACAAACACATACATAAATCCAGGTGGAGGAAACGCAGATGGGTTAGTTTTGTGCTCTTGAGGTGAGGTAGGAATGGCCGGGCATGACAGCAGTGCTCTTGTGCAGGGTAAATGCCTGCTGCTGCTGCACTAATTGGGGTCCCAGCAGGAAGCAGATGGCGCAGTCAGATGGAGCGGGCTGAGGGGGGAGTTTCACAAAGGGGGAGGTTTATAAAGGGTGGGCCGATGTAGGGACACTGAGAGGCACAGCGCGGCAACCCAGGGCTGGCAGCAGCGGGGAGCCGTTACCATTCCCTGAAGGGGCGAAAGTTGGGGGCAGTTACCCAGACTCGGGCAGGGAGGCTGTGGGGAGAGGGCTGCCGGTCTGCCAGGAGCTGTGGCTTCACTAGCGGGAGGGGACGGATGCCCCACAGTTCTCTTCTCCATGGACCTCCCGCCGCCCCACGGGCCTCTCAGGGTGCAGTGAGGAACTGGAATCCAGGAGGGCAAAGGGAAGACACACAGCGTGGGGTTATGGGGTGTGATCTTTTTTTCCAAAGATTTGAGTACATGTTGTGAGTTGGCCTACAAGAAATGTTGTGATTTCTTAACTCCCCACTAGTAGTCTGAGACTATAGCCAACTCTGGGCGTTATTAGCCTGTGACCCGCGGGACTGGTTCCTTCTCCAAGTCTCTGGCCACTTTTCAGAGGAGCCTTCGCTGACCTCCTTATCTAAAATACCCCAGGTTCCCTCTGTCCCATTATCCACCTTATTTTCTCTGTGGCTGTAATCACTCTTGAAGTTAGATTATTTGTCTACTTGTTTATCTGTTTCTGCCTCTTCAATACAAACTCCACGAGAGGTTGACCTTGCCCGACTCGTCCACGGCTCTCTCTGTAGTACAATGCCTACTATGTGGTATGTGCACGATAAATGTGGGTTAAAGCAATGTGTCCCCCAACCCTTCACCATCGTTCCCTCTGGGAGTATGTTGAGTTCTAACACTTACCAGGTTCCTGACATGCCTCACTGGTTGTTTGTGTCTCTTCTCTAGCTCCCCTACTTCATGAACGAGCTAACTCTGACGGAACTCGACATGGGGGTAGCTGTGCCAAAAATCCTTCAGGCCTTCAAGCCTTACGTTGATCACCAAGGTAACTCTTCATTGACTCTAACGAGGAACTGAGCTATCTACTTATGCTTGTGTGAAAATGTTTCCATCACTGCAGATTGAATACCAAGGCTTTGTTTTTGGGGGCAGTTGGGGGCTTTTTAACCATCTATCTTGTGTTTCATGTCTTCCGTTATTCACAGTCACAGCCTGACGCTGATGGGGAGTAGATCAGGACTCCCCCCTCCTCATCCTTCTTGTCTTCTGGATCCTTACAGGTTAGAGATGCCCACATGCCAGTTATGGGGCCTGAGCTTTGGTGTGGCCCGGTCCTGGACGGCTACAGCTCTTGCCTGGGTGGGAGACAGTGGGCTGCATTTCAGGCTGCTCACTCCGCGCGGCCTCACGTGCGCACCTGCCCCGCCCTGGACTCTTACCCCAGGAGCTGCCTCTCCTCAGATGTACTGATATCTCTACCTTGCCCTAACTTCTAGGGTGCACATTCTTGGAGCTTCGAGTTTTACATCTTTCTGTTCTTTGCCACTCCTAGTAGGTGCTCAGTAGGGGTTTGAAAAATGAAGACTTATATTGTCAGACAGTATTTTGAGAGTAAGGCTCTGTGCTTGAGGGAAGTCCTCAAAACTGGCTTTTAAGACATACCGACACATTATTTATGCCTACTTGTGTATGTGTGTGTGTGAAAAGTTGATTAGAATGTGTGAAGAGTTTAAATAAAATTGAGATATAAAGATTTATGTGCATTTTGAGGCATCTTAGTGGGAAATTGAGTACCCAGGAGTTTGGTGAAAAGAAGACTGAAGTAGGCAAGAAGAGTCATGAACAGGAAGGGAAAAATCTCCCCGTCATGGAAGCATCCGACTTCTTTCTGTAATATCCCTTTCCAAATGAGCCCCTGTCCACTTAAACTGGATTTAGTTACATTATTCCTCAACGGCTCAGGAACAGTCAGGGAGAAAATAATTGTAACTTTTCAAGAGAGTGAGATTTGTTTTGGAGTAAATGTTTTGTAAAATTTATAGACTATAGCATCTACTTTTGTCTCTGTATGACTGTATCAGATGGCTCCTGAACATATTTAGTGAAATCAAGTTCTGTGTTGTATACATTTGATGCAAATACAAAGGTTTTTTTTCTAGCAGTACAATGAGCAGCTCTAGCAAATCTCTCTAGCAATATTTCAGCTGACAATGAAGCCTGTATTTCCAGGTCTTTTAGCATCCCATCGATTTCAGAGAAGGATAGAGCAGAGAATTACTTGCAAATTCAGAAGTCCATCTAATAGCCTGGTGAGATCACTTGTGACCACTTGATTGTGTCTACACTTTGATGAATCTGAGTGCTCCTAGCTTTAGTTAACTTCTGGTTTGCTCAGTAAAACTGGAAAGAGTTTTTGCAAATGGTCTAGCTAGAGTTCTTTTAACTGTATGTGAAATTTTACAAGATGCATTATCTATGTGTGGAGTGCAGAACTAGGATCTTCGCCCCACTGGCCTACGAGGGCTGCCTGCCTTCCTCTGGCTCTAGCGGGCTTTGGGTTGCCCTTTGCTCTTTGTCTCTTTAGGAGTTGGCTTCTAACTAGCTGGTAAATGATCAGCTAATATAGACCTCCTGAGAGTCAGGCTTAATTAAAGAAAGTAAATAATACGTGTGCATGCTCTATTTTCTAATGCTTTATCTCTTATCTCAGGACTGTGCTTTGTTGAATTAGTAGAAATTTCCAATAAGAGGGGACAGGGCCACAGCTGGGCTTTGCAGCATCTAAGAAGTGTCCCTGTGGCTGTGAACTCTGCAGCCTCTCGGGGCAGCTTTGTAAGGCTTTGAGTGAAATTCACCAAATGCCTAAGTCTCAAGTCTGTTTCTTGTTCCTCTGGAGCTGGAGCTGTAGCAAGACATTTTATTATATAGATCAAAGCTTTGCCAGTTTTTAATCCATTTGAGGCTTACTTAACTCCTTTCAGGGCAAGTTTTAGAGATCTGCCTGCTTATGTAACAAGGGAGGAAATGTTACTAAAGAAAGGAATGATAAAGACATAAAGCCTGTGGGTTTTAAAAGTTTGATCAAATTAGATTTCCAAGTCTGCGAAAAATACATGTGATGGTAAAACAGAAATGAACATGAAGGGAAAATGTGTCTTAGATACCATTGCTCTAAGATAAACCTTCCCTTTGTGGGGAATTAAAATCAGGAGTGACTTGTTAAAACTGGCTCTGAGAAGCAGAGCTCACCTTTCAGGGACCTGCCACCCAGAGTAAAGAAGGCTTCAGCAGCTCTCCTGAGGGGTGCCTCCCGGGGATCCCCCACACCCTTTTAAAAAAAAAATGTTCCTTAACTCGTGCTTATCTGTTGGAGGCATATGGCTCAGGAGGGATGTTCGGGCCAGAGCTGTCTGGATCTCTCCACCCTCAGGATTCCTGTCTTGAGGCAATGCAGGGGTGATTCTGAGCTCCAGCTCTGGGGACCCACTGCCGGATTCATGGCTCCGTGGCCTCAGACAAGTCCTTAGCCTCCTCGGTAACTCTTCTCTCAGCTGAGGAGACTGATAGCACCTACTTGGTAGCTTAAATGAGTTAATACATGAAAGACACTTGGAAAGCATCTGGTGCCAGATGAGCTTGAAGTGGTAACTACTGTTATTTCTGCTGTCATTACTGCCGCCTTTGCTGCTGCTGCTCTCAGAGAGTTTAGAAAGTGAGGGGCTGTGGTGTTCAGTTGACCCATCCTACAGCTCAAAGGTGGCAGATCCTACCAGAACAAATGGAAAGAAAAAGGCGATTCTGGCAGGTCCACCCACCTACACACATCTTTTGGACCTTGCCTGGTGCCTTTATTCAGTGCTGGGACTGAAGTTACTTTGCCCCTGGAGTATTGCAGAAAAATGGAACTAGAGTCGGTCTGTTACCCGCCCATCCTCCAGCTAAGCCCTCATCGAGAGAGCAGCTGCCCAGGGCCGATCACAGTGACAGGGTCAGACTGCGAGTCTCAGCGCTGATAAGAATGGCACGTGTACTCTCACCAAATGGTATTGCAAAAAGAAAAAATACTTTCTGTGGAAAGAGGGGGAAAATACCCTTTCGTGGAACTTGGGTGGGGTTGGGGAGAAGAGACTCTTGATTTGGGACCATGTTGACCTTGAAAGGCAGACCTGTTTCCAAGAATAGTTTACAGATAGGGAAAGCCAATCATGATGTCTGTCTTAAAAGACACATCCAGATACAAGGAATACTGGTTTTCTGCCATATCCGAGTGAGCAGTATGGCACCAGTCTGTTTGCCAAGAACAAAACAATCACTGATATGCTCTTCTGAGAGCCGAATAACTCAAACACCTGTTCTTGGTAATATGTCATTAAGTGTTCCATTTTAAGAGCTTTTGTTCCTTGGATGCCAAATGTTGACTTTCAGAGTGAAAGTCAGCCACCAGTTGCAGGTAGAGGGCAGCGGAGGAGCAGAAGGCATGAAGGCCAGGCTCAGGTGAGCAAGGCTTTAGGGTCTCCTACCTCCTTCTGAGCACCAGGTGCCCCATTAAACCTGTTCCAATGAGACTGAAGCCTTTTAGTTATTTTGATAATAATACAACAATGAGCTGTGGAGTGAAATTACCAGATTTATGCAGCTGCAGTAGGACTGTTCCTGAAGCCCAGGGGTCTATGAAATAAACTACCAGGGAGAAGGCGGAAGCACCTGTGTTTTGCTTGTCTCTGGTGACACGTGCCAGGGCACGTGTATCACCGCTGGCGGCCGCACGATCTGCTCTGCACCAGGTGGCCCAGGCCATCCTTCTTCTTCGAGCATAAACTTCCTGAGGACAGGGATTCATCTCAGCATCTTCAGCTCTGATGTCTTGCATTAAGAACTCAATAAAATTTGGGGAGTGGAGCTGTAACTTTTGTCACAGTCTCCCTCCAAGTAGCGGTGTAGTGGTAACTGATCCTTCTCTCACGAAGCTGAAGAGAAACAAAAAGGACCGTTCGGGTCCTTGCGTGAAGACTGACTGAAGCTTGTCATTTTCATCTCGGTTGTGTTTCCCCTGTTGCCCAGTGAAGGGCTGGCTTTATAGAGACCTGTTACAGTCAGGCACGACCCTTCACCACGGGGCAGCCTCACAACATGAAGACCCCTTGTGCTGGGGAGATCTGCTGTGGCCTGAATGCTTCGTTCCCCCTAGATTCATATGTGGAGGCCCTAACCTGCCATGTGATGGTATATTGAGACAGAGCCTTTAGAGGTAATTAGGTTTAGATGAGGTCATGATGGAATTAATGTCCTCATGGGACTAGAGGCCAGAGACAACTGTCTCTCTCTCTGCCACATGAGGACACAGGAGAAGGCGGCTGTCTGCAAGCCAGGAAGAGAGCCCTTACCAGGAGTGAACTGACTGGCACCTTGATCTTGGCTTTCCAACCTCCAGAAATGTGCCAAATAAATGTCTATTGTTTCAGCCCCCCCATGTATGATATTTTCTTACGGCAGCACAAGCGGACTGAGACAAGACCCTTTGTGTTCCCGCCCTTTCCAGAGAACCTCTCAGGACTGACTGCTTTCCTCCTATTTAAAGACTTTTAAAAAAAATTTCCTGTTCCTCAACTTCTGGTCAGGAGTCCAGAAGGAGCCCTGACCCTGCACTCACCCAGGTGAGGTGCATTCAGCTCATCAGAGTTAGGGTGCCACTCAGGGCACAGAGTGTGTCCCCACTTCACAGTGTAGCTACTTCTGTTCCTGGTGGGAAAACTGTTGATTTCATCTTTCAGTCACGCAACGTGAGGCTCCTGACTGACCCTTTTTGTAACCAGTCAGCCTCGGCTCCTGTCGTGTGTGTTCCAAGGCTTTCAGGGCAGTTTTTGCTGCTGAATTTTGTCACAGAAGCAAGTTTTTCTTTGTACCTAACGTTAAAATAGTCTTCTTACTCTTGTTAGAATGCAAACACGTCATATTAAGATGATTTGTTGGAATGTTTGCAGTTTATATCTGTTTTTAAAGGTTCTCAAACCATCCTTGACTCCTTTATATCTTCACTGAGAATCTGGGCTGAGCAAGGCCCCATGGGTGGGCCTCGTGAGACACAGACAATGAGAGAAAAAACAGACCCCATCCCATACGTGGAGTCTCAGTCAGATGTCCACGCCTCGTCCCCTGCCCACCCCAGACAGGGCTCTGACTGCCCAGTGCAGCCTCTTCCCTCTGGCCCTGTGGCCTCCTCTGGTCTGGTCCCCAGCGGCCGTGGCAGTAGCAGCATGCTTGGCTGCAGCCAGAGTTGTGGAAGGAAGGAAGTGGACTGGCGGTGGCAGAGAAGGGGGAGAGAGTCCTGCCAGCACGTGCCAGGCGCTGGGCTGTCCAAGCAGCGTGGTCTCACCTGTGCAGGTGAGGAGGCCGGTGCACAGAGTGCACAGAGGTCGAGAAACTTCCGGTGAAACTCAAGCCCTGGTAAACTCAAGCCCTGCTCTGTGTGACTGGGCTCCAGGTGCAATTCCCTCTTCCTTCTGGCCTCAGCTCCCGGCCAGGGGCTGGACCACACGTCAGTGAGTGGAATGTCCTGATGACTGGGGTGTGGGCCAGCTGCTTACTAAACCTGTATCCATAGCCCCTCATATAAAAATCAGACAAAACCTTCCACTTTATGACAAGTAAAATTCTGGTGCCTTTAATATGACAACCTTCAAAGACATACATACAAGTAATATTTATAGGAAACCTGACCAGGATTTTCAAAGGAAATGATTATGTCTGAATTCATATAGCAACCAGGTAGTTTGAGTCTTATTGATTCTTAAGTTAAATAAAGCTGGAGATATGCCACAATGTACGTCTTCTTTATTGATGTTCTATTTATACTGAGTTTAAAATTTATTAATATCAAGTCTTTTGCCTTAATCCCCTTTCTGCTGGAAGTGATTAATGGCTAAGTAATTGTCTTTATTAAAGCAGATGTGCCCTTTATTTCCAGTAACAGTGCCTTGAAGAGCAAGCTAATTAATGATTTTTAAGTGTTTAATGTAAGCAAGAAATAAAGCAGTTTTATGAGTTCCTGCAAAGAAGACATTCACAATTGATCTGCATATCACTTAATTAAACCAGGTCATTCCTGGAAAATAATTACCTTCAATTATGATAAAAAGAATTCTGTGAAAACAGAGTGGAAATTATTCTGCCTTTAGTGAGGAATTACACCACTGGTGGTTACTGAGGTTAAGCAAAGCTTTATGTGAGATGGTGTCCAAATAGGGGGTGGGTTATTTACTGTAACTGCTTGAAAATTCTGCTGTGTGTGAACAATGGTTTTAGATTACCTTCCTGCTTCCTTTTAGATGCTGTCATTTGTCTTACAATGATCTCTGTAAAAAGTTTTTACTAAGTTTTAAATGCTCACTTGAAGGATCATGTTTTGACTGAAAGTCCATGAGGCATGGAATTCTGAGTCAGAAAAATCACAGCATAGCCTGTGCTACCTGTTGAATTACAGGAGCCTGGGGTAGAAGGTCGTGAGGTGACCCCTGTTTGCGTTTTAGACTTCTGGTCAGTGGCCATGTCTGCTGGTGATCTTCCCAGTGAAATTCCACAAAGCCAGAAGCCTCTAAGACATGCCCTCGTGGACATGAGTGTCTTTTCTAAGGAATAGGTTTTTAAACTAAGGTTCAGAGTGGTTCCCCAGATTTATCTAGGTAATCCCGAGGCTTAAGCATTAACTCTTTTGTTCCCATTACTAGGCAATTTCCAGAAAGAAGAAGGTTCTAAAACATTTTGTCACCATCCTTATTGTGCGAAGCTAAACCTGAACCATTTTCTGTCCCCCTCGTCTCCCACACCCCCGACAAAAGATAACTTTAAGAAAGACAGCAAGTCTCACTTGTGTCTTTAAAGAAGAGCCAAGCTTGCTCTGAAGTCTCTGCACGTCTCTCCTGCCTCTGGCTGGCAGGGAGTCAGCAGCCCTCCTCCTGGCTTTGCCCTGGGGCGAGCCACCTCCTCCTGGCGGGGACTGTGTTTCTCACTGAATGCGAGAAGAACCCAGAGGACAGGACCCTTCCAGGGCTAACAAGGGCACGCACTCAGTGTGACCATTTTAATGGATATTGAAATGCTGGCAGCTTGCCAATGCTCGAACTATTTCCAGAAGCTTTTTTCAGTCTCCTCTTGCATGCATTGGCAGTACAGGCAATATGTGTCTGTAGACTTTCAATGTGATACCTACTTAGATACTTTATAAAACTTTATACTGTTGTTTGTAGTCATGTTTTTCTGGGGGGAAAAAACTTTTTTTTTTTTTTTTTTACCATTTCTCCAGGACTCTGGATCGATTTGGAAATGTCCTACAATGGGTCCTTTCTGATGACTCTCGAGACCAAAATGAATTTGACCAAACTAGGTAAAGAGCCTCTTGTTGAAGCCCTGAAGGTTGGAGAAATTGGCAAAGAAGGGTAAGGGGCTATATGAATTTACTAATCCAACCCTGGGGAACCAACTTCTCCCTCCAGCCTTTGAGAAGCACTCTGATATGTAGTAGCCTCAGTGTTGATTGAACTTCCATGTAAGTGCTTCCCGACCACAGAGGATTTCAGGGGACGGTTTCCTGGTTTCATCCCCCACAGACTGTGAGTCCCTACCTCTGCTCAGTGCTTTTGGCCTCAGTGCTGCCGGTGGGGCACATGGTATTGATGACCCAGAAAGCATCCCTGACTCAAACCAGCAGGGCAGGCTGCACAATAAAATGCTTTGTGAAGAGAATCATCAACCAGAAAGTCCCTCCTTCAGCTTGCAGCCACAAAGAGCAGTACGTGGGCCAGGCTAAGGTCCTTAGGAGGTCTGCCTGCTTTAATCACAGTCAGGGTTATTTATAATTAGACGATTGATTTCATAGCCAAGAGGGTGCTTCTAAACTGTTTGAGGAGCATTTCCCCTAAATAATAAATACACTGTTGATTTTCTTAGTAAATTCCTCTTTGTAGAAGATGGTGCATCTGCTCCTGAGTTTGTTTGATTTAGTAAATACTCTCAGTTCGTGTGATAGTTAATGAAGCTGATTTTTTTCTTTTTCTTAGATGCCTAGACTGGATAAGCTGGGACTTTCACATTTCCACACATCTTAAAAATGACTGCTTCTGACCACAAATTTAGATTATATTATTGTTTTTACCAAACTGATCATGCTCATTAGAGCCTGCTTCTCCCATCTTTAGCCCCTTTGCATGGACTAAACAGCACAATGATAGGAAAATGCCACGAGGAGCCACCTTCTCAGAGTCTGAATATAAATATAAGACACAGGCTCTTCGGCTTGTGCTCAGTCACGATGCTGACCTAATGCTTGTGTTCGTACATGAGTACAGCACAGTAGATAGGGGTTAGGGGAGCTGGCACATACATTTGAAAATGTTCTTTCACTGAGATTTTTCTGGTTTATCCAGGTTACTTAATGAAAATGTTCCTATTTTTATTGTTGGAGAACTTAACGTGCTGTATGCAATCTAACCTGTATCTGTGCTGTTTTCCTTTCACTTTTCTACTGTTGGGTAAAATGTGTGTGGATTCGGCAATCTGTGGATTGTATTTTCCGGTGAGTGGTGTTCCTCAGCTCTCCATGCAGCATTTCATACCCTGTCAGTGCTGAGTCTCGTTTGGACCCATGTGACACCATGAGGAAGCTTGTCCTTTCGCTGTGTTCCTGGACATAAAGACACCATTTGTAGACCTGAGAGGATTAAGATCAGGAGTATTTAAGAGGCTTTCCTGGTAGGGAAAGTCGTTCAGACTTCCTTGGCGTGAATTGCACGGTCCTGACCTAGCCCTCTAGTCAGACTCAGCTTCCGCCCCTGGATGCCCCGCCCAGCCCCATGCCCTGTCCAGCGCCATCAGTCCAGTCTCATGACACCAGAGTCGCAGGACCAGCTGCCGATAAAACCCAGCACCTTAGGCAGAAGCAGTCTTGAAAATGAGGCCTAACTACCTGGGAGCGGGACAGAGCAGAGCTCAGTCAGAAGCTTTTGTGCAGGGAGCCCTTCCTGGAAATGGCCCTGTGCTGGCCCAAAGCCGCTGGGACTCCATTGGAAAGAGGGGTCTTGGCAGCAGGTGGGCCCCACCACGATCGGGCCCCTGAGATCTTTGCCGCTTAGGTGTCCCACGTTCACTGTTAGTCATACGGCTCTCTTGGCGCAATTTCAAGTTCATGCACTCTGGCTGATCACAGGATGGACATGTTTCTAAGCAAGCAGTGCTTCTCTAGACTGCATGAAAAAAACCACCCTGGTTTAGGAATATGATGGCCTTATGTTTAATTTGTAATATATAGCTAAAGTCATTTTTTTCTAGTAAGAGTCGTATAAAATATTTTGCTTCTTGTGAGGGTGTTAAATGTTAAATATTGATGTATAATTGGTTGTCATTTAATTTTAAAAGCAAGGAAAAATGCAATTCAGAAGCACTTCACTTGTGAGAAAAAGATCTGGAAAAATGAGCCCTTAACCCTTTTTTGCATAAAAGGCCCCCTTGGGAATCTGAGAACTCTAGATCCTTCCCCCAGAAAATGCCTACAGAGGGCACCGTTTGGCTCACAGTTTCTGGGAACTTTGAGAGCCTCCAAAAGCCCATCCATACATAAGAGCCTTACCCCAGAAGTGATTCGAGGACCCACTTCTCAGTCAGAGCATAGACTCAACCTGAGGCTAGAGACCAGACGAGAGCAGAGTCCGTGCACCTGCCTAGTGCTGCCCAGCGCTGACATTTCCCTGAGGAGGCCTCTCCCGGAGCAGCCTGTCTGTGCCTGAAGTGCCCTCCCTTTAGCCCGAGGCCTCCTGTCCTGGGCCTCCCTTCCGGGCAGGGCTTGTCCAGAGCCCACCTCTGCTTTGTCACTGTTTTTGTCAGTCCCCTTTCAAGGGTGCAAATGACTGCCCATGGGGCGTCCATGAGGAGAGGCTGCTCAGCCTGCAGGCGGTCCTACTTTGCATTCTCAGGTAATCATCCCACAGGTGGTGTTGAGTTGAGGTCTCTGCCCTTTCACTCTGGTGAAGGCCCTTCCCTTTGAAATGTGGGTACACTTTATGTTTGCAGACCTGTTTCCTTTAGTCTTTTTATTTCCCACCTAATCTTGTTACATATTGGAGTTATGGTAACTTTGGGGCAGTAAGGCACTCAAAATAGAATTCAGGTGGTGAGCTGATCAGTCCTAACTTCAGGAGTCGGCCTGAGGGGACCTCAGCAAGTCAGTAAGGGAACTGCTGTGCATAGCGGCTACTCTTTAAATGGACAAGTGCACTGTGGTGGGGCATTTCCTGGAAGGCACCTGCCCATGCTCCAGCCCTGAAGCCTGGCTGCTGTGCCAGTCCCCACAGGGAGGACTCCTGTGACCTCTGTATTGAGCCACTAGTCCACAGTATACCTTGGTCCACCACCCTGTCCCGAGACCCTCACGTTCTGGGAGACCAGTGCTTGTAGCCCACACTGTGACTCAGTCTAACTGCGTGTGTGCACGCTCATGGTGTGTCTGTGGCACACGTCTGGATCCAGTCTCTTTTAAAGAAAATGAATGCACTCTCATGAATGTGTTCCCCCTTAAAGCAGTCACCTAACTGGCCTGTTTAATTATGCATCCTTCACTTAAAAGCGTTTTTTTGGAGCTGCTTTTTAGAGTTGCCTCTGGAGTCTGTGACATTGTTTTAACTATTCTGAGTGACAGCAAATCATCTCGCTTTCTAGATGGATTAGATCTTTGAGAAATTGCCGTAAGTCATTCAGCAATGATGGTGGTTATATGAGGCTAAGAAACGTTTGATTTAAGACAGAGTATCAGTGATAAAATAATCCACTTTTTCTTATGTGTCTGACTACCAAGCACATTTCCAGAAAGATTTTTAGCAGAGGCAGCAAAACTGGAATAAGCCTTTTCAGGTGGCACTTTGAAAGGATATCACACTCATCTGGAATTCTAAGGTGTGTTTCAAAGAAAATAGGTTTATCGCTTTCTAGCACATCTTATATAAGAATGTGCAGGGTGTCTTTCTCTGAAATTCATGCCGACATCATAAGGTTGAGATCACAAAATGCATGTCAGTTATCAAACTTGAATATAGCCAAACATTTCGTTACACTTTTAATTAGTAATTATTCGGTGCCTCATAATACAGCTTCCCAAGCAGAGAGCAGAGGTACCATTTGGTCAGAATCAGAACTTCATGTCATCTGAGCTGTTTTAACTGATGTAGCACTGTCTAAATTATTAACTTCAAGCCACGAAATTTGTCCTGTTCTCTGTCCTGCGGAGGATTAATTTGGGAACCCAAGAACTCACTGCAGTGCTCAGCCTTTGGCATCTTCTGCCCCAGGTCTGGAAGCTGCCAGATGACAGATACCAGTGGGGACTGGAGGGGGCAGTGGTTCTGCGGGGTTCACTGTGGTCCAAGATCTTGAGGTGGCCCTTTGTGCTGGGTAGATTCCTTTCCAGGCATTGTTAGGTCTGAGCCGGGGCTCAGTCATTTTACTGATGGAAAAGTAAGATAGGTGTCCGAGATGGTCGTTTTATCTTTGGGGATTTATCTCCCTGACTTTCTTCATCCCAAGACCCAGTGTAGACTTTCTTGGGAATCATATCTTGCTCTGTACATTTTATATAAAAGGAGAGCTCTCTGAGTGCTGCCTAACCGTGGAAAGCTCTGAGATGGTTTTATGATCAGCGGATACACATGAGCATTTCCTGGATTAGCCAGGCCTCTGATGAAAGGAGGAAGAGTCAGGTGCTGTCCCCGTGGCTAGGGACAAGAGGCTTTTGTTTCTGCAGAGGGAGTTTCCTTTTAATGATACACTCAAGCCTGTTGGCTCTAATGTTTCAGAGCCAGGGTTGAGGAGGATCCGGGTGTCCTTCCAGGGAGGACATTCTCGCGGTCCTCTTACAGCTGGGCTCCTGTTTCAGGGCGGAGATTTCAGTACCCACCGTCTCCCCAGTGCTGGGGCTTCTGCTGGGCTTTCTAGTCCACACTGGTGGGTGTGCTCTGCCCTTGGGTGCCCCTGGCCCTTGTTGGCCAGGAGATGACTGCCCCCTGGACTTCTGGTGGTCCCAAGGACAGCATTTGAGGAAGACTCTAAAGGAGTACACCTGCAGGGAGATAGGACCTAAATTGTGCTGCCTTCCCCTGCCCTGGTGATTTTGTCCTTATCCAAAATACAAGGCCCACCCTCTGCTCAGTGACCATTGGTAGCTTAATAGTGTTCAGAGACTACTCTGTCCCTTGCTTATTTCATCCACATTGCCTCTAACCCTCAGAGATGGGCCCTGCCGCCTGTCTTTCTGAAGCAAAGCCACCATCCAGGGAGAGAGGTGCTTTTTGTGGGTCCAAAGCTCTACCAGGACCCCCCACAGTAGGGGGAACCTCGATCACTCACCACTGCTGGTGATCCAGCAACCCCCAGGCCTCTGGAAACTGAGGCTCCACCCTGGAAAGATTAATGAGGGACATTGTTTTCCAGTGAGGTTTTTTTATTCCTGCATTTTAAAAACAGTTTTAAATTTGTACTTCTCCAGAAAAGTTCCTGGGTTCTCAATGTCAGTTGCTCCCTAGAGTCCTTGAGATTTGTACCTTGTGGTGGTCTTTTTCTGTGACCTTCAGGAGCTGGAGCAGACATGGGGTAAGATACATAATTTCACTAGGAAGGAGTCTTGAACCAAAACTAACTTGGAGGTAACTTAGCCAGAAGGCATCATAGTTGTTGAACTCAGCTGGAGTCAGCGCACTTGCCTGAACATCCCTGTCATCAGTGAGGTGGTCATGTTGCCAACATGAGCTGTCACCTCACCCTGCAACCATCCTTCTTTTCACTCACCCTCCCATTGACCACGCTGCACTGTTGACGAAATCACTGCATTTTATGTGACTGCATCATGCTCCCACCACCTGTCTTTCTGACGCATGCGCGGAATCGAACCCTTCAGGCCCAAGTCCTCTGCGGTCCTGCCAGGGGGCTTGGTGCCAAAGAGTCTCCCGGGTAAATTGGGCCAGTCCGAGGACTCGGGTTGGGCCTCTTCTGCCAGGTGGGAGGTGGGTGGGAGAGAATGATGACAGATTGATGGCGGTGGAACGCGTGCTCTTCATAAGCAGAGCCGGGGCGCGGGGCGGGCGGGCTGCCTGGTGACTCCGCCCTGATCAGTTGCAGGCCCAGGGCGTTCTGTCTGGCCGACAGCGACGAGGAGTCCTCCAGTGCTGGCTCCTCCGACGAAGACGACGCGCCAGAGCCCAGCGCGGGAGACAAACCGCTTGTCCCAGGGGCCGAAGGGTGAGTGGACCCAGCTTCTGGGGTCTTCCGGGGTCAGGGCAGCAAGTTGGGACTGAGCCTTTTTTGCCTTTTCCTGTGATTTTTTTCCTCCTTCACACTGAGTGGATGGTTTTTGCATTAATAACTCAAAGCCAGTGGCTTAAAATTCCAGGCCCCAAAGCAAAAAGGCCAGTATAGCTTTCCTTAATTATGAAGGTCCAGATCAAAATGGTTTTCTCAGGCCACTGGAGTGGGTAATAGAGAACTGAAGGGCATGGTTATCTGAAGGAGCATGAATGACACAACACCTCCCCCTGGTGCTGGTGGGGCGCACTACTTGCTTGTTGAGCTTTCAGTTCCTCCACAGCTGAAACATTCAGGTGATTTCTTGGTGACTTTGGAAAACATGGCTTGCTTAGCTGATCTTTGGGATCATGAACTTCATTCCAGGGCTCCCTTTGCCTGTTGACTGGACTGTGGAGTGATCAAAGTGCTTAAGCAGCCTCTCTGTAAGGATCTTTTAATTATTTAAAGTGAATGAAGAAACTAAAATGATAAAGAAATGAGATGATTCAGAAGCATTTGTAAGAAAATATCAACCTATTCACTTTGAAATCCTACAGAAGCTGAGAAGAGAATCCAGACGTTTGAGGAGTTGGCACTAAAGTTTGTGTGTATTATTTAAACTCTACTCATCTTCTAAAGAATAATTGCTTTCCCTCACACACATATTATTCCTGATACCCTGCAATGGTGGAGGATTTTAGGAAGCAAATATCTTCTCTTCTTAGGGCAGACCTGATACAGAAGCTTGCTTTCCTGGCCTGCTAGCATATCAGCTTGATGTAGCTTTTTTCTTTGGATGTTTCTAAGGCCTTTGACAAATAGTTGCTGCTCAAAGTTGGTGTGACACCATCTAAAAGGCAGTCAGTCAGTTCCTGTGTTTTGTGTCCCTGTGGGTGCAGCATGAGTTCTTATTTGCTATATAGAGATGGTGAGATTTCTCTAAGAGGACACTGAACTTATATTCAGTATTTGAAGGTTACAAAGGGGAACAGGTGAGATGCCCCTTCTGCTTACACTGTGAGAACTCGGTCTGACTCTCTGTCAAGACTCAGGCTCTGTCTGATGTCTACACCTTGTCTAAGTAATAGTTCTGAACTGAGGGTTATTTTGTTCCCCTCAGAGGACATTTTGCAATGTCCAGAGACATTTTTTATTGTCATGACTGCAAAGGAGCGTGTTATTGACGTGTGGCAGGCGAAGGCGGGGGTGCTGCTAAACACTGTAGATGGGACAGTGCCCACAGCAGAGAATCACCCAGCCCAAAACATCAGTGGCGCTGCGGTTGAGAAACTCTGGTCTGCAGTAAGGTGAACACGGAGCCACCAAGTTTTTGTTTGGGAAGGAACAAAGTTCATACTAACACCTGTTTGTGTCTCTCATTTAAAGGTATGTTGGGGGTCATCGGACAAGTAAGATTATGAGGTTTGTTGATAAAATAACCAAGTCAAAATATTTCCAAAAAGCCACGGAGACAGAGTTCATTAAAAAGAAGATTGAAGAAGTTTCCAATACACCCCTGCTACTAACCGTGGAAGTTCAGGAATGTAGAGGAACCTTGGCGGTCAACATCCCACCTCCCCCGACAGACCGAATATGGTACGCAGAGGGCCCCTCAGGGACAGCCGGGGTTCCCCTTGTTGCGTGACCCTAAAAATCCCAGCCTGCTTACCCTTGACGTTGTGGAAAGTACCTTCCCTGGGCAGAAGGACTTGCAAACGTTTTTCGTGGAACCTTAATATTAGTTGTAAATCTAATTCTGCTTCCTTCTGTGAGTAGTTAATTCACGTATTAAGACTCATCTCCACACGCTTGGGAGAGTTAAGGTTAGTAGGTAAAGTTTGTGGGATGAGCTGTTTCTATTCTTGGTCTTCCTCGTCTCTCAAGTCAACCCTTCCCACCAGTAGGAAAAACTGTCACTTGTTAGGGCTCTTAACTCTCTGCCTGGCCTGGGGGGTAACTGCTTCACCTGGTCAGTCCTCAAAGCATCTTGGGGAGACAGGGCCAACCTTATGCCTGCATTACAGGCAGGGATCACACATCCAGCAGAATCCTGGGTGGTTAGGGAAGGCCCCCCTAGGTCAGACCTGGCTGTTAAGGATGCAGGAGCGTGTGTGCTTGGTAGTTGTGGCAGAAGATCTACCTAAAGAGTTGTCATTTAAATGAACCAGTCGGTCTTAACCCCACCTCATACCATAGTCACCTGGGGACTTGTTAAAGCTGTGCCCAGCCTGTCCCCCAGGATTCAGGGGCTGGGGAACTAAGCCAAGATTGAGAATCACTGAAGTAAATTACTCGTGGGTCCAGCAGAAGAAAATCACTGTCTGTAAATTTCAATTTCAATTTTAAATTGACATTCCAAGTCCTATAAAATGTGCATAAGGATATACAGGGATTGCACCAAAGACCTCATTGTACCATAAACCACACTCATATGAAAAAGACAGTTCTGTTCTATCATAGAGTGAAACCAGCATGCTGGTCCACATCCTTAGTGTTCAGAAGGGCTAGTAGGAATGTTCACAGAGGATTTTTTTAATTCACTGATCATTTAATGATGATAATTGTGTTTCCCAAGAAAAACTTTAAAATACCATTTTAGACTTTTTAAAGTAATATTTTTACTGGGAAAACAAAAGCCTATAGTCTTACCATCCTAAAATAACCACTGCTAATACCTCACTGTGTAGTTTTCCAAGCCTAATAAAAAACTTTTTTTTTAATATTGAGAGTTGATACAACAAGCTTTGACTTACCAGTTCCCAGGGCCACTGATCAGTAGGAGTTAAAGGCCTCTAGGATGGTGCTACCCATTGCATGCTTGAGTGCCTGACTGTTGTTATCGATCCACCAAGATAAGTGTAAATATCAAGAGTGTGGAGAAATATTTATAGCAATTTGCCATTTTAATTGTACAGGCATACCTCGTCTTACTATGCCTCACTTTATTGAACTTGTAAGATACTGTGTTTTTCACAAATTAAAGGTTTGTGGCAACTCTGCCTTGTCAGATGACGGTTAGCATTTTTTAAGCAATAAAGTATTTTTAAGTTGAGGTATGTATTTCTTGCACACTTAATAGACTACAGTGTAAATATAACGTTTAGATGCACCAGGAAACCAAAAAGTTCCTATGACTCATTTTATTGCAATATTAATTTTATTGAGGGGGTCTGGAACAGAGCCCACAGTATCTCCAAGGTGTGCCTGGATTTTTCAAAACATTGGTCCATGATGGATTGAAGTTTTTAGATAGTTTGATAGCACACAGTCTCTTGTCTGGATATTTTTCTCACAATTCTGAGTGCCAGTCCACTCTACTGAGAAGCCATGATAATCATGATGTGGAATGTAGAATGAAAAAGCAGGTTACAGAATATTCTCTATTTATATACGCAAATTAGGAGTATGGAGGAAATTAACCCCACTTCTGTCAGTGGTCCTGTCTTGGTGAGATTCAGAGAGAGGCAGTGTCTTTTATTTTCTGCTTTATATGCTTGTATATTTTGGGTTTTGTAACAGACATATACTACTTTCATAAAAATAGAAACAGAAAAGATCCTTGCTATTTTAGAAAAAAAAAAAACAAAAAAAAACCAAAAAGCAATGCCCAGGTCATGGACTTTCCCAGTGGCGTTTCCTGGCTTTCTTAGTTTGTCAGAACTGTTCTCAAGTTATCACACCCCTGGGTCGAGGGACACAGGGAGTTCACAATTCATACTTGTTGCATTGAATTATCTTTTACAAGGAGTTTTCAGAAGAAGAGAACATGTAAGTAGTGATAAAGCCTCATGTAAATGAGGAATATTCGCTCTTGGTACTATTCTCTTCCTTTCTTTGCTTCTAAATGTGGTTATTACTTATCTTCTTTTAAAAGGTACGGTTTCCGGAAGCCACCATTTATAGAGCTGAAAGCTCGGCCAAAACTTGGAGAGAGAGAAGTGACTTTAGTTCATGTGACAGACTGGATAGAGAAGAAACTGGAGCAGGAGTTTCAGGTAAACCTGCAGTGTCATCCAGTGTTTCACGCTGAGTCTAAAAGCTCTGGGTAGAACAGAGGTTCTGAACTTCATGTGGGTCAGGGTTCACCTTTGAGAATCTGGCGAAAGCTATGGACTCTCATCCCAGGAAAGAACACATATGATCAAACAGGCGGAACACTTCAGGCACACCTTCAGAAAGTCTGAAACTCATCCACAGAACCCTGTCCAGTAGTCTTCAGAGGAAACCCAAAAGGTAGGGGTCAAAGAGCAAAATGACTGTCTTGTACCAGCAGGCCTGGCGAGGGTTCAGCCGTCCACCTGCTGGGGCCATCTTTGGACTTTTTGTTTGGGTGGAGTATGGAATTGGCCAGCTAGTAGCACCTGGCCAGCAGTCAGGGAAATCGCTCCTGCCTTCTGTGGTACCCACCTTGCTCAGTTTGTTCATTTCAGCATTCATGGAAACCATTCCATGTGCCACTACCACCTACTCTGGGAGTCCAAAGATGAATCAGGCCTGCCCCTCCCGTGCAGATCTTCTAGAGTAGTCTTGAAGTTGACTAAGCCAAAGCTCGTTCTCCAAGCCTGTCTTCTGCATTCTGCCACCAAAGGTAACAGCAGTGTAGCTGAGGCCCCGGAACGAGCTATTTCTGTCAAGTTTTCATTAGATATTTGAGGCACAGTTGTCTTTTAAAACTTTGAGTTAACAGTTTACTTTGTAATGAATTTCACCTTTTGAAGAAGGCCCCTATTATTTTTGCAGTGGTGTATTTTGAGTTATTGCCTTTAAAATTACATTTTTATTATTTAAAAGCTATGGGTTAAATATAACTAAAAACCCGTTTCTGGGAAGCTTAATCTTATCTCCAAAGGAAGAGTACTTTGAACCTAGTTAGGCTAAAGACAACCTCATGCCTTCAGTATTTTCCCTTTTGTCTTACCTCCCTAGGTCCTACATTAGGGATTTGAGTGGGTCATCTCTTTCAGGGGCATAGGGGTCGTCTCTTTTAGGGGGCAGACTTTGGGGCCTGGTATTTTTGAGGCAAGTTGGGAAGTTGAAGGCTAACTGCTTGCATTTCTCCCATAGCCACCTGTTTTGTTTTTGCTTTGGTAAGAAAGCACAGCTGAAGTTGAATACATAGCTAAAATTCACTTACATAAATCAATTTATAAACAGATAGGTAAAGCACCATTCCTATCAATTACGGATTGTCCTTCAGGTCTTCACTGTAGTGAGATTTCTTTCACATGTAGCTCTGATTCTGGTTTAAAAAAAAAAAAAGCTTGCATTTTGTTGCTAGGATTTAAATGGATAAATTCACTTGGAATATGTGCTTTGGATATAATTTGGAAATACTGTGAGCAGCTTACGCCAATTCTCTTAGAATAATGTTACTTATCATGAGTAATTTTATTATATGTACATGAAATCAAAGGCTCCTTCTGCCTGAGCGTATTGTGTTCTTGTGTTCACATACTGGTGTGAGTCCTCCACACTAAATACTGTTGAGGAATCAGTTTGAAACATGTAGGAAAAGTTGTTTCATATTATTTTAAAAACTTGCCTAGAGCCTAAAATTACAGTCAGAACAGAGGAGGGCAACAGCCTGAGAAAACAGAGCATTCTTCCACATGGCTGTTCTTTCCCTCCACAGAAAGTTTTTGTCATGCCAAACATGGACGATGTTTATATCCCTATAATGCACTCAGCCATGGATCCTCGCTCCGCATCCAGCCTCCTGAAGGACCCACCTGTGGAGGCTGCGGACCAGCTGTGATAGGTGCAGGTCTGGTGTTCCCAGTATTAGGAAATGGAGCTCAAGGTTTGGGGTTCTCGGCTACCATCTGGGCTGTGGCACTGGCCTTCCCTGGTGTCACAGCTTCTGCCCTCTGCCTGCCCAGGCCCACTCCACCGTCAAGTGTCCAGACTGCCTGCTGCAAAGCTCTGACTCGGCAAAGGAAACTGGAAGAATCATCAGTGGATCCAGAGATTACAGGTGACTCACACCATGGCTTTTCTACCAGTTTTTTTGTGGCAGCAAAAGAGCACATGAAGAGCAAAGCTGCACAACTGAAAGGCTTCCCCTTGCCTCCTGACGCCTCCAAAGCTTTTCCTCAAGCAGCCAGTGCAGTGGAATGTTCTCTCACTTATAGCCTGTGACGCAGCCCTCCACGTGCAGAGAATGTCACTGTGGTTACCTGTGTGGAGGGTGGGAATGGAATTTTGTGAACTGTTCCTTTGGTGATAAAGACATATGCATAGCAACCTACTCTTAGTAAATCGTGCGTTTTGGAAGCAACTAGCCATAGAACATACACTCGAACACTGTCAGCTGGGGCGGGGAACAGTGGGATTCATGTGAACACTGGGCAAAGCCATGAGATCAAACCATCCTCTGCCTTTTACCAATGAGCTAAATCACCTGGTTTCTAACTTATCTCAAATGTTTTCCTGAGACAAGTGTATGTGAAAATGTCAAACACTGCACATGACTGGAGTGGGGCCAGAAAACCAGAGCCACTGTTTTTTTCCAGCTGGCACCTCCTGTGTGCTCTGGAAAGCTTTATGTAGGCATCTTAAATGCTTTGTTAACTGGTTTGGGATGTTTTGCAAATTTCCTTTTCTGATGGCCAAAATGGAGAACTGCTCTTTAACATCTTGAGTCTAGACCAAAACTTTGCCCAACATCAAACACTACAGATCTCAAAATTAATGTGACACTTAACATTGCCAACTTTATTTTGTGCATTTGTGTCAGAATATTTAGTTTACAAGTTTCAAGTCTCCCTCAAATTGCATAATTTGCTTTGAGAAGTACACTTAAAATACAATTTTTAAAAATTAAAACTGCGTTCAACAAACTTTATCTTGGGTAACTTTGGACAACTTACTTACATCTGTGGACAAAGCTAAGTTTTTTAAACAGCACCTTGCCTGAACATGACTTTAAAGAAGTTAATATATTGAAAAAATATTTGAACCCTTACTTGATTACTTTAATTGCACCATTAAAATATGACTTAAATTATTGGACCATTCCAGCTGGTGTACTGTTCTAATTTCTCATTGTGTAGGCCAATTTGCCTGTCAGCCCGCATGTCTTGTTAATTGGTCTTATTTTTGTGCAATAACTAAAGGCAAAGGACTAGATGCACTACTGTGTAGCGATTACACGACTGTATCCTGTTGCACTTAATCAAATAGTATGTGGGGATTTACAATCTTTACAAGCTTGCATTGTTTCACAAAATAAAGATCTCATGTCAAATACTAGGTAAGCATCTAAGTTATTTGTACTTAATCCTGCTTAGATAACAGGGACAGAATAAACTCGGTACAGGGCTCCTGGGCCCTCAGCTGCCAATAGCAGCCTGTTTCTTCGGTGATCACTGTACCTGTCCTAAGGGTCCAAGGTAGTCCTCACCACACTGAAATATAAAGTAGGCACTATTATCCTCAGTTCATATTTTAAGAAGTTCTGCTCCTGAGCTGGAATTTATACCAATCACCTACTAATTTTAACTCAGGGCCCCCTCCCGTTACTGACACCAAAGCAGTTAAGACATGGTGCTTGTGAATACTTTGCCCTTCGGCACATTTCACCTAAGCCCAAGAGAGATCGCTATCGCCTAGATCTGGACTATGGAGTGATTGTGCGTTTCTTTAGTGCCTATGTTGTGCCCCGCAATGCACATCTAACTCACCTTCACAAAACCCTGCTGTGAGCTATCTGGGGCACATCTAAAGCAGCAGTTGGCCCTAAATGTAGGCCACAGTCGGATTCTCATCTCTCCTCCCTGAGGACACCATCCACGCCGCAGCTAACTGAACGACGTCTCCCGTAGGTTTTTAACCCTCGTTTTGGGGGCTCTTTACAGGCCCCCATGCCCAACAGTTCGGTGACGCCGTGTGGCTCGCGGTTAAAAGGGCCGCCGCTGCGGGGGCAGACGGCCCCAGTTATGCGCGAGCGCGTGCTCTGGCGCTGCAGCCTGACCCCCGGCGCCACGCGCAGGCGCGGCGAGGGCTCAAAGGCAGCGCATCGCGACAAAGAACACAAGATACTAGCGCTGGGGTCAAACCGTTTTATTTAGATTCGGAGGAAGGTCGAAGGGCTGGAAGAACAAGTAGATCTGACGTCCTCGTCCGGCCCGGATCTGCAAGAACGAAAGCAGTGGATTGTAAGTGTGCCCGCAGGACCGCTCCCTTCCCACCGCCGCCGCCGCTGCAGCCAGGCTCAGACTCTAGTTCGCATCACCCTCGTCAGCAGTCTAACACGTGCTTTAATTAGATGTCATCACCGCTGGCCACCCGTCCTCCGCTCGGCTCCCAGGTCCCAAGTCCCGGGACAGATTAACTCACCTCTCCAGCTTCACACTCGCTGAAAGGAAAGGGAACGGGTCCGGCTTCTCCTTAAAGTAGCCGACCGGAGGTGGTTGGGCGGGCTTTACCGCTATTAGCCAGTAGCAGGCCAGATTGTCGGTCACGTGACTTTAAACTGGCCTAATGATTGGCCATACTCTCTGAGTCCTCCACAGTATAGAATGGTTACACGCCAACCATAGAGATGGGCTTCCAGGAACGACTGAGAGTCGCGCAGTGTCTTAAATTCTGGTTTCCTTCCCTACGTACGTCGTCAGCTTATAATTAGTTCATCTCACTGTAGTACAAAACCTCGAAACTTTAGAAACCACAGGACGCAGGTAATGCCTAGCCTGCTTGAGATATTCTGTGCTAGGAGCTAGGCTAGGAGCTGAGGAAATAAAGGTGTTAAACTAGCTTTGCCCCTGAATTTAACGTAGACTATACCGGTAGAAAAAGCTTGTGTTTGAAAGCGCGCTGATGTGCAACCAAAAGCTGCCTTTGTGATGAATTCGCCTCGTGACCTTGATCACTTAGCCTTTCTGAGCCTCAATTTGTGAAAAACAGGAAAATCAAAAAAGTAAGTGTTGTAAGGAGTAAATGAATTAATGTCAACCGCCTGGCACATTCTGAGTAGTAAACGAATGTTTGTTTTTAAAGGATTGGTATGACGTGGAAGACTTATGTGACTGCTATACTGTAATAAATGCTAAAATAGAGCTATAAGCAAACTACTTTGGAAGCCCAAAGGAGAGAAGGCCTAACTTTGGGAAAGATGAAAGTACTTCTAAGTACTGAGCTTATGTAGTGAGCCAGGCCTATTTCTCACAAGTGGGCAGCAAGAATATTCCCCTGCCCGCTGGGTTCGATTTACTGGGAGAGGAAACAGAAAACAGACCAGCACAATATCTGGTTATCTTTACGTCCTTTGCATGTTTTTCGTGGGAATTCTTTTCCTTTTTTTCTCTTAACTTTTAATAAGGAAAGTATATTGTTTGTTTGTTTTGTAATAATGAAAGCATTTCAGCCTGAGTTTGTAGTTGAATAAGATTCTTACCTTCCTTATTTTCTACACAGTCTTTATTTAAATTTAGAAATTCCTCCTTGATCCAAAACAGTAATTATTTTGGCAAGTGTTTTGTAACCTCTATATTGACTTTAAAAAAGAACAAAAGGCATAGCATAAGAGCTGTGCACTGAGTGTATTCAGTGTCTTACTGAGAAATATAGCATGAAACACAGCCCTCAGACAGCTCTGAGAAGAGGTGAACTGAAGGAGATAACTGAGGGGCCAGGATATATGTGATTTTTTTTTCCCCTGGGATAAAAACATGTAGTCAAACATCAAGGATGATTGCTAATCACAAAGAGCAGATATCTCAAGGCACACTGTGAGTGACTGCAGTGGCTCATGGCTTGATCCTTGCAGAACTGGAATGGCAGGTAACATTTTTTTTCTTTACAATGATTATTTTTGTTACTGTTTAAACTTCTCTTTTTAATTTTGAAATTTATGACATTGTGGTAGTTTCTACACTGGGAAATGAATTAATGTTTTCTTTGTGGTCTAGAATATGATCTGCTTTTATGAATGTTCCACAGATTCGTGAAATGAAGATGTTTGCACTATCAAGTGCAGATATTGACATGAAATGTTTATTAATTCAACCTTAGTTTTAATTATATTGTCCACATCTCTGTGTATTTTATACTTGATTGGGAGTGTATGTACTGTCATTGATTAATAGTGATATGTTAAGATTGTGCTTCAAATACCAAAAGCAGGCAAGGATGTAAAGCAACAAGAACTTCATTACTGTTTGGGAATGCAAAATAGTACAACCATTTTGGAAAAGAGGCTGGACAGTGTCTTGTAAAGTTAAACATACAGTTACCAAATGATATGACCCAGCAATCAGTCCCTGGGTATTTACCCAAGAGAATGAAAATTTATGTTCATACAGAATCCTATACATGAGTGTTTATAACATTATTCATAATTGCCTAAAACTAGAACCACCTAAAAGCCCTCAGTGGGTGAATGGGTGAATGGTAAGCAGTTGAGATACTGCCATACAACGGAGTGCTACTCAGCAATAAAATAGAATGAACTATGGGTACATGGTGCACTATGAAGAATCTCAGAGGCGGGAAAGGAGCCATTTTCAAAAGCCACGATGGATTCGTGTCTTTGCTGAAGGTTACACTGAGCTTCCAGCAGCTTAGGGGTGTCTTTAGGGGTCAGCACTATGGCAGAAGGCATCAAGACCAAAATCAGGAACTCCCAGACTGCCCGCTTTGACAGCTGCTTCCTCAACCAGAACCAGACCAGGAACTGCTGGCAGAACTACCTGGACTCCCACCACTGTGAGAAGGCAGTGACTGCTAAGAGGGGGATGTCTCCGTGTGCTAATGGTACCCGTGTATGCACAGGTTCCTCTGCCCCATGTCCTGGGTATCAGCCTGGGATGACCGCCCGGTAGAAGGTACATTTCCTGAAAAGATCTGAACTGGCTCCACCCCACCTCCTCTCCCTTTGTCCTTCTCCCTGGGGTGGTGAAGGGGAACTTGGGTACACGGTGATCCCCACCCTGGGATCCTGAATCATGGCTTAACTAATAATAAATACTCATTGGAAGAACAAAGGCTGTGTATGTGTAAAAGAGTTGGGTGATCAGGCTGGAAGCTGGGATGGAATTAGTGCCTTGACCAGTAAGAAGGACTAAATTCAGGGTGGGTTTTTTTCTTTTTCTTAATTTTTCTTTTAATAAGCTTTGACTACCTCTTTTTTACCAGACAACAGAGTGAGTGATTATACAAAATAACCTCAAGTTCCTGTGTGTGCTAAAATTTATCTGTATGTTCTCCTTTATTATCTGTACAATTTTGAAAAACATGTTTTGAACCACATGAAAATAGTATAATAAAAACTCTTATGTACCCATAAAAAAAGATGCTATGATTCCATTTATATGACATTCTTGAAAAGACAAAACTATAAGAATAGAGAATAGATCAAAGAGCTTTCAGGCAATTCAGGGTGTGGAGAGCATTTGACTACAAACAGCAGCAAAAAGGCATTTTTTAGGGTGAGAGAAGTTTTCTGTGTCTTGATTGTGGTAGTGGCTACATGACTATGCAGAAGATTTCATTTTAATGTATTAAATTTTTTGACAAAAAATTAAAGTTAAAAAATACACTTCAGTCATTTTCCTTGATTGTTTCTATTAGTATTTGTGCATTTTGAGGCTATGCTGTTTATTCTTATTATGGTTTATAGCTGACAATACTTCCATCAAGGCTTACATAGATAGATCTATGTATAAAATAACACTCTAAGCTATTTGTGTCTTTCCCTGAGTTCTGATTTATCTTCCATTAGCATTACTACTCATGTCTCTTTTTGTTTGTGTTTGTCTGATATAACTGCCTGTCCATTTATTTTTTTGTATCTTTTTTTACTTGTAAAATTATTTATTTATTTGTTTGTTTTGATTTACCATGTTATATTAATTTCTGGTGTACAGCATAGCATCCGTTTATTTTTTTAACCTTTCCATATTATTTTGTTTTTAGTGCACCCTTTATATGAAGCATATGATTGGATTATAGTGTTTATCCTAATGTGACAGTATTTGCC